>NC_141619.1:2573000-2914000 GCF_047967505.1 Dipteris shenzhenensis | reverse complement strand
TACCCTACCATTGAAACTAATGGAGACCAACCCTATTAAAAACCCCATTCACAAAGGGACACATGCATGAGGCAATGCAAAAGAAAGAACGTTGCTCACCCAGAAATTAAGGAAACTACAAGAAATCATGAAGAAGCTCTCTCAAAAAAACTACAAGAAAGCATGAAGAAGCTCTCTCAAAAAATGATTAGGGTTGAAAGAAAATTTCATGTAGGCTACAAAAAGCCACCTAGTAGAATACAAAATGCTTGAAGTGGATAGCATGCTAGAATAGGGAAACACCAAGAACATGTAGGACATCAAGATAAATAACCACCAAGACATCATCGCCACCCTTGATGAGCTAGTGAACACTAAAATGGATGAGATAATGAAGCCTTGAGAGAATTAAAGAGTAGAAAGAGTGTGCCCTAAGTAACAAAATAGTGGGAGTGGAAGAGAGCAAGGAGGAACAATCCTTAGCAATGGATTCTAGAAAACAATGCACATCTCTGCAATGCAATGGCAAATTTTCCTTCATGATTGGAAGGAGAGGGTATAAACCCAAGCATCTAAATTCTAATTGTGAAATTCCAAGATGAACAATTAGGCTCAAAGTACATAACCACTAGCACTATCTCAAGGGCATTATATCTAGATAAATGAAGACCTTGGTAGAAGTCACTATTTTCAAGAGCTTAAGGAGATGGATATAATCTAAAATTCAAAAAAAGAGGGTAAAAGGGCATATGTGAAGGATGGAAAGGTAGTCATTATAGAAAGAAGAAAAGTTGGGGGTATTAATGGATAGGGACTAGAGACAACCTTTCCAACAATAGCTATTATTTGCTAGTTTACATCTTTGGTTTAGAGCATTGTTAACTTCTTCTAGCTCAGAATGGGGAGTTGGGAGGGGAAATATGGGGGCATCCCCCTCAACTAAATTCCTTCATGTAGACAAGACATGTGACTCCTTTCCACTAAAAGCTCCAAAGTTTCTTCACATAGACCAAACATGTGCTTCCTTTCCACTAAAGCCTCCCACTACAAAGGTACAATTACCTGATCACTAGAGGTTGTCCTTGGTTGGATAACCTAAACTCTCTCCTTATCTTTGGCCACCTTTCCCATCTAAATTTAGTCTTGACCCATAGTTATCCGAAACATTAGACCTTTTTTAAGCAAGAAATTAATGTTAAGGAAGTCAATGTCATTTAGAGTATTGGCCTTGGAAAGCTTCAGAAAGGTAAACTCTATGAAGTCTAGTCTCTCTGCTCATCCCATTTGCCTATTGGACTAAGTGAACTAGCTGGGAGTACCCACATCTACCACATGGTAAAACTCCTTTAGGTATAGTAACCCCTTTATTCATCTATTTTTCAATCTTGTCCTCTAACAAT
This sequence comes from Dipteris shenzhenensis, assembly GCF_047967505.1. Classification (NCBI taxonomy): domain Eukaryota; kingdom Viridiplantae; phylum Streptophyta; class Polypodiopsida; order Gleicheniales; family Dipteridaceae; genus Dipteris; species Dipteris shenzhenensis. Next base: position 2,912,621 of record NC_141619.1, on the reverse strand, counting down.
AAATTTCTCAATTCAATAATTAACAATAAATTTGCCCCCAATGTTGATAGATATTCCCAAATATATATCCTACTTTGAACCCCAGGTCCCCAGTGAAGCCATAGAATGGATAAGAAGAAATCGAGACACTATTTATGTTACGCAAAAGGGAAACCCACATAGCATCTATGTCACTCCATGTTCTATAGATTCCACCTTTAAAATGAGAGAGTATCCCTATTACAATTCCACTTTTGCCCCCTTCATGATTTGTGAAAAAATACTCGCTTCTTCTATCATAGATCTGTAATCTTTACTTCCTAAAGAGTAAGAAATGTAGGGGAAAGTGAATCAAGTCTAAGCTAGCAAGAGAGCTCTTGTCTCCTTGAGAATCAATTAGACCACATTCATTTCGAATTATGCAAGACACATGTTTACTTACCATTCTTTTTCTTCTTCTTTGCATTTGGTAGTAGGCTTTTCAACTATTAAATAGTCTCTAGCTTAGAGAGTTTTCTTTTGTTTTGAATGGTTGCCAACTCTTTTTACTAAATTGTTCAATTTTTTTCACCTTGAGTTCGATGAGGTAGTTCCTCTTCTAAGTCTCCATGACCTTGAAACCAAATTATCCATTGCATCATTTTGATTTATTTCATCCTCAAATTATTTTGCATATATGTGCCTTCAAGACCTAAACTCTCATTCTATTCCTGAATCCAATCATCTATTTTCTTGATCTATGAGAGTTTCCAAAGGCAATCTTGGAAAATTATTGAAAGGGCCTCATTTTTTTTGTTGTTTAATTATTGAACTCTCTATTAAACATTTATGTCTTGGTCTATTTTTATTTTGCTTTGCTAGCTGATCCTTGTTTTTTAGGCACCCATTTGTTTCTTTTAGCTAATACTAATAACACTTGAACAATCTTAGGCTTTCATTTCTTTTGTGGGAATTGATCCACTATGTGGATTGATAGTCCACAAAGGAGACAAGAGTTTGGTAGGTTCTTATAAGCAAGTTGTTGCTCTTTATAGACCTCCTCATTCCAAGAGAGTATGACCTTTATATTAGGTAGTCCTTACATGAGGAGAAGAGAGAAATAAACCACATGAGATGTGTCTCCCTCCTCCAGCTGAGAGCTCCCCCATCACTACCTTGGCACTTGTGGAGTAAAGCCCCATTCTCCTTGGCCTCACTTGTTTTACCCCTTTCCCTGATGACACGGGTTAAGCATGGAGGACATCGACTCAACCCACCATGTCCCTCACTTCTTGATGGTGCCTCAATTCCCAAGGCTCTTGCAATAGTATAGATACATCCTTCATTCCATTGATCAGGCTTTTTGTACCATGATAAAGTATCCCATGGAGACTATAGTGTTCAATTGTGGTAGATGATGATGCCCCTTGGCTCACGATGGTTGTAGAGAATTTGAAGTCCCTTTTGGAGGTGATTTTTCTTGAGACCTTTAAGGGGGGAACATGACAAAATAGGCTAGAGGTATTTGGGTTTCTAGGACAATGTCTTTGATACAGGATGATGGGCCACCTAGCTAGCCAAAGGTTAGAGCCAGTCCCCTCCCCCCCCCTCGTAGGATGGACAAGGGCAATAGAGGGAGCCCCAGACATACAAGCCCAACCAACCCCATAAACAAAAGTCCCAGACACCCTAGGTGGAGCCCTTCAGGGGAAGGTGGACTAAAGTGGAAAAAAAGAAGAAAAAACCCAACAAGTGGGCTACAAAGGACCAACAACACTAGGACAATCATAGGAATAAATTACAGGCATCCTTAGTCTCATGAGCATTAGTCAGGGGACCCCTTGCAAGTTGCCCATCACCCCTAGCGGGTGTGGCCACCATTCCTCTAGAAAATACCTCCAGAGTATGGGGTCTAAGCATCCAAGTCCCCCCGCACAACAACAACAACAGGTTATAGGAGTAGTGGAGGATTTAGAAGCTTCTCCTCCCACACTCCCTGCCACCATTGTAGAGGAGGAGGCCCAAATTTCTAGGCACCCACAGAGCACTCTTTACTAGTGGTTAACATACCTTCCCCTCACCCTGCCCCCTGTTGTGTAGTAGGTTCACCCATTTCTCCCGCCTCCCATTCTTCCTTTAGACCAAGTCTTGAACCCCTATCCTCAAGCAAGGGAAAGTCCATGCCTTGTCTCCCAGCTGCTTCCTAGGTTCAATAGCCCTCTTCCCCCCTTTTGCAAAACAAGCATCTTTGTAGTTGCCAAGGGGAGGGGGTTCATCCTCTTAGCTTTCCTCTCTGAGACCACGCTAGGCTCCCTCTACTAAGGGACATCTGGAGGCTGGGGCCATGAAACTACCTTGAGATTTCACACTCGTATCCAATGCCTATAGAGGATTTCTTTCAATGCCAAAAAGGGGGCTTAATTAATGTGATTGGCTCCTGCACGAATCCTTTTTGGTTCATTAGTTTGCATCCACCACTGTGGAGAAGTGGGCACCGATGATGTTTGATGCCATGATAAAATTCTCAAAATAGGTTGCATCTAGGGCAGTAGAAGAGGCCCATAGACTCAATTCTTTGTAGGAACATTAGTCCTTATCATCTCCAAAAGACATAGGTGCATACCTACACCCCATAGGAGAGTATAAGAAGTGCATTGAAGGGAGTGTTGTCTACAGTGAAACTACCTTTGAGCACCTACTAAAGCCTAGCATCTGGCAAAAGAGGAATCTACTTCATAGGGTGGAGCAAACAGAGACATATTTGGTACCTTATCTCAAGACTGCTCACTCATTGAAGACATTGGTACATGAGAATAGTTTTTGTACTTGGTTTATACCATTATACCTATTCCATTTTGGTTGTACATCAGAGTTCTCTTTTAGATCTTTTACATGCTTTATTGTTCAATAAGCACAAGCTTTGAGTTATGTCTTTCCATTAATTCCTTGTGATCTCGGGGTAAATCTTCCACTCTACTGCAAGGGGAGTTTGTCTATAGCAAGCAACTACCCATGTTTTCTACAGGGGAATCTAAATAGCAATGCAATCCATCTAAAACAATTAGATCAGACAATCAATTAGATAATCAAACAAAAAATTGATATCCTGCTAGAGAAGTTAGGGAGATGCAAAGATGTTCCATAAATATGAGACTCCAAAGGCTCTCACTCAAATGCATGATTTTGGATTGATAGATTGGACCCCATGCCCATTGCCTAGAATAAGAAGCTATGAATTAGAGATGCATTTGTAACACAAATGTTTTCTTTGCCTGTCATTAATATAATTTTGTAAGGTTTTTAAAAAGCATTTCATTTCAACCAAGAAATGATTGGTCATATGCCTTACGAGGAAGTCATCACCCCTAGAGTGAATAAAGAGAACTTCAAACAGACAAGCTGAGTTTTAGTATTGAAGTTACTTCCTTTTGATCTTGCAGCTCTGTCCATTTCTCTATATACTTGCCAAATCTATAGGTATAGGCAAGTTGAAGACTCTTAAACTATGGAGCTGCTTTGGTTTGTGTTGGCAACTGATCATCTAGTCTTGGTAGCTACATTAACACCATATGTTGAGCATTGATTCTACTTTAGCATTCAAATGTTGTTCCTTTTATGTTGTACATTTTTTCTTTCGTTCTTGGACTTGGTGTTTCCATCTTTGAGATTCTTTTGCAATTAGATGTTCCTTTCTTGTGTTGCATCTATTTCTTTATCATTCTGCATCAATTTCTCTTGTAATTGCACTATTGTTCAATTGAAAAGGTGTAAATCATGTACTTATCTTGACTATGGTTCAATTTGCCCATAAGGATACATGTAGTTTTTGTGTCTAGTCAGAATGCTTTGGTTCCACTGTTTTAGTGAGAACATTGTGGAGTATTTTACTGGTGGACTCTACTTGTTTGTTATCTTGGGGGATAGTAGGTTGTGCTTCTTCTATGGGGAACCATCAAGCTAATTAAAAGTTCTTTGATTACTTCATTGATGAAATGTGTGCCTCTGTTTGACACAATTTCTATGGGGCATCCATACATTGTAATCACATTCTCATACAAAAGCTTTGTTGCACTTCTGGCATGTCTTCTTACTGCTTCTGCTTTAGGATTGCTAAAAAGCAAGCGACAAAAAGCAAGCGAGCCAAAAAAATCGAGTGATACAAAACAGTAAAACATTTATAGATTCCTTATTTGAGGAGCAAAGCAATATAATTTTATTTAAAATTCCATATGTTTATTCAATGCTAGAAGGTTAAATATGCATATAATTTTAAAGCCACTAACACTAATTTCACATCACCTATAAGAGAGTTGGTATGTTTCATTGCCAAGTCATGTGATTAGTATTAAAGAAAAACCTTAGTGAAATCAAGTTCTCTTTCCACCATAGTAATTGCAATCATCAATGCAACCTTCCACACTAGTGGGGTGTTTCCAAGGACTCTTGGAATGGATTAGTCTACATTATGTAAATGCTTAGCTTTTTTAAATCTATTCACTCTTGGAACAAAACCCATGTTGCAAAAACGTCCTCCCCAATGATTCACTTTTACATCCCACTAATCGAACCAGTGCAACAAATTGATCACCACAAATTCATATTTTGGTCCATGAATTTTTACTAGATGGTGCAAAAAGGCATGATAATCATCTAAATTAGCCTTGCAATTTGATTTGATATGTAACATGACCACATTTAGACTTGTAAATCAAAAGATACAAGGATGCAAAAATGTCATCTTTTGGGCCGCTCCCTGTTTTGGCCCAAAAGATGTCATTTTCCATCCTTGTATCTTTGCAAGTTGTCAAAATTTGGTTGTTTGGCTCAAAAAATGGGTTTTGTCTTCCCTACATCTTTTGATTGTCAAATCCATATCAAATTGAATGACAAGGCATGCTTTTGATGAATATCTTGCCTTTTTGCACCATCTAAAAAATTTGCATGCATCAAAATATGAAAATTTATCCAATTAGTTGCACCAAATTTAAAGAAAGGTTTCCCATAATAGGGAGCGATAAGAGACTGCCAATTTTGGCAAAAAAAAAGGCAAATTTTAACATCCTCTACCTTTCAATTGCTATTGGGGGGTCACTCTTCCTAAACCCATAAAGCATGTGCAAGCAAGCATGTGTTAAAAATCACCTGCTATTCTTTCATTTTTACATTTTCTCATGTAATTGGCAAAACCCTTGTATGTGTTTACATTTTCAATTTGAAAATTGTGACACTTCTTCATAAATCTACATATATAAATTATGTTAAGTTGGTATTTTGAGTAGAGACTTCTACAATGATCCCTCTCCAACCAAATGACACACCTTTAATGAGCTCTAGTACTCCATGTAGTCAACCACCCGTAGCACCTAGTAAATTTTGACAGCAATGTGGAATCTTATCTAGGGTTGTGGACATGTGGCAATCTTTTAATCATCTTACCTTCACACCTTGGGCTTGGTTAAGGTCTTGCCATGTGACATCCTACCTTATTTGCCACATCATTTGACATGTGTCAACCCACCTTCTACCATGTCATTAGTGGCTAGCTCATTGTGCCACATCAGCACTTATCTTGCCATGTTAGCAGGCACATGTGCCATGTCATGTCATGGACATCGTGTCACCTACTAGTGACACCTCAACTAGCATGTCAACAACCACATCATCAAGGCCATGTCATCAGCTAGCATGCCAATCTGCTACCTCAGCACTGCCATGTGGCAAAGTGCCAACTTGCCTACTATAACTTGCATAGAAGAATCTATTGGTCAATCTCTCAAATGATTGCAAATGTATGATATGCAAGAAGCTTCATATATACATGATCATTTTTTGACTTAAAATTCCCCCGTATACCATTCTAAAGGCATAATTATTCTCATCAACAAGGTTTTTTCTACCATAACAAACATGCGACAAACCAACTTTCCCAGTTTGACTCCTTGCATGTGGCATACCTGTTGAAATTAACCATCTTGACTTTGACTATGCTTAGGCCATCTTCAACTCCACTTGACCTTTTGCCTCTGTAAATCTACCTTTCAATCCTACACAACCCAACCGCACCTCCACCTCTACACCCCCCTATGGCACTGCTCCCTCCAATCCCTCCACCTCACATGAAACACACACACATGCACCACACTCATAGCATGATGCTGTAGGATCCCATAAATTAAGTTGGCATGAAAGACATGGGGAACACGCAATGGTAGAAAATCCTCAAGCCCATGCTCTTCTTAGTTTTGGAAGGTCTCAAGGACACAATGGAGTTTTTCAACGAGTCCAAACATTTGATTGCAGAAGAGGACCAAACTCCACTAGGGCTTATGCCTGATGACAACACTTGGTACTAAAGTATCGCTTCAATGGTGTTTGATGACATCACTGACATCAACCATATTGGAATCCATATGAGTTAAGTTCTTTTCTCCCACTCATGGTGCCATTTCTAATTTCTCTACTCATGAGCTAGGACGTTCTTTGTGGGAAAATCTCCCTCTCTCTCTTCACACCATTTTGAAGGGAAATCCTCTAGATTCAAGGCAAGAGGGAGAGGGATAACCTTTTCTTTCTCTTTGGATGATTTAGGTTTGTTTACAAACCTAGAATTTCCTCCTCAATTCCAAGTCACATTCTCCAATCACCTCAACTTCATCCAAGACAAATGTGCTCATCCCAAGCCTATCCTTCCAAGGATTGTGGTCTTGGAGGTAGCTTTGAAAGTTCCACTAAGTTAACTCCCACCATGTTAAACTAATGAGCCAATTTAGCACATTTGACTGGCTATCTAGTGTTGATAGAGGCATCTTCTAGCATTCCTTAGCCAAATGGTACCATAGAACAGCATTGGATTTATTTTGCTTGGCGACAGGGGCGCAGATAAATTGGCATAAATCCAATGGCTTTTCGATCAGTGATGAGGACACTCCAGTTTAGGGGCTTGACATAGGGTTCACTTGGGTTCAGAGGGGTGTGCCTATCAGGTATTTGGGCTGCCAGGTCGGCTTGGGTATTTCTACCACGCAGCAGTTTGCTCCCGTGTTGGAGAGCATCAGAAGGAAGCTTCTCTTTTGGAGCTCAGCCAAGCTGGATCTTGCCTCTAGAGTTGTGGTGTTCAACCAGGTCCTCTTGGCCACGGCCTGGTTTATTTGTTCATGTTGGTGCCGTTCTAGGGACTACATCATTCAGCTCAGAAGACCGAACTTTCTCTGGAGTGGGCTTGATGGCATAGCAGATGCCTTAGCCAGAGTGGCTTGGGAGACCCTCATCCTCCCTACACAGGATGGGGGTCTCAATATTATTGATCCAGATTTACAGTGCAGAGCCTTACTTTGCAAGATAATGGTGCGAGGACTTATGCCAGGACAGGAACCGTGGAAGGACTTTCTTATCAGTAGCATACAGAGGTGCACACCTTCCTCAGGAGGAGACTGGATGAGCAGTGTTAGATGGATCTTCACCTCAGCACACCTCAGATCACCTTCATCCCCTCTCATGGTTGCCATTCTGAAAGCTTGGGCTAGTTTCAGAAGCTCTCTTTGGAGGATTCCTCCTTCCTCCCGGGAAGAGATTGATAGGCAGCCCATCATGTGGAACGACAGTATTTTAGATGATCGTGGCAGACCACTGGGTGCCTCACTCTACATGCAGTGGGTCAGGTGGGAGAGGGGACCTGCTTCTTCTTTGGGATCTTGGAAAGCTTTCCGTAGGCTTCCAGAGGAAACCAAGTCAAGGTTGACAGGACATCTCAGAGGGAGTGCAGGGAGGATCTTGCAGATTGAGACAGCCCTTCCAGAGGCTTGGATAGACACAGATGATATGCCTCTCACTTCCTCCACTTGGGCAGGTACTTTCTCGAGAGGCGGGGTTCCACTCCAGGTCTTAGCCTTCCGAGATGCACAGGAGGATGCTTTGGTTTTCAGTGTCCAGGATGGTGGCAGATTGCTCAGATCTACAGATGATATATTGCTTGAGTCTGCTTTTCAGCCTATCAGGGTCGTAGGCCTTTTGATGCAGGGATCAGATTCAGAGTGGTTTTCTTAGACCCTGACCCCCAGTTACTCTCCACTGGGTCTTGGAGACTTTGGCTCTATGGAGGAGTTCCCACCAGGTATTTACAGTGGGACGCCGGAGAGTGGGAGTGGATTGATGCGGGGCATCGAGAGAAGACCATCCCCTTCTTTCGTTACACGGTCAGTAATGCCTTTCAGCTCAGTAGTAGAGGCTGGAGACCCTCCAGAGTTCCTCATTGGGAGACTTTTGGTATTACTGCAGATCAGCAGAGGTACTTCTGGAGGAGGCTCTGGAAATCCCACAGGAATAGAAAGATCACTATCTTCTTTTGGCTTTCTATTCATGGAGGGATTGCAGTGAACCTTTGGAGGTCCAGATTCGGAGCCGACCCTACTTGCCCTCGTTGCCTTTCTGCTTCGGAGTCTATTCAGCATTGCTTATGGGATTGCAGACAGGCGAGATTGATTTGGATGGGGATAGCCAGGATCTTCAGTCACTTTGCCCATTCCCCACTCTTTATGACTTGGGGCTCGGTGGCTTGGCTTTCTCTTACAGGACCTCAGGTTTTCTATGAGGGACTTGACTCCTCTCGGGCCATTTCGGTTCGATGTCATCGGGTTGAGTTCTGCTCGTTGGATGTGGTTCCACACCGTCCTTTTATAGCTGTACATGCCTCTGTGGATACTTCTTGGGAGATTATAGCGAGCATAGCAGCCTGGCATATCTAGAGAGCCAGATGCACAGAGGCTATGGAGGGTACTCAGGTTCATCCCTCGCACACATTGGCTAGTATCTGGACAGACATCGTACACACTCTGATGGTTGTATGGACAGGTATGCAGGGGGACTCCCGTGCAGCCTCAGCTAGGAGGGCTTCTTTCTTCAGGGAATGGAAGGATTCTCCTTTCTTCTCTGAATCTACTACAGGGTTGAGATGGCACTTTCAGCCTCAGCCTTGGTTTCTTTCCACCTCACTCTGAGGGGTTTTTTATTATCCTCATGATTTCATGATGTATTCCGCTTTGAGCTTGCTCTCGCGGGTTTTTGTTCTTACTTAATAGAAGTTTTTTTCATGAAAAAAAAAAAAAAAAGGTACCATAGGTTGTCTTGATCCCCAATCATGGATCACTTAGGCCACTCTCCACCATGGATGACCAATGTGTAAGGGATAACATGTTGTGATCTTCCATTATCATAATAGATTATATAATTTTGGGAAATCCTTGAAATCATAATCCTTGGAATCCATGCAATTTCTACAAGAAGGATCTCCTTCAAGGATAACCAACATGTAAGATAGCCACATCATTCAAGGCATGTAGGATTCAAGCTCTATACCATGTGTCATACCTCAATCGAGGGAGCTTTGCCATGTAGGATAGCTAGTTCACTGCCGTTTAGGCATGCCATGCAGAATCCACTATACCTTGATCAAGGTACCTAAATGCATGTCAAGTGCCACATAGGATTCCATGTGTCACTTTCTCATTGAGGCAAATACCTTGCTCAACGTATTGTTTGGCCGCTTTTCCTTTTTCTTTGTATTTCAAGTGTCCATTTTGCTTGAGACTAACCAAAGTGGTTACTCTTAGCTTGCAATCCCCCTCTTCTACCCTAAAGAGAGTTATGGTCCACTACTATGCTAGGTAAGGTTTTTTATCCTTCCTCCCATTGATGGGGATTTTTAGTTTTAACATGCTAGGCCTTGGTGGTGTGCCTCATTGTTGCCTACTAAAGATATAGGTGATTCATAATTAGCTTCATCCAAGTGTTAGTGGTGGACTTATTGACATTCTACTTATCCTTAATTTCAATATTGCTAAAAGTTGCCAATGTTGTATCTTCATTTTTCGAACTCAAGCCAAAGATTTATATATGCAAATCCGTTGTGTGGATAAAATTGTAAATAGGTTTTTCACTTGTCGCATGCTAATGGGTAGGCACATAGTCTTGCACATAGGTAGTTTTGATTTTGGGCTCTGTGAGTACCCTTCTATCAAAAACGGGGAGGAGGTGGCAGAGAAGGGAGGTGGGAAGAGGCGTGGTAGAGATAGCAACAAGGGGGAGTTGGTTATGGAGGAGTAGAGAGGGTGGGAAGGAGGCAGAGGGCAGGTAGGGGAGGAGGCAAAGATGGAGGTAGGGACAGAGGGGGAGGTGGAGGCGACGAGGAGGGAGGTGAAGGCGAGATGGAGGCGGAGGCAGAGGTGGGGAAGGAGGCGGAAGTGGAGGCAGGGAGGGAGACGGAGGTGGAGGTGGGATGCAGGCAGGGGAGGAGGCAAAGAGGAGGTGGAGACGAGAGATGGCAGGGAGGGTGGAGGCAGAGGATGTGAGGGGAGGAGGGAGAAGGTGGGAAGGGTGGGTAGCAGGAGCAGCTCAGCCTCCTTTGATGGGTTTCCAAAGAGCGATCTACTAGCATCCCCATGCATTTCAATCACTAACAAATCTTGAGGCCAAGATATTTGTGTTGACACTCTTGCATTTCAGCCTGCTTCAAAATCCTCTTTCTACTACTGCAATTTGTTCAAGAGATCTCTAGCTCTTCACTTGCTTAACCAAATCACAGGTGTTAGCAGCAAAGGATGACCTAGAAGAAATGTATTCCTATCTTTATTAGTCACTAACAAAGCCTGTTCTAGTAACATCAAACACTGACTATTTCCACACCTTGTCGTTTTATTCTCTTTTCTCCAGGGTTATCACAATTGGACATTGAACCTGTTTCATATAATAGGGGTCACTGGAGGCCTTGGGAGCTGCTCTTTTGTGTGCCATTCATGGTGTCACATTAGAAAACACTTTATTCAAAGACGATGATGGCGCAAATAGATTCTGTGCTTTTTTAACCCAACTCAATCCGACTCTGGACACTAGTTTCTATATTGCAATTCAACACAATTCAAGAGGGCCACATGTCATGTTTTTCAATTACCTCTCGATGGGTCCTTGATAGTGGGGTTATTGACTGTCATCCTTAGTGTTGACTTATTTTGTGGTTAAACTTCTACTTCTAAGATGTTTTGAGGATTCTCACATTCTCTAGACACTCTCCTTGGGATCCTCTACTTTGTCTACTTCAGTGGGACTTAAATGTCCATCACGAGATTACTATACATTTTAGTTATATATGTTCTTGTCCATAAGTCATAATTTCTGTATCTCTGATTTTTTAAATCTAGGACCCTATACATTGGTCACACATGTAGTAAATTGGTCAAAGGTGCATCAAGTGAACTCTCATGTTTGGTTTCACCAATGCTAGAATACATTACCACATTGGCATCATCTCTAGCAAGTGTGCCAGGATCTACTTATACACAAGATAGCATGAAGATCTATTTGCAAAACCTTGTTAAAGTCAATAAGATGAGAAACATTTTCTCTATCATATCTTGGGCCAAGAGTAGAGAAAAATGCTTATTCTCTCCTTCCCTATCTATATCCAAAAGGACTCGTGTGCATAAAAGGTGTACTCTACTTTCTACTCTAGCAATCTATTGGTGAGCCCTTGCTGTTGCTGTAGCAAGGTGCTCCTATATCTAAGCATTGTCTACTATTCCCTCTATAGGGCTGCTAGTTGCTATCTAAGGCCAATATTTCACCATAGAATCTTAGCTCTTTTGGTACTGGCAATAGTGTGTTAAAAATCACTACAATACTAGAGGGCTACTACCACATGAGAAGGAGATACTATTCCACCCTACAAATGAGACACTCCAATCTATAAAACATCCTCCATGAGGCCCTTCCTGCATACAAGGCATCTAGAATCTTGATACTCACAAAGAAGCATCATAAGTCAGGCTTAGAGAGAACCATATATCATAAGCATCAGAAACTGGTTTGAAGTGGAGGGTCCTAGTGCAGACGGATGCTTTCATTGCATATGTCTGCCTCATGGGTAGTCCTCCCCTCAGGGTTATTGCAGGTTTATTGCCATTGCTACAAAGGCCATCCCTATTATTTGCATGGCATGACATAACCAACATCCCACCCATGCAGCTGATCATCCCATCGCACTAGCAAAAAGAAGTGTCGAAAGATGACAAGGCCTATCTCACATCCAACTTCCCAAGAACCAACACGAAAAGCCTGGTGCACGTGATAAATGGTAGTTAAACCTATCTACATGTCTGACACATGGAGAGAGAGAGAGAGAGAGAGAGAGAGAGAGAGAATATATTATTTAATACATATTATGTATGTATATTTATGTATTATATATATAATATATAAATAAATATAAATTGTATTATATATATAATAAATAAATAATATACATATTTATTCTTTATATATATCTAAAGGAGAAGTTTACCGAACCTGCCAACGTGGTGGGATTTAGAGGTTCAGGAAGAGGAAAAGAGAGCTCCGTTGGATGTTCGGGGAGGTAGGCTGAGGTTCGGTAGGAAGTGGGCATGTGGCACATGTCCCTGACCAGAGAGAGGTAGAGCACTGACGTGGTGCATGCTACGGCTCACAATGTGGGTCCCGATGGTGGCAAATGATGCTCGACCATAGAGACAGAGCCGCCCGTTGATGTGGCACGAGAGAGCTTTAAGGAGTGACATGTGGTGAAGATGGCAGCCAACGTGACACATGGCAAAAGCGCAGTCTGTGGAACTAGGTAGCATGACTGCATAGACACGAGAACTAGTATGGAAAGCCTAGCACACGTGACACATGGTAGATAATTTGTCTGACACGTGGAGAGAGAGAGAGAGAGAGAGAGAGAGAGAGAGAGAGAGAGAGAGAGAGAGAGAGAGAGAGAGAGAGAGAGAGAGAGAGAGAGAGAGAGAGAGAGAGAGAGAGAGAGAGTATGTATATATTTTTTAGATTAATTTATAAATAATTTGTCAAATAATAAAAAAAATTAAATAAATATATAATATATAAAACAAACGAACAAATATATATATGTATGCATGCATGTATGTATGTATGTATGTATGTACATATGTATGTATGTATGTGTGTATACATACATACATACATACATACATACATGCATGCATACATACATGCATGCATGCATACATACATGCATACATACATACATGCATGCATACATACATACATACATACATACATACATACATACATATATATATACATACACACACACACACACACACACACACATATATATATATACATACACACACACACACACACACATATATATATATATCTTTCTACAACTTTAAGGAAGTTAGCACACTCAAAGACCTGTGCAACATACATACATACATACATACATACATACATACATGCATACATATGTATGTATGTATGTATGTATGTATGTATATATATATATATATATATATATATATATCTTACTACAACTTTAAGGAAGTTGGCAGGCATACTCAAAGATCTGTGCAACAGATCAGCAATTGCAGATCTAATAAGCAGGATATAGGCAACCAAGTGTCTGAGTCTCCAAAAAATGCAGAGAGAGAGAGAGCGAGAGAGAGGTATATATATATAGAAATATAAATATATAAATATAAATAAAACACTTACATATATATCTATAAATAGATATATAGATGTGTTAGTCTCTAAGTGTAAACTCTTAGAAAGAGAAATAGGTGTTGATCCACTTCTTCAATAATCATTGTTGCCTAAGGACATTACTCTCAAGCACCCCAATAAGGACAACTCTTTCATCATGTGAGTACGAGCCTTAATCATGTAGTGCTTGATATCACAAAAGGTTTCCAAGGGGATGTGTCTTGAAGAGGATGGGCCTTCCCTGAAGACTTCCAACAACTATATTCAAAGATTGCTAGAGTTAGGTTATGGCAAGCGAAGTGGCTGAAGTCCCTCGCAAGCTTGTATCCCCTTCTAAAACTTCTTTCCCAATTGAAAGCAATGACAAGGCTTAACATAGATCCAACTTTAAAATTCCTAAGAAGCATGCAATTTATAAATAAAATCTTAAATTGTACTCCTTGAATTGAAAGGGAGCTTAGGATCCCAACCTTGAGACCCGATGGAGCGGGTCGCTAGTCCCCGTCTTAGATCCGACAGAGCAGGTTGCTAGCCCATCGTAGATGGGTTAGGTTACTCATTTAGACAAAGGAGACTAGATAGCTCTCTCTACTTTTCCATCACAGTGTAACTTCACAACCTCAAATGATTGCAACCCACTAGGAACATAGACTCAGGGCTAGGAATATATCTCAGTTCTGGTAGTGGCAACTGTTCGAAAGTTTTTTGGGCTCAAAAATTTAAAAAAACAAATAGATTCAGATCTCACACACTTTTTGGCCTTCCCAATTGCCCATCGCAGAGTCCAACTAAGCCGAGAAGGATCCAACTGTCCATCGTCATTTAATTGACAAAACTCAAATGCATAAGGTAGTAAACAAGCTCACAAGATGGAGCAATAGCACTCCTCTCATTGTCCATCATCACCCCTACAGACTCGGAATTGTATGAAGGTAGAGAGCCAGGGCTAAGGTCAAACTACATAGTAGGTAGTGCTTTCCCTCTTGCCAAGAATCGCTTTACTAAAGGATGCAACTATCTACGTATAAAAGAGACTAATGCAAGCTGTAATGCTAATCACATGAAGGATGAAGTACTCAAAGTGACGAGTCATAGAGATGGTGAATTACATATTTGATATAGCAAATCCAATAAGGAGTATAAAACTAGTGCAATTGCCAATAATATCTCAACATGTATATACTCTTTAAGAATAAGCTCTTACCATCTCCTTGTAGCAATGGCTTTCTGGCCTTTTCATCATATATACATCTGCACAGTGCAAAGTGCATCGCCCCGCTCTGTGTCATGGCTATGCCAATACTTCCAAGATTCAAGCTATCACAAAATCAAGGATGAATTGACATCAGTCGCTCAGAACGTGGACTCTGATGACGAGAGCAAGAGTCGGGACAAACAATTATGTCCCTGTAGCAAATGCTGATATTGGACAAAAATTGGATAGAGGATGGTTGTGCGTGACACTAATATTGAAACTCTGTGCTTATCTTTTTGCTTCTGCTTTCAATGCTTTTGATGAATCCACAAGGTCCGCTAGAAAAGTCCACATATCTGGAGCAAAAGGTGCTAATAAATTCATAATGGAATTCCCAAACTTTATTATCAAATGCCAGTAATTCTACTTCCAAGACCTGTGGGGGGAAGAAGGGATTAGTGTATGTATGTGTGGTGCTCTTTTTAGGGGTGACTGCTATAGACATTAGCTGATCTGAGAATATTATTTCTTGAATATCTTCTGACAGCCCCTCAAGATCACAGAAGCTATGTTGTGCTATATTAGAGTAGGACCCCTCTGGTAAAAAAAAGCATTTCAAACCCAAATTCTTCGAAGACAAAGGCCCCATTGGAGGAGGGAGGTTGGAATAAATAAACGGGTTTCTCATTGTATCTGTAGATTTTTCAGCAAATTCCAATAAAGCCACATTATCCTTCTCCATCAATTGGTCTAGAGAAAGAGATAGTCGATTAATAACCTCCAATATCTTATCTGTATTCCCCTTATTGATCACTAGAATTCTGCACCAATCATTGATGGAGAGTTGCATTACCAATAGCTTGTTTGATTTAGGGTGTTCTTTGATTTCCTGCATATCCAGATTAATGATCCTTTCATGGACTCTTTTGTTCAACATTGTCATTATAGCCTGGCAACCAAGTGATGGTGCTGGCAATGGATCCACATACCCAAGAGCACTCAAATCCTTATGCCATAAAGAGCCCTGCTTATCAAAGCCAAGCATAACCATTGGTCTTGAGATTTTTCTTATCCCAAAATGGTGACATTGATTCATCCTATTTCTCTACTTCTACTATAATATTACTGTTCATTTCCCTTTAGAAAATTCAGAGTCCTTTCTCTTCATTAAATCAACGATTCCTCAGATATCATTACCAAAAAATCACTTCAATACAACTGCTTTTTATAATTTATTCTCTTCAAATAATCACACCCATCTTCTGCTACATAGTCCAAAATACATTGCCCTCCAAATATTTCCAGAACCACAATAAAAAGTTTGAAATGCATAGAAAATAATCCTTGTTGTAGTACATGAAGTTCTAGTGGTATACATCGGTTCAAGCTAAATGGAAAAGAGCCACATGTCTTTCCAAAACTGCCATCCCCTATCTTTCATAATCCCCATCTTCTTGTCAACAAAAGCAAAGGGGGATTATATATCTGAAAGATATTTGTCCTTTCAAAATTTGTACCAAAATGGTCAAAAGTATGGGTTACTAAACTGGTCCAATGAACATCCATTGGCATGGTATATCCATACAAAACTGTACCTTTCCTAAAATCAACTACTATAAAAAATTACACATGAAATAACAACCCATGCTGTAGGATATATAAAAGAGTTCTCTCTCATTCAAAATCGACAGTGATTCCAATGTTACATACTCAAAAATCACCATCTGCAAATTAGGTAGAGAAGTGTGTTAACTCATTTGCATCCATCCACACCAAGGTCAAGTTAGAACAATGACCTTACAATGTGGGACTGCAGGCATCCATGCTAGCACACAATTGTAATCTATGTCACTCAACCAAATTTACAATATACATTACATTGGATAATGCATCTTCTGATTATAAAGAAAGTTCTTGGAGACAAATAAAACAATACTGAAGGCTAATGATAGCTGAAGAAGAAATATATATCACCAAAGGAACTCAATACAAGAGAAGGTATGAGAGAGAAGCTTTAGAGGAAGCAAACATCAGTTCTCCAAGGAAGCCAACTGTAGTGGACTTCTGCACTAGTTCCACAAGTTGGAACTGAACCAGATTTGAGACAGCAAACTGATGCAAGGGTTGCTATAGATTTGGAACAAAAAGAATAGTAGATGGAGCAGAAGTTGGGGCAAATCTGGAGCAGAAGTTGGGGGCAAATCTGGAGCAGAAGTTGGGACAGATCTGGAGCAGAAGTAGGGGGCAGATCTGAAGTAAAAGTAGGGGCAGATCTGGAGCAGGAAGGAGGGGACAGATCTAAAGCAGAAATAGGGGCAGATTTGGAGCAAGAAGGAGGCATGAAGGAGAGGCCAAAGAGGAGGCAGCCAAGAGAGGCAGAAGAGGAGGCAACCAGGAGGCAGGAAGAGGAAGCAGAGAGGAGGCAGCCAAGAGAGTAGGAAGAAGGTAGGAGCTCAGGGTGTGCAGGGACCTCAGGAGCACAAGTGATTGATGAACACCTAGGCCCCCCCTTTAAATAGGGAAGGGCCAGTCAGTCAACCAGCTGGTCAGCCCAGATTTGGCCAACCTGGCCAGTCTGTCGACCAGATTTGGACTGACCTGGTCAGTCTGGTCGGCCAGAATGTGGCCAGTTTTGGCCTCCAATTCTGGGCTCTTCTCGGGCCTGTTTTTGACGAGGTTTTAACACAGTGTTTTGGTTTTGATTTTCGTCCTGATGAAGATTCACCTGTGGCTTTTGCCCTATATTTTATCTGACCTTTATGCGAGTTTGGCCTTTGATTATCCTATCCTCTAGAGTTGGAGATTGCCTGGCTTAACACCCCCTCTCAATGTCCAATGTAGAAGGGAGAAGCAAAGAGTTGTTCCAGGGATGATCTATCTTCTTCATCAGCCTTTTTTTAATTTAAAAAAAAAAAAAAAAAGGGTTTTCATTTAGATGAAGATGCCTACAAAGTAGGTTTTCATCTTCACTAAATGCACAGATGATGGTACAATCAGAAAGTACAAAAAAGAAGTACTTTAAGGAGTGCCCTTGCAGGGGATTTGTTCACTTCCTTAAGCACAAGTACACAAAAACTGCTAAGTAGAAGGAGGCAGTATACCAATCCCAAGCCATGGGCTGAGATGCTCAAGAGTAGGTCGGTTAACTGGCTTGGTAAGAATGTCAGCATGATTATCGGCAGCTGGAACATATACCAATCGAATAGTACCTAATTCCACTTGCTCGCAAGTAAAATGAAAGTGTACACCAACATGTTTGGTGCGGTTGGAAAAAATGGGATTGCCAGCGAGAGCGATGGCACTTTTGTTGTCGACATAAAGGATCATTGGTTTAGTACAAGGAAAGTGTAGCTCTACCAGAAACTGTCGGAGATATATGGCCTCTGTGGTACAATCATACAAGGCCCGGTATTGAGCCTCAGTAGAAGAGCCAGCAATAGTTTCTTGTTTACAGCTGGACCAAGAAACAGGTGCCGAGCTGAACGAGAAAATATAGCCGCCATGAGAATGGCGATTGTCTGGGTCGCCAGCCCAGTCGAAATCAGTGTAGCCCTATAGTGTTAGTCCTGGTCTGAAATGTAAACCATAAGAGTAAGTACCATGTATGAACCGCAAGATATGAATACATGCATGCCAATGAGTGAGCTTGGGTTCATTAAAGTACTGACTGAGAATGGAAACTGAGTAAGAAAGATCCGGATGAGTGTGAATGAGCCAGAACAGCTTGCCAACAACCTAACGATAGAGATGTTCATCAAAGGGAGGAGACTCTAAGACTTTTGAGAGCTTAACTGTGGGATCTAAGGGAGTGGCAGCTAGCTTAGGCTTGTGGGGAATGACCTGATCAAGGAGTTGAAGAGCATATTTCTGTTGAGAAACAAAGATGTCACCAGAATGCTGAACAACTTCCATGCCCAAGAAATAGGAGAGAAGACCGAGATCGATCATCTCGAATGTGGTGCTGAGTTGAGTTTTAATGAACTGAAGTGTGGTGGGGGTAGAGCCCAAAAGCAAAAGATCATCTACGTAAAGTAAGATAAAACAAACCCCCTCTGAAGATTGATGTATATATAAATTCGGATCAAAAGGAGTGGAATGAAACCCATTAGTTTTGAGGAAGGTGTCTATTCGGTGGAACCACAACCGAGGTGCTTGTTTAAGCCCATAAAGAGCTTTGCGGAGACGGAATACCTTATTTTCATGGCCAGGAGGAGAAAAACCAGGTGGGGGAGCCACATAGACTTCCTCATCAAGGTAGCCATTGAGAAAGGCACTCTTGACATACATCTGATAGATAGTCCAGCTGTGATGAGCGGCTAGGGCGAGAAGAAGGCGAAAGGAAGCTAATCGAGCAGTAGGTGCAAAGGTTTCCTCATAATCGATACCATGTTTTTGGCGAAATCCTTGCACTACAAAGCGAGCTTTGTACTTGTCCAGTGTTCCATCGGCTTTGAGTTTTGTTCAGAAGATCCACTTGGTTCCTATGACCTTTTTGTGACTGGGTCGATCGAACAAAATCCAGGTCTCATTGCAATCAATGCTCTCAAGCTCCTGTTCCATGGCACGATGCCACTCAAGTTGTTGAATTGCTTCCTGCCAGGTGGCAGGTTCAGAATGTATGATATAGGCTGTGGTAAAAATGGAGGCGATGGTAGTGGAAGAAGTTGTCCGGGTAGAGCGTCGAGGACCGGGAGGAGAAAGTTCTAAGGGAATAATCCCAGAATCCTTCATAGTTTGTCGATACCAGCATGGCAACGGGTCGTGAGAAGAGGATCGAGGAGAAGCAGCAATTTCGAGGGAGAGAAAGAAGTTTCGGGTGGAGAGATTTCGGAGGGAACAGGAGTAGATACGTCATCAGTAGAGAAAATAGAGGAATTTTTTAGAACATCTCTTTCATCGAAGACCACATCACGACGAACCAAAACTTTGTTTATGCGAGGATCAAATAAGCGATAAGCTTTGGCTTCCATTGAGTAGCCAACTAGAAGTAGAAGTTTAGCACGAGGTTCTAGTTTACTGCGAGTATCATTGGGAGTATGAGTGTACGCGCCGCATCCAAAGATGCAGATATGAGAAATAGAGGGTCGGTAGCCATAGAAGGCCTCAAAAGGCATCATGTTCGGGATGGGCTGAGTAGGGCAATGATTAAGGAGATAGACAAAAGTATTCATAGGTTCTGGCCAAAGACGTTCAGGCAACTCAACTGCAAAAAACATGGAATGTGCCATGTTCATGACTATGCGTTGTCTCCGTTCGACACGAGCATTTTGGGAGGGCGAATTGGGAGATGTAAGATGGCATTGGATACCATGCTCATGAAGGAAGTGAGTGAATTCATGGGAAATGAAGTCACCACCATTATCACTACGAGCAATCCCAATAGACTTGCCCGTTTGGTTCATGAGCAATCGATCCCAAGTAGCAAAGAAGGAAAAAGTGTCAGATTTCTCTTTCATGAAGAACACCCATTGATATCGAGAGTAATCATCCACAATTAAGAAGAAATATTGTGAGCCATTCAATGAAGGAACAAGAGATTTGCCACTAATATCGAGGTGGATTAGAGGCAATATCTCACCGACTCGAGAAGTGGAATGAGAAGGAAAAGGAGTTCGGCTTTGTTTGCCTAATTGGCATGGTTGGCAAATATCTTTGGCTCATGATAATTTAGGTAGGCCATCAACCAGATGATCCCGAGACATTTCATATAAAGAGTCATATGACAAATGTCCCAGACGATAATGCCATAATCGTTCTATGTCAGTTGGATCTTTCAGGGTAGCAAGACCATGAAGTCGATGAAACTCAGAGCCGGTATTGGAGGGAGTCTCAAGAAATTGAGTTATGAAGTACAGACCATGAGGTTGGGCTTCCCCTCGAGCTAAAAGGAGTCCCGATGTCTCATCTATGATTTCGACATGCATCTTTGTAAATAGCACCGTGCGACTAAGAAGGCAAAGTTGATGGACAGAAAGAAGACGTGCGACCAAGAAGGCAAAGTTGATGGACAGAAAGAAGATTGACCCCTAATTGGGGGACATAAAACACTTGATCCAATTGAGCAAGATTGGGACCTTTGTCGGTATCAAATGTGATTGAACCAACACCATGAATAGTAGCAACAGAGTTATTGCCACAACGAACTCCCCCTGTCACCGGTTGACGAGAAATGAAGAGATCATGATGATGGATCATATGATGAGTGGCTCCACTATCCACAATCCCAGGGGCTTTAGAGCCACATGAAAGAGTATGAAATGCTAATCCAAATATGGATGGGGAGGAGTCAAGCTCAGTGATATGGATCAAGGCTTGAGATGTGAAATCTAAAGAATCTCCAGTGGACCAGTCAGACAGGCCTTCAAGAGTTATAAAAGGAGGGGATGGGGCGAAATGATTAGTGACATGGCCCTATCGTCTCCAAAGACCAGCATTAGGTGGAGGAGGACCACTCCTAGGGTGTCAATGAGATGGCAGAGGAGTCGTGGTGGGGGGCTGTGGAAGAATGCCTTTGGCTTTGGAGCGACATTCATCATCAACATGCCCAACTTTCTGGCAATGCAGACCAAACCTTTTCTTTTTGGGAAGGTTGTGCCAGGCAGGTTTAATAGCAGAGGAGTTATTGGAGTTAGGAGTGGGAGAGGGCTTCCCAGAGCTGAGTGGATCTTTTTGAATCCCACAGAGAAGAGTCCCCTCTAAAGCAAGAACACTATGTTTTTGGTGGACGTGAGAGTAAAGACGAGCATAACGCAAAAGTTGACATTTGAACTCATAAAAAGTAGGAAGAGAAGGTTGAGAAATGATTTGTTGCATAAAACTAAAATACTTGGGCAGGAGTTTGTTCAAAAAGAAAGTAACTTAGTCATCTTTGGATTTGGGAGGACCAGTTGTGGCAAATTCAGCAACTAACCGCCGGTAGTCTTCCAGTTTGTCCTTGAGATCATCGTCAGCAGTGATTTGGAATTACTAGAGATTGTGGTCAAGATTGATGCGACAAGTACGATCTCGAGCTGCATAGCGATCAGTGAGATGTGCCCATCGCTCAAAGGCAAAGTCAAAATGCTATAATTGAGAGTGAAATACAGGCAAAAGACCTTCCATGATTTCGACAATGGTAGTGGCATTACGATGTCACCACGAGTGAACTATCTGATAAGGATAAACATGAGGATCAAGTTGCAGTTCAGTACCTTGAACGAGTTCCCATAGGTCTTGAGAATCAAGCACATGGCGCATGAGAGAATTCAGAACAGGAGCGGAGTGAGAAGAAGGGAGAGGCGGCACCATTAAAATGAGTCATATCAGTAAAAGCATGTTTGGCTGTTGCAGAGACAGGGTGAGTGGAAGAAAGGGAATAATTAGACCCATTAAAATGAGTCATATCAGTAAAAGCATGTTTGGCTATTGCAGAGACAGGGTGAGTGGAAGAAAGGGAATGATAGGGAGAAGCAACCGATGGAGGCATGAGAGAATTCAGAACAGGAGCGGAGTGAGAAGAAGGGAGAGGCGGCACCACCGGAGGAACCAAAGCATTCAAAGAAGGTCTTGAGGAGGAGGGATGAACATGAGGCGAGATATGACATGAGAGGGAAAAAAGGAATAACGGGAGAGATAGAGGAAAATAAACTATAGGAGTCCAGTGGCATGGAAGAAGGAGGAGGATGAGAAGCCACTGGAGGAAAGATAATAGCGGAAGATATGAGAGGGATGGGAGGAAAGGAAGAATGCGAATCGAAAGCATACTCATTGTCTGACGCATTTCTCTTTTCTCGTCTGCGAGTGTTAACATGCATGTATGGATCTGTGTCCTCATGATTACTCATTCCTATGCCTTGCATAACAGATGGAGTTGCACCAAGGGAATAGGGCAACATACCTTGCACTGATTGTTGTGGGATAGGCACTGTCAAATAACCCAATGTTCTCATGCTGGTCTGTTTTCTTTCGTTAGGGTATACTTGTCCTTCGTCGGCACCAAACTTGATATGTTGGTTTGCTTCTTCTGAGTTGAATAGAGGTCCTTGTTGACGTATCTGATTGTTGTGGGATAAGCACTGTCAAATAACCCAATGTTCTCATGCTAGTCTGTTCTCTTTCGTCAGGGTATACTTGTCCTTCGTCGGCACCAAACTTGATATGTTGCTTTGCTTCTTCTGAGTTGAATAGAGATCCTTGTTGACGTATCGGAGAAAAACATGGAGAAGTAGAAGCACGAGGTGTGCGAATACCTGCTTCAAGTTCCTTCCATTTTTAAAATTCGGCAATTTCTTTAAAGAGTTTGGAGAGATATTCATCTCCTTCAATTCTTGTAGACTCTCAACATATGACGAGGGTGGTGGTTGAATAGAGGCCTTTGCGCCAGTTTGGCATTTGATTATCCTATCCTCTAGAGTTGGAGATTGCCTAGCTTAACACTGATATGATTAATACAACAATAACCATAAGGTACAATGTCAAATCTTTTGACAGTTTCGTCATATACAATACTCCCATTGGGTTTTTCATAAGTCACTTTCCTTTGATCATAATCTTCCCATATGCATTGAGCATAAACATTGCAAGACCGCCCCAATTTTCCACAGCACAGCCAATGTTTAATAAACTTAAAACATTAAAGAATCTTTACTCATTTGGAGTGAAATTAAAAATAAATCCCAAGCTTAATAAACTTAAAACAGTAAAGAATCTTTACTCATTTGGAGTGAAATTAAAAATAAATCCCAAGCTTTATGCCATTAGCTTCAAGCTTCTCATGTTTCTTAGTCAAGCCGTAGATGATTACATTTAATATCTGCATCATTTTCCATCTACCTATCTGGGTCATCTGTATTATCTCTCAAACTCGAGGTTCTATCTTCTGTGCTGTCCCTCCTTTAATAGAACTATCAAACATATTCATTTAGTGCAGCTCCTTTTAGGAAACTTCAGCGCTGACAAATCCCTAACATCCTACGTAGATGGAAGGGGCCTGCTTTTCTGCTGGTTTGCTCTTAGTATATCTTCAGCCCTCCTGGAGCATGGCGTATTCGCTCGTAATAGTTCCTGTTGCATTTCGCACTTGGTGCAGTTGACCCTATACATTAAGCTTATAGTTACTGAGCCAACAACCCATAAAATACAACTATGCCACTGGTAAGGCAAATGTATTAAGTTATACTTCCTCGTTTAAATCATTGCTCCTAAGCAGGATCCGCCGGTATCATCGGAATCGGGAGGCAGTCATCTTCACGCATACAAACCTCGATCCTTCTCTTCTTACGCTTCCGCTACGTATCCTGACGTAGAAATTACAGCGGGGGCTTAGAGACTCCAGGGATTACCATCGCATATTTTCCACGCTCTATTCCTTCTCATATCTTGGAGTCTACACTGCAGTGGACGCCATCGTCTAAGGAGGGCCGTCCTGCTACTTGTGCTGTTACAGTTCCCATACGTAAACTCACGAGACCCGTCGTAATGACTATAGTGATGGCATCGGACTATAATTGCTGGTCATTGCACTGGTATAGCGCTCCGTTTTAAAACGAACTAATGTGGTACACGGACTAGCCTACAACCTCTCAGTTGAGCGAAATGACTGAGGGAGAAGACCGATCGACCGGTAAGAAAAAACATCCCGACAAGCATGTAGGGAGCACATCTGAAGAATCGGCCTATCTGCTCCTCAACGCAGCTCTGACTGGCTGCGTGAAATGCTGGAGGGACTAGACGTATCGCATTTCTTCCTTGTAGGACAAGACGACATTCTTTACCTACGCACAGATGCGACTAGTAGTGCTAACAGTGCTAGTGCCCCTGGAGGGCTCTCTACGTAATACGCCAGAGTTCCGTCTCCCACCTGATCAGCTGAATGGCTAGCCTGAGGGTCCTCGACGTTCTCTCTTCACGGCTCTCCTATATTCTCCTCTACGGGGCACGCAGGCGATGTTTCGTTCAGCATGCTTCCTCCTCCGTTATTATATCATACGCCTACACTCATATTCTCTACTCTACAATATTCAGAAGTTCGATCTAGTAATCTCCTTCGACGTGAAGGCAGGGAAGCACTTTAACGGCCTTTTCCCTACCTCGAGCCTCCAACCAGCACAATGAATATCACAGGTAGTACATGCACCTGAGGGAGGTCCATCTGCATTTCCTCGTGGTGACTGAATGTCCTTTAGAACGCCTTGGCTCGCGTATCCACGCTCTGGTCTCCTTTGCAGTGCTCAGTGTTCTGCTTGTCGTGGACACTTTCGTCTCAACCTTCGTGACTGCCGCAGGACATCCCTCAATTACTCCTTGGGTACGGTCTCACCATCCCATATCGAATGTGAATCTCGATTACTTGCCTTACTCTGATATTCGGCGCTAGTAATGTGCCTCGTGAAATCCAGCCTGTCGCCCGTTGTCAATTCTGACCGCGGTACAACAGTATAAGGTCATCCAAGGACTTACGCATCAGCTCGACCATTTCTAGTTTCTCTAACTATCAGTCCCATGGTTGCTTCTCACATATAATGTTAATGTCCTTATGTGCCCATAGGTTAATATGATGGGTCAATGAAATACTCGATATTCGTGTATATTCAATGGTATAATCCAAGGGTCTATATTGACTCTTTTAGCCTTCCTAGCAAGAAGTTACCTCATTTTTCGGTATTATTCCATTTCTCTCGCACTTACGTATCTTTCTAATCATCTTGTGACAAGCTCTTTATCAACAATGGGTAGATTTTGCATGGTTACTCCATACAAATAATCTATTCTCTAATAGTTCCCCATGTAACATGGTCAACATCCTCTTTTACTTATTACAGTTTTACGAAGTTCCATAGTGATGGCTACCTATGCTCCATTCCTTGGTCAATCTAACTCAATCCAATAATATATACTCAATATATCTCCATTTCATAATAAAAAATCCTGGATCCTATGAACCAGAATTGTGCTTATAAATATCTTAATCACTAAAGGGAATGCTCTTGGGGTCAACATATACCTTAGTATAATCTTACCATCCCTAGGTCATTATTTTCGGACTAGAGTCCAAATATCCCATATATAGAACACTCCGGTAAACGTTCTATTGCAATTCCATCCAAGTATTTTAGGTATTGACATTTCTTGGTAGGAAAACCCACCATTGAAACAAGTCCACACATCCGACGATGGAAGGATGTGTGTGTGTGTGTAATACGTGGAATAAAGTAATTGAAAATAAAATAGTTACATGTAAAAAGGCCCACGAAGATAGTCCCCACAAGCGCTATAAGGTGTGTATTGGACTGCCTGCGTAGTGATTAAGGAATATGAGAGGCAAGACTCAACAGCTTCGACGAAGGAGTACAAAGCTAAGATCAACTATCAACTTTAGTTTACAAAGGACGGCGTGAACGCGTCTATGAGACCAAAAAGAGCACGGAAAGTTAGAGCACACAGTGAAGTTGAGAAGATGTCCAACCAAAGTGCAGTGAAAACACGAAGCAAGCTGCTAAGAGTAGGCTGGTAGAACGTTTTACAACAAGTCGACACAGGCGAGCGATCAAGTCCGTGAGTAAGTAGACGGGCGGCGCAAATCAGAATCAACGTCGAACGTTGTTTAGAATGAAGAAAAAGCCAGACGGAAGGCCATCCGGACCAAGAGCTAGCCAACAACAAAGCAACCAGAGAGACAGGTAAGTCACAAGTCATCCGGATCCTGTCAGAGGTAAGTCACAAGTCGAACAAAAGCCTTCAGAACGAAGCGCACTTAAGTACGTGAAGCGACGGAGGTTCGCGACCAGCCCAAAAAAATGAGAGAGCTCCATAAGTAGGCGCTAAGGTTGGCGGAGAAGTAAGAGATGAAGTAAAGACCAATCCGGGTAGCTAGGTAGAGCAGCAGCTGAAGGAGAGAGTGTTGAGAAAACGATCACAAGGAGGCGGAAGCGTTGGCAAGACTACGAGCGAACCAGTAGCTAAGAACCAGTCAAGAAGAGGACTCAACAAGACTTGAGACACTGGTCGTCAAGGTAGAAAGCGAGCAGCCAAGGTGGCGGACAGTGAGTCGAAGAAGAATGGCATGAGTCATAAAGAGAAGCAAAACGTGCAAACAAGGGCGGGCAAGGGCGGTGACTTCTTCATAACGAAAACGGAGGCAAGAAAACTATAATAATTACATACGGGTAGGTAAGGGAGGTTAGGTTGGGAAAAGGGTTGGGGGGAATTTTGTATGGGTTAAGTGGGACTCAGTTAGGGGTTAAGGTTTGAAAAAAGTTTACCCGAGATTATGCTAAGGGGGGTCTTTGGGTTTTAGCTTAGAAGTTGGTTAGAGTAAAAGAGAGTGGGTTAAGGGGACCATAAGTGAGAGAGAGAAAATTAAGGGGGTATTATAATAATAGTGTGTTAAGGAGATATTTAGTGTACAGGATTAATATAATATAGTATACTGACACTGAGTATTAAGTAACATTTATAGTTATGCATACTTTAAGTAATTATGAAAGGGGGTGTAGGTAATCATTATAAGTATATGTAAATAATTATGAAAGGGGATTAGCAAAATTTAGAGGGGGTATAATAAATTTAGAGGGGGTTTGAAAAGATTACCATATTTATTAAAACACAGTGTGTACAAAAAGAGCCAATGAAACAAAATGTATAATTTGTGTGTGAGCAAAAAGAGCCAATGGAACAAAAAGTATAATTTGTGTGTGAGCAAAAAGAGCCAATGAATCAAAAACCTAATGTGTGTGTGTGTGTGTGTGTGTGTGTGTGTTTGTAAATATAGAAAGTGTGTGTGTGTGTGTGTGTTCGACCTATCAAAAATATACCCTACTACACTACTGGATCAATTTCCAATGGTAAAGTAAGTCAAATATGAGCTATTTCCCTTTAACATAATCCAAGTATGAGTACTCATTTCTATTCAATCCCTTTGGTCATAGTGTCAAAGTGGGAATCAACTTACATTCTAACATTGGTATTGCAAAGTATAGTACAATATTTATTGCTAGTCTCCAATAGAAAATTCCATCCTAAATTACAATAGTTGGAGATAATCTACTATACAATACTCTTCAAAGTTGCCAACATTGAAATCACGCTGAAGATTTCTCAATGCAATCCGAAGGAAGCCACAACCACCATCCAAAGCAAGGGGTAACGGATGAAATGAGGTAGGAAAGCTAGAGGCAACAAGTGAAATAGGGCTAAAGGGGAGCCAAAGCGTTAGGGCACCTCCGTGTGTGTTCCCTTGGGAAGCCCTGATGAGAGAGGACGGTGGAAGAGAGCGAGAGCAAGCGAGGAACAAACAAATAGGCAAAATTGAAACCTTGAGATGGGGGCAACATAAATCCCCCACTCCCAGTGGCTCGAAGCAAAATTGCAACAAGGAAAATCGCTCTAACGAAGGAAAAATGTGAAGAAGGCATTATTGGCTTACAGGGAAATTGGGAAAATGGCAAGCTGCATCCATTCCCCTCCCTAACACATGGTTGCCATTCCCTTCTTCTCTGCCTAGCATTTTTGCGAGAACTCGCTTACCCAAGCTTCTTGGTAATCGGCTCTGCCGCCCTGCTCCACCTCCTCTTTCCAAGAAATTTCGGTTGAATAGAGCTAGAAGCCAACTATGCCAGCGATTTCTGGCTCTTATCCCAAAGCTAGAACCCAACATGCTAGGCTCCCCTCTCGAGGAGTATCTATTGACAACCGTTGAGGGAGCACTCTTGTTCAACACTTTCATGATAGTTGAGCGTCTAATCGTACAACCTCTTGTTATTGGGTGCCTGGTTCAACCAATTGGCTTCCATGTCGAAAAGAAAAAAGACTACCAGAACAGCAAGTGCCTTCTTGGTGGCTCTCTTTACTCAAAGTAAAATTGCTTCAAAGATGGAAGATGGGGGATGGGGAACCGCAAAGAATGAAGGATGGGAAGGCGAAACCAAACCCCTTATCTATGAATATCAAGAAATCACTCAGTAAAGCTAGATAATTGGAGCAATATACCTCTAGACCCCCAATTCTCTGTGCATCACAAAGAAAAAGCGGATGCCTGAGGTTTCAAAGCGGCCGGGGCTTCAGAGGAATTGCCTGCAGCGGTGAGCGATTGATAGAGAAATTGTATGCGAATTCTGAGCGTATTGTCTATGGCTTTTGAGTGATTCACTGAGTGGGGCAAGATTCACTAAAGTGTCTGAGCGGATTGCTTGTGGCTTCTTAGCCATTATTGAGTGAATGTTGGTGGACCTAAAGCCATTTTAGTCATTCATTGTGATTTCTTTTCATCAGCTCTAATATCGATCAATCTGTATCTCCCTGGGATTTTCAGCATTCAATCAATTTCCCTATGCTTTTGATATTGATCGATTTGTATTCAATCCCGGAATTCCAGTGCCATAAAATGGGAGATAACTAGAAACTTCCCTGGATATAAAGCACTGAGGAAAAGGATTCAACGGAGGAGGAGAAGAATGAGATTATTTAAAGCTAACGGAATAACTACCTACTATCTCAGAAGAAAGAATTACCAACTACTACAATGGCATACAGGCATGGGACTCACCAGAACCCATCACAAAAGCATGATTGAAGGCGAAATGTCTCAGACAAATGAATATTATCATGCAAGCCCGGTGGGTTGGTGAGAGATGAGGTCAAAGGCTGGTGAATCAGAGTCTTTTTTGGGTGACCATGCCCCCATCCAGATAGATGCGGATATGGTCTCTGCCTACCATAGGCATGTACATCATGGTCATGCCCTTTTGGAGTGGCACCTCGGAGCTTGCGGGGAGTAGATTACCTATATATTGGGGACAAAAGACTGAATGACATCCAAGCCAAAAACGTAGGACCTTTCTTTTATGTATGGTCCCAACCATCTACAGGTAGCACCGGTGAGATCCTCAGCGGGAGGAAAGCCCTGGAAAGAAGTCAGAGTGCCCATACCCCTTGCCTACCTCTTAAGAACCTAGCAATGGGAAAGCACTTGGCGAATGCCAAGTAGAAGGAAAGGAGCCTATGCATTTGCCATTCCCTTTAAAACACTTTGGCATGACTAGGGCTCACGTGTCCTTTCCAAGATGGGATGGTGGAGTTCTATCACCCACCTTAAATTAGTGAACGGTCGTAAACATTCTCCCACTCCACCATTGTTAGTTGGATTGTTGGCAGGTCATCCTGCTGAAGAGCTAATAGTCGAAGGTCCAAAAGGTTTTGTGAGATCCTAGAGATATTGGTTGCTCCTAAAAACCCTCATTAGGAAAAAAGGGAGCTCATTTTGGGGCCTTTTACGGTTTGGGAAAATAAGCTCTCAACCAATCAATAGAGGGCCAATGTAATGTTGGAAATTCACGAAAATAAGAGAAAATAGAAAAAAGAAACAATACTTTATGTAGGTACAAGCGTGCTACATTAATGTGGAGATTGGTTTTTTATTCTCACAAGAAGATCTTTGGACAAGAAGATGGAATCTAGTCTGACATTTTATCTGACAAGGGCCTTCCCACTTCCACGTTCCTTTGAACTTTGAAATGTTGTGCTGCCTTTCCTTCGAAAGGTCTACCATTCTACACCATTGCCTCATTGTGCAGCAGCCTCTTCTTTTCCAAAACTGCTCCCTTGATCCTGTTTGGTGTAGAGTAAGATGTTTCTTGTCAACTGTCTGTCTGCCCACTTTCTCTTTCTTGAAACTTCAATTTGTTATCTTGTTTACATTACTTTGCTATTGTTACAGATTCAGAAGGTCTCCATGGTGAATAAAAACCATGGCCGTTCTTGTGGAAGATGCTCTGTGGATGATAATGCTATGAAGATAGAATTATACCACACATCCTTACCCCGTCGACCTGCTTCTTCTATTTCTTCAGTAGAGAATTCAAGTACAGTCAAAACGGAAGGAACTTGGGAAAGGTTTAGTGTTTTGAAAGGAGCAGGGTGCTCATGCAACCTAGCAAAAGAAAAGAACCCCAGACAAAAAACATTTTCTTGGTGTCATATAAGGGAAGAGTACGAGATTTTAAAATCACCAGAGGGAAGATATCGGTGAAAGAAGTTTTGATTCAGCATGTGTACATGCATAAAGAACTTGTCTTGCGAGACTATCCAAATGATCTTCTGCAACACAGGCCTAATTGTATATTTTTCTATTGTGGTTTTTTTCTTTACAAGGTGTATGGATTTTTAAGATGAAGCTTTCTTTCTTTGCTTATTGACATTCTTGTGTTGTTTTATTTCAGATTTATACCCTTCATCATATGAGACATGACAAAACATCGATTGTATTCTGGGATTTATAGATGTTCTGCATGGATTGATAGGAGAACAACAATATCAAGGTCGATGTGCAACAGAGCTAACTCAATAGGGTATATTTTTTACTGATCATTTTTATCAGTTGCTGGACAATGCTAACACACATGGTGTGTTAAGGAAACAAGACCTTCCGGCATGGAATTCAATGGATTGGCCTCACCCACATTCTAGTGTTACAGAGGCATATAGGGCCAAGCTTTTCAAAGAAGTACAGAAAGCTCTGAGGCCCAATATTGCCACAAGGATAATAAAAATTTCTTTATGCATGCCTCTCACAGTTTTTGTGGACTTGTTTAATACCTTTCCAGTGAAGGTTTCAAAAACAATGTTCACAGTTAAAGCAACAAGTTCGGCATGCATGCCACAATTTTTGGATAAAGGTTGGGATAAGAAGACATGTAGTTCAATGTTTTGTGAGGTTGTCCAACCTTCTATGCAACTGAAGTACATGGTTGCATCACAAAATTTTATTTTTTCTTTTTATTATAAGCGCAGTCGAATGCTAGGCACAAAAGTAGTCCCAATGGATCAAGATGAAGATTCTTTTGGTGAAGAAAATAAACTTCTTGATATTGATGTTGTTGAGAATGGTGATGTGCTAGTCAATATCTCATTAAGAGAATGTTGCTTCGTAGCTCAATTGCGCAATGACATTCTGTTTGAGACAGAAGGTTCTATTTCAAATGACTTTTTATTTATCTACAACAATAAAAAGGTACACCATCTGATTTATCCTAGTCTCATTAAGCACTGCTATTAGTTTACTTTACCCTATTGATTCATATTGCTTTTTGGCAGGTGCTCAAAAGAAGAGAGAGCTCAATAAAATGCAAAGACATTGAAAATTTAAAAATTGAGATAACATAGACTCCATAAACAAAGGTTTTGTATTCAATCAAGTAAAATTTTGTACAAAAGTGTTTAGTTGTACATGTAGAACATATTCTTGACAACCATTTTCTATTTATCTACAGCTTGCTCTACATGGTCCAAGCTCTCCCTATCATCATTTTTTGGAGAATTTGTTTTCTGCTGCTCCATCCTGTCCTGTACAATATGTTGGTGCTACTCCATTGTCTCCTCTACTGCCCCAGGAGCATCTGTTTGTTGCTACTCCATCTTCTCCTCAACAACATTAGCAGCAAGTCCTTGCTCTTGTGGCTTCTCCTCATCAGCACTAGGTCCTTGTTCCTGTGGCACCACATCAGCTTCATTTGTGGCATCAAGGTGTATGACACCTTCTTGTACTTCTCTCACCCAACTCGACAGTAGCTGGTACAATAAGTTTGGGGGAGGCATAGCTCAAAAACTTCCAAATTGTATGAGCTCTGAAATTATATACATAGTTTGAGCTGAAGCTATCTTCTTTCATCTGCAATGGCATATGATGATTTATAACACTTTGTATCACTATCAATTATCTTCAAGCTAAATGAAAACTATTTTTTCTTACAAGGTCTGGCTGTTCTTTCTCAAAATAATTTGAAAGTAGATATTTGGCACTGATCAGCACTCTCCATCTACAGCTACTTGAATCATCTTGTTGTGGTGTCTGTATAGTTGGAAAGATATGTTAGAAACTGTTAACATCTGAACAAAACAAAATTATTCAATAAGTTCAAAGGCATAGCATGAAATAGACATCAGTAGAGGGAACGACTTTTTACCTCTAGATTTATTGGCTCTATTGAATCCAAAAGAGAGACATTAGGAGGACAGTGATCCAATGCATCTAGAAGCCTTCTAATACAACTGCAATACATATAATTTAGTTAGTATGATATCAAAATAATGAAGTTTTAAGTTCAAAAAGCACACACACCACTTATAATATCAGCTCTCTATGTGTGTTTTTAAGAGAGTTGAATATAAAGCATTGCTTATGCTGGATGTCAATAGAAACAAAACTCCAGTGGTCACTGCGTAAGGAAAAAAGCGTTAGGAAATCAAAGGCTACAAGAGTTCTCAATCTTAAAGAAGAATCTCAAAAGAAGCAGTCACCCATATACCTGTTATGGTATGGAAGTAGCAAAACATCGATAACTTCAAAATTACAGTGTCTGAACCAGTTGGAAATACCGATGGGAGTTTCCTTTGCATCTTTTAACTTAGAAGAAATGGCAGGATCAATA
Organism: Dipteris shenzhenensis; assembly: GCF_047967505.1. Taxonomy (NCBI): domain Eukaryota; kingdom Viridiplantae; phylum Streptophyta; class Polypodiopsida; order Gleicheniales; family Dipteridaceae; genus Dipteris; species Dipteris shenzhenensis. The sequence continues at coordinate 2,879,537 of NC_141619.1, read as the reverse complement.
ATATGGACTATATGTTGTATAGAGGGGTGAAGCCAGCTTCTCATCATGTTGCATAGGACCAAAAAAAAATTAGGGTAGGGTATAAAGGACGTACAAGGAGGATTGTTTTGCAAAAAATGTAAAATAATAGACACTTACTAGAGCATTGCAAGAATGATAGTATCTGAGCAATACTCATTTTTATGAGCCAATGCTGCCAAGCATGGTTTTGTCAAGTCAAAATCATTCACTGAAAATTCATCCTTAATATGGACAACTATATTAGGGCCCAGCTCCTGCAACCTTCTTTGTATCTGCAGCTCCCTCTTTTCAGTCTCCACATCTATAATAGATTTTGTTTCTTTTATTTGCTGCTTCAGTGACTCCTCATAAGCAGCCTTCCCTCTGGTGTTCTTTGAGTAGGTTACTTCAACAACCTTAACCTCATCTACCTTCAACTTCCTTGTAGGTGGAATTAATAATATGTCTCTCATCTTTATGTCCTGCCATTCCACAGGATGAACAAGCTTGTCATACCTCCATCTCACTCTGGACAAAGTGTTGAAGTCTTTGGCCATCACAGTCACCCTGTGAGCATGGGCTACTACCAGCATTGCATCTTCAAAATACTTTTCCAAGTAATCCTCTACCATTTCTTGTAAGGAAAGAATGGCAGTCCTGTTCCACTTGAACCCAAGGTGCCAACTATCACATACTTCTTTCACCAGTCTTTGAAAAGGTGCCTTGGGGATTGCAAAGCCTATAGCTTTCTGTTGCTTCCTGATCTCCCTTAGCACACCCACACCATGATTCAATCTCTTGGCCTTTTGCTGGAGCAGGCTCATTGGCTTACCCTTCCTGCCATGTGCAGCTCTACCCTTTGAGCACACTAAATTTCTTGGTACCTGCCCCAGCTGCTGTTGCTGTAAGCCCTGGCCCTTTGCCAGCTTTCCTTACAGTTGACTTGGTTCTTGCCATCACTCTGACAAACTGCATACAAAGCAATGGAAAGAGATTACAGCCATGGAGAACATGGTATGACACAAAAAGACAATCACAGGGGTGGATGAAGCAACATTGAAAATTTTGCAATAAAACGCGATATGGAGAGTTTGAAATTCCTAATAGGTCGAAATCGCGTTTTCCTGCAAATACCTGAAGTGACATGCTGGTGCATTCCTATAGTGATTTCTCTATCTTTACAACTAGATACAATATGAATGGAGTTTATGCAAGAAGAGTACAGCCATGGATAACTATGGAAGTCACAAAACCAGAATGACACGGGTGGATGAAGCAACATTTCAATATTCGCAACAAAACACAATTTTGGCTGTTTGAAATTCCTAAGGCCTTCTCCTCGTGTTTTCCTGCAAATTCATGAGGCAGCATGCTGGAATATGCCTTCAGTCATTTGAAGGTGTTTGCATGTCCATGCAGGATGGATTGAGTCTATGGAAGGCAAGAAGTGTGCACAGACTGAAGGAAGAACCCATAAGTACAGTTTTACCCTCACATGCAATTATCACACTTGAAGATCTGCATTCCTACAATGATTTCTTTGTCTTTACAACTAAATAAAATATGGACTGAGTCTATGCATTTCCATGCAGGATGGATTATTTCTATGGTAGGCAAGAAGATTGCAGAGACTGAGGGAAGAACCCATTAATACTGACCTGAAATCTATCTGTGGGTGTGCTGTGCTACTGATGAGTACCCTGTGCTGGGGATGAACCTGTGCTACTGGTCAGGATGTTGATGTTGCAGAGTAGGGAGGTAGGGAGGCAAGAGAGCTGAGACTGGAGGGCAAGAGGGCTGAGATAGGATAGATTAGACAGGAGGGAAAAGATAAGTGCAAAATACAAGCAAGGCAACTACTAAATCCCACACGTGTGGAATGTAGTCGTTTTCACACATGTGGATGAGACCTAGATGTCTTGGAGTTTGAAACTTGGCACATGTGAAAGGTACACTTTATGCCTTGGAACTTGTGCCATTCATGATTTCATAATCAATTCCACAACCACTCTTCCCTCCCCTGCCTCCCAATCTTTCATCCCTGCCAGGACCCTCGCATCTTCCTTTTCCTTCTCTCTCTGATCCCTTCCTACCCAGCACACTCCATCCAGACTGCAACCTGCCTTAAGACTACTACCACTGCCAGATCTCCAGGTTACCTAGAGTGCAGAGTTCAAGTTAGGGAAAGAGCAGGAGATTCACCAGTGCAACTCCAACAGCATGGAAAAGGAAAAAAAAGGTCAGAATTCTAGATTGTTTTCAATGTTTTTTTACATATATTTCTTCCATCCATTGGATTTTTGATGTCCAAATCTCTTCACTCAGCTCCACCCTTCTTGTTACATATTCAATTGATATTGTCCAAGAATGTGGTAAATCACCCAGGAATTTGATTGGAGATGGATATGAATAGAACCTAGAAGTTTGCAACAAAATGCGAGGAGAGTGCTTTATACATCTCTAGATAGCCCATATCGCATTTTGCTGCAAATTCCTATTGTTGACACATTCCTCATGAAAAGCTTCACTCACAGCTCCAGCCTTTCTCTTGCATATTAACTCATACTGTCCAGGAATAAATGAGATGAACCTAGTGTTTGATTTGACATGGATATCAACAGAACTGGAGAATTTGCAACAAAATGCGAGGAGAGTGCTTTATATTTTCCAAATGGTCCCACATCGCGTTTTCCTGCAAATTCCTGTGTCTCTTTTGGTTCTCACTTCTACCTCATTGTTTTGCTATCTTTGGCCCTGTGGAATTCTTCCTTGATGATGAGAAATGTTTTTGCTTTGGAACAATTGACTCCCAGGCCCCTCCTTTCAAGAGGCAGCTGGACTTTTCTGCTACTATTATTAGACCACAGCAATCACCAGGTGAGTCATGAGAGCTCATGAAGGAATTATCTGGTGATATCCTATGCATTCCCTGATTGCATATGTCAGCATATAGAATTCAATGTATATAAATTTTGGAACATCCAAAAGGAAGAGATTGGAGCAAAATGCTGATTCTTCCATCACAAAACAAAAGGAACCAGAAGAGGACAAGTCTCCAGATTTGCTCCTATTTGAGTTTCTTCACAAATGTAAGCCTCAGAGGAACTTCCACATATACCACAGTATTTTCAACATGGAGTTCACAATGAGCTCTGTACTGGAGCATCACAAAGATTTTCTTTCAGACCATTGGGATACCTTCAAAGAACTGACAGAGGCAGGAAGAATTGTGGAAGGTGAAAAGGTTTTTGTGCATATAAATCATATTGTCTCCATTGACAGGCTGAGGTACCATGTGAATAGAAGATTTGACAGCCTGTCTGATCAATATAAATTCAACTGTAACTTGCACACCAGAAAGTGCAGAGTGCTTGAGGAAACCATGGCATTCCTTATGTACATTGTCTTCAGTCAGGACTCTCTGGATGAACAAGGGCAGGAGGCTGAAGAAGAAGACACATCTGAAGCAGAGGAAAAAGAGGATGTTCCTTTGGTAACAGAAATGGCAGAGCAAGAAGAAGGTATCAACCTTCAGGATGAGGGGCTGCAAGTGGCTGCTCTTGACCTTGTTCAAATGAGGACAAAAACTCTTAGGGGAGCACAGCCAGTTGAAGATTTTGATGTTCAGAGCTGGCTGAAGATTTTGATGTTCAGAGCAGCAACTATGTAGTGCCCATGCTTCCAGGTGTCTTGATTGGTGGAAAAGATTATGTTTTCCTTCATGATATAGAGTGTATGTTCAATTTGAGGGAGGACTATGCCATTTCCCTTATTGCCCAGGCTTCAAGGCTTGACAAGGAGGTTGGCATAGAGGATGACCATTCACTACTGGCTTTGGAAACAATTTTTGATCCTGCAGAGGCCCTTACTTTTTGTTTCAAAGAGGCTGAAAAGTTCCAAGAGCCAAGTGAAGCTGTCTTCCAGCTCACACAGGAAGCTATGAATCTCTCAGCACTATACACGGAAAAGCTTAAAGAAGAGGCTGTACTGGAGGGGAGAGGAATAAATCTTTGGAAAGATGAACTGCTTGTTGCTGATGAAAATGAGAAGGTACTTCAAATCAAATACTTTGTCTTCTGCTTAAATGTTTTGTAGGTTTTGTATTGTCTCACTCCAATCTTTTGATATGTGGCAGCTACAAATTGAGGATGACACATTCCTCTAGAGATCAAGTGGAAGCAGGCCGGTTGGGTTTCACAAACTGTCAAGCCTAGCTCATTATATTCATGATCTAGGCAGTGCTAAGATCTTTATTTACCATAGGCAGTTGAGCAACAATGGAGAAGCCATTGTTTACTCCTTAAAATGTTTGTCCAGGGTTTTAGGTGGACATGATCTTTCATGGCAAAAGGAAAAGATAATTTTGATAGAGAGGTTGTCTGCCATAGATATATTTGGAGATTATGTGAATAAGCAGGCCTCTAGGGCCTCTTACTTTTTGTCTTACACTTCTTATGCATTAGCATGTGGTGTTAAGGAGCCCAAATGTCTAGAGGGCTATGGAAAACACAAGCTCATAAGGTTTCAAGAGCCACCCATGATTGTATCAGGAGACACAATCCAAGAAGAAGAACACGTGGAGACAGTTGAAGAAAAGGATACTCCTCCCAGACAAGCAACAAAGGCAAGCATTGATAAACAGACAGTCGACATCAAGCCAATAAGGAAGAAAAAGACTCCAATCAAGATCAAAAAGAGAGTTCCAATCGGCAGGCCCTGGGAGAAATAGGATTTAGTCATCAAATATAGCACAAACATTATATTGAAGTTGAACTAATTTGTACAAAGTCTTTGATGTCTGGTATGATCTTGTATAAATGAACAATAAGTTGACGATGAAATGATTTGTACATTTAGATAGAATGGTGTCATTAAATATTAAACAAACAATATATTGAAATTGTGAACAAATTGTATTACATTTAGATCACATGTTTCACAAAAGAAATACTGTTGATGGAGTCTCAAATCATATAGGCATAACACCAAGAGTCACTTGTTTCACAAAAAAAATTGAGTTTGAAAACATGTGGACATAACACCAATAAGTTACAAATGAGTCCTATTCATGTTTACTTGTCCATTTATGGTTTCTAAATATCTTCGATTCCCTCTATGTCTCTCTACTGCCATTGAATTGTCTTGAGTTTGTCTTCATCTTTGCTTTTGGGCTAGAAGAAAAGCAAGCTTGATTTTGGAGCTAGCAACTTTTCTTTTAGCATGTAGCCTCTATAGTATGCCTCAGTAAAACCATTGGAAGACTTCCTTTAGACTATTTGCCTCTTTTGACTCCCTCCATAGTGTTGTGTGTGTCTGAAAAATGCATTACGTGTCATGTAGTGAGACTTCTCCATGCCTTGGGTAGACCAAATTGCTGGGCATCCATACTTTTTGACAAAATACGGAAGGTAGTTGTAGATGATATGCTATAAGACATAAGAATGCATAGTAAGTAATAAAAAAAAGAGGATCACACTCAAGTAAAAGAAGAAGACAGAACCTTACCATGTAGTGAGTTATATTGCAAGCTGTCCACGTGTCTTTCATTGACTTCCCAAAGTGTTTAATTGCCTCCTCAAAGTTCTTGTAATCACTCTTTGTCCATGTTACTTTGTCACAGAACATGAAGAGTTGATCAAGAGACCTCCACACCTCTGCCTTCACATTTCGTGCTTCCCCATCTGCCTCATGATCTTTCATAGCATTATGGACTTGTTTCCACAAACCATAACTAATCTTTGAAACTGTGTTTGCCTTACTTGCTTACTGTGTTTGGGTCGAGACAAGAATCTTCTTGCCTTAACACCACCAATAGAGGGCTTGATAGGTACCTCCTTGCCATTGGTAGACTTTTTAAAATCCTTTGTGATTTGAACATCTCCTCCATGCAGACCTATATCGGATAACACTTTTTCCAATGCTTGAAGAGCATCCTTTCTATTTTTTTCGGGACGGAGTTTCCAAGCAAATCCAATATACAAAAATACCAATTTCTCAATAATTCGACATAGACCATGCAATGTGCAGATGTGAACATTACATAGTGGAATGTCCAGAATGGCCTTGAAGTCAGGGTCAACTTTATCTCTATTAGGTGCTCTCTTCCACCATTTGGAATCCATTACTTGAGCTGATTCTTTGCAGTAAAGACAAGGAGACTTTGAGTTGCTTCCTTTACTAACGTTATACATGCACTTAAGTGTTTTAAGATCCCCGGCCATGTGCCACTCTACTTGAAAATCACCTTTTCCTGCTACATGGAGATTCTCGCCTTGCACTTGTCTTTTGATTATTCTTGGTATTTCTGTGTGGTGAAACACCCAATCTAGTGTTTCATGGTCTTCTGTCTTCACCTGCCAGATTATAGAAAACAAAAGTCTTACTATAACAGTTTGAAAACAATGACCAAAATCAAGTACAAAACAAAAAATGATCATACCTGGAACGAGCCTAACCACCATATGTGTTTCTCCGACTGCACACTAAAATACTTCGAACTCGCTTCAGTCAATGATGTATCGATTGCTCCATTCATCAATGTAATAGTAACTCTTTCCATTTTCTTTTCCTTTACAACCTCACACTCATCCAGTTTGATAACAAATTTCAAAATGCCTTTGCACTCCTCAAATGTTATTCCATAAAACTCGACCATTCTTCTTTGAAGTCGTTGTAGATCTACAAATATATTGTTCCAAGGATCATACACAGTGGTTTCTTTACCACCATGAAATATTTCTTCAATATGGATATATTGCCCAATAAATTCATCTATTCTTTCATTCAAATGACCTCTTTTCCTCCACACGGTTGCTGGATTTGGCAGTAAAACTCGTTTAATCCTTTGATCTTTCAAAGTTGAGGATATCGCATGGAAAATCGAACTATATCCCTTCCTGCTAACTCCACTAACATCAAGAGCCTCTTGGATTGTAGTGCCATCAACTTGATTATTGGATACAAAGTCCTCTACAACATTGCGTTTGACTGTTTTGTATTTTTTTTCCTCAATCAAACCTTTTGCTACACCACAAGAAAGAAATCCTTTCATTTGTTTAACAGGAAGAAGATTCAGATCCATATTTTCTTTTGCAAGCTCCAATAATTTCCTATAGTAATAACACAATATGCCTATATCATTCAGCACCTCCATTCTTGTTTTGCGGTAATGGACGAAATAGATATAGTCATTTGAGAGCATTTTTGAGTATACAAAATGATAAATTTCAATCTAACCTTGCTTCCTGAATTCTTTGCTTGCATCCACCAGTCCCAGCCTTCAAATTTGCAATGTTTTTAATCTTCCTGCTATGTAGTCTGTCTCCAAGCACGGTTCTCTTCTTTCTTGCTCTTGTCAACTCTTTTTTACTCTTTGAATGCTCCTCAATTTCATTCTGCAACTGCTGCTCCAATTTTGCACGAATGGCTATTTCCTGCATCTTGGCCCCCTTTTCTTGTAGGTACATCATTTTATACATTTTTGCAAATGCAGACTGCGCTAAAATATAACCAAGAAGTCCATTTTGTCCATCGCCGGCAAACCTCAGTAATGTAGTGGGATTGACAAATGGAGGTGTAGAGTTTTTTACTTGACATTTTGGATATATGCTTCCATCGCACCATAAGTCAATATGTTAAAGCCCTTCTCTTCCCATATTTTCCCGCTGTTGAGCATTCAGCACCGTATCCTTTCATCTTTTTTGTGCTAGAGCATATTGTTCTTCTAAGTCGATGTGAAGATGGTGTAATCGCTTCTTCTGAGATAGTGACTCACTAGTATTGGCCATTTTTTGTGCTTCTGAGGTTGCGAAGTTTGCTTGTCAATCTCATAGTCGTTTTGTAACATGAATCGTGGAAGTGTGGCGGTATCCATGTAAATATTTTGAAAACTTGCAATCACCAAGTTCAATGATGGATTCTTTATGAAAGGCCTGCACACGTCAGCAAAAGAGATGCGGAATCTTTGGTAAACAAAAAAAAAAACTAAGGAGATATTTAATGCAAAATCGTGTTAGTCAGACAAAAGATTATCTTATTCCTTTCTGAATTAATAGTTCTGTAGTCCTTACTGATAGTTCTGAGCCACGTTTCCGTATTTTACTATTTTTGAGGTCTTTTAGGAGAGAAATAAATCAAAAAATAGTGAATTTCTTACAAGGCCCCAAAATAAGCTCCCTTTTTTCCTAATGATGCACATCTCCAAATCGTCATGTAAAGACTCGTGGCAATTTGTCAAAAAAATTGTGTAAATAATAAAAGCATCCATATTATTGGGCATGTGGTAGTCTCTAGTATTTTTGAAAGGTATATTTATGGGAGTTTCTTTTTGTCTTGCTTGGTTTTAAGCAAAGCATGCTTCTATTTAGGAAATTTTTTGCAGTGCCAGCTACCTTACAAGTAGACCTTCTTTGTAGGAAGGAGCTACATAGATAGTAGACATATACTTAGCTTTTAGAACTTCAATTCTTCTTTCATTTTCTACCTTTCCCCTTTTCCAACCCTTCCTAAGTTTTCAGTTTCATTGACTTATCCCCAGTCCTTTCTTGATGCTCCATAATTTGGCCGGTAGTCATAACCTAGCTACTTTACCAGAGGTTTTGGAAAGGATTAAGCATTCTCGTATTGAAGAAAATAATCATGTTTCTTTGTGTCATTTTCTTCTCTCCTATTGCAGCATGGGAATAGCTCATATTGGTGTTGTGGTCCCTTCCCTTGGTAGGCTAAGAAAATGGCAAGCTTCCCCAATCCCCTAAAGAATTATCGAATAAAAGTCGAGTTGTTTTTACCTAGCTGTTCCATCAAAAATGCTTCCTGTAGTAGGGCTTACCGGCTTTATGACGATCTAGACCTCTACTCTTTGTAAAAGGTGCTACCTCGAAGTACTTTTTGAGACTTTTGCATACCTATCCTAATAAACCACTTATCTCTTCACCGTGGGTGCGAAAATACCCTCTTGTGCTTGCCGGGTTGGTAGTATCTGAGCACTAGAGACAACTAATGCTGTTGGCGTATTCTGTAATGCTTCAAATTCCGTTCAAGCATATAAGAGAAGGGCGGAAGAAAGCCATTTGATGGCAAGGAAGTGTTATATGTACGAGAAAATATACGCTATTTGATGGGATTCCCACTAGCTATTTGATTAGTTTATCCGCGGAAGAACTAGAAGAAAGCACAAGTCAAATCCGCAACCAGTAGCAAAAACCAACTATTCTGCCATTTTTTCCCCTACCGTCTTTGATCTTTACGTATTCTGTTAGAAAACGAGGAAATAACTGAGACAAAAGAACGAAGAAGAAGCACCTTTCTTTTAGCCTACTGAGCAGCCTTTGATTTTTGCTTTTTCCAAAGAGAAAGGATTGTCCTCAAATACGAAGGTCATATTATCTTTGTTCCTAGCCCTCGAATGCCCTTGCTTTGAGAGAGAGATCGTGTTTAGCCTACTCGCTTTAAAACCATTTACAGTCCTCCTTCCTTTCCTAAGAGCTTTGCAGCACCAAATAATTTCCCCTCAGACACTTGTACTTCTATAGCTCCGAAGGTATATTACAGTCTTTCAAACAGTTCCGATTGTGAATAAAGTGAATTTTGTCTGAATCAATCAAAAGGTGCATGCAAACAAATTGTCTAAAATGCGGGTGAGAGATCTTTTGTATGGATATGCCTTCATTCAGTCATCCATATTACGTGATTTCATGCATATTCTATGTGATCTGGGAAGTTGTCCTATTGCCTTCAGTACCACAAGATATTTATTTCGGTGCTAACTACATTTAGTACCAAAATATTTGTATGTGCCCGCCTGCCTAAAGTTGCTTTCCCTGTCCTCGATCAAGCAGGCTCTGAAGTCGAATTCAAATCAATTCATTTTCTTGAAAATATAAGCTCATCATGCAGCTTTTCGACCTCCCATGGTGAGCAACCCAGCTCTCCATGTTCCGCGGTCATTTCTATTCGAAGCCCTGCCTAGGCGGTGCTCGTGACAAGGGTTGTTGTTTTGGCCAAGTTGCTTGTTCATTTGATGGCTACTAGATGGGTCCATTGTCGGGCCAGCTAGAGAGAGGAGGTACTTGAAAATACTACATCTGTATAAAGCGCTTAGGCACCCACTCACACCTTTCACTGCGGAGCAGCTATAAGGAAGTAACAACAATGAGAATCTTCATGAAGGGAAATCAAAGAAAAGCTCCTACCCAAGGCCGGCCTCAGAACAACAGGTCCTCTTTCTCTTGCCGCCCAACCATCGGAGCCAAAGCTTTCCCTCGAAGGAAGCCAGCCATCGAAATGTTCTTTTTCATTTCAAATATAACCCCAATACTTTTCAATCGAATTCATTGAAGGCCTTTGAGTGGAAGTAAGTATTTAGGGCAGCATATTTCCCCTTCTTGCTTGCTGTCGGCTCTTCTATAACTCTGCCCTTAGCTGCTTGCGGTGCAGGTCATTTGAAGTGCTCTTGAAACCGTGTGGGGCAAGGAGATCTTCTCTTATCTAGACTGACCCCTTTGACTGACCGAATGACCCACACCAGGGCTAGTGATGAGTGAGACTGAATACTCTTGCCAAGTATGAAAGAGGGATTGGCTACTACTACTAATACAGTATGGTTTCGGCAAGGATGGATTGGCTACTACTACAAATGACATGATGAGATCCCAATGGAGAATGCTGAACCTTCTAGAGGAAAGGAAGGTAAAACAAGGTCGGTAGGGCTCTTTGCCTAATGATGGAAAAGAAAGGATTCTAGATCCTTTGTACCCATCAGCGACTACTGCGCTTCACCCATTAGGGACAAGGAACCAGCACTAGGTGTTGTTTTAGTCATCCCCTTTTACCCCACGGACCTCCCTAGAATAAAGTTGAATGTAATGAGGGTATTATGTTTAAGTTTGAAAACCCTTAAACTCCCTAGGTTGGTGATTTGGTTGGGGGAGCTTCGAAGCTCCCTCCCCCAATCGCAAGCTTCATCTTTTGGTCTAGTCTCAGCCAAGGGAACGAGGCGAACCCAACACAAAACATTGCTGAGTCAGCGAAGCAAACCTAGATTACACCTTGAGCCAAGAGAAGAAAGATTCACCTAAGCTTGCGAATCTACCAGCTACAGCTAGTTGTTAAACCTAACCAACAACCTAAGCAAAATTGGGCCAGCCCCTCATAAAGAGGGATGACTACGTTTGTTCTTGCCTAAGGGGACCGTGTTTGAGAGCGCTTTCTTGAGCCTGCGCTCGATCTAGAGAGGTAGGTCGAAGGGCTCAAGATCTTGGAACAGGTGGAGGCATAGCCACACAGCCATACGCACCAAGGATGCGCTGCGCTTCATCTTTTATATCAAGGAAGGTACCATTTTATACCTCCTCGGTAGGAAATCCATTTGCCTCTTTTCCTGATGTGCCAGTCCATTCCACCCTGTCCTGGCTTTCTTTTGCATTTGTGGTTGAGCCAAAGCTTTGATTTCAAAGTTGAAAGGAAAGGAAAACAAGACCGGTTATGAGAGAAGGGAAAGAACACACATAATAATTTGATTTAGTTAGAAATGAAAGACATAATGGTGGGGAGGTAAACTTCTGTTTTGTTTTACCTTCAAGTCCAACTAAAAGGAACTATGACTAGAGAGAGTTTAGAGGCCATATGAATCTTTTTTTAGATTAAAAATGACTTGATTAGGGAAAAAATTTCCATGTTGCGCTAAGTTACTTACTGGAGTATGCATACACTACTCCGGGAACACTTCAAGATAAACACCCATCCGAATAGGTAGGGTTGGGAGTTTGGCATTTGGTCCGTAACATTGGTTAAGCAAGATTTTTCCTCCGTTCACCCTAAATGCATAGCGTAGTAAAGTGCTCTCCGAGCCGAGCCAAGCCAAATAGTCTCCTCTCACTCGGCTCACTAACCTGAACTTTCATTGTTATGGTCCTAGATATCCAAACCGTAATTGGACCATGGGTTTTCATATGACATAAGTGAAAGAGTGGGATTTGTTTCCCTCTTGCTGCAATCATCATTTGTACGACAAAATCGTGCGTGACCTTGAGGTTGAGTGCCCGATACGTGGTGCACCTACGGCCTTCGGCTTTGTCACAAGCGGCGCATACATCTGGTAAGGTGTTGTTCCGCCATGTTTGATCTCCATTGTAGTTTTCTTTATGGATCTGACACTTGCTAGGCTTGTATTGGATCTGGTACACAATTCCTTGATAGTGGCTTTATGTCTGGTCATGGTACATTCACAATTCATACAAATGGAGAGTCTGACATTGATCGATTCTACAAGATCACCGGGCCTCTCTCGCCCGATCTCGTATGTGATGGTCAATGGCCCTAATATCGATAGGCTTCTTCCAGGTGCTAGTCCTCGCTCGCCAGCGGTTGCACTTTGCTAATCAATCTACAGTTGGATTTAGTGGCAAAAATGAAAGCTAGTGTGAGTACTGTAGTATAAGATAAAGATATCCCCATGATGCTTTGTCGCATGTTTTAGATAAGGTGGTAGTAATTGGGATATGCTATAGAGAATAGATGCGATTCTCGATTTTTTGAACGAACAAAAAGGTGGATTCGAGAAAGTTGGGCTTTGGATCCTTATCACAAAACCTCCACTCCTTTACAAATTTCGTTCTCTCCCATGACCCTTTGTTCTACTACACCCTCCGTTCTGCGAACTTTTTTTCCTTTCACTCCCGAAGTGGGCGCGAAGCTTTTCTAGCTTTATGGGTTTCGACCAAGGAAGTCTCTATATGACCTTCAAATTTTGGGTTATTTCTTGTACACTTCTATGAACTTTAGGCTGTAAGTAACTTTTGATAGTTTGTTCAAGAAGGCCTGGCTTTCCGTGATTGATACTATCACGTTTATCGATATCTCCCTTCATACACTAAATGGTTTTAGGAGATCTATATGTACTTGTCTTAGACAAGTATGCTAAGATCTTCCCAGCCTAAAGCCGTGAGAGCAACAAAGGCTGCAGGGCGAAGCAGATTGCTACTGCAAGAAGACTTCGCACCTGCGGTCCATACAAGTCTATCTTGGAATTATGGTATGCCCTTTAGCATAGCAGTAGGTGTCTACTACTAGGTTTGGGAATGCGGGGGCGAGGGATCCTGCTCTGCCTTGTAGCCTGATATGATAGAATTGAGGCCACAAGTCTAGTATTTTCACAGAGGTGCCGTCCATAGTGGTTCCCTCGAATCTAGCCCTTGGTCATCATTGACCCAAGATTAGGTGCTAGTCTTTCATAGGTAGCAATCTATCATAGATCAATGTCCCCCAATAAATTGAAATGGTCTTTTCACCTTCGTTTGATCCCGATAGCTCAGATTCCATAAGACACATAGTTGTTGTTCCATTGTCAAAGCCTTGGGCTTTAATCCATCCAGACCTGGAGTCAATTCTCTTGTGTCATTCGAGTGTACAATGTCCATCAGTGATGGTTCATTAATGTCCATTGATTTAGACTCCTTCTCAATTACCCTATATGGATCAGATTGATAGGGGTCAGTCCGTGGGGCCCTGTTTCCTAACCCTCACAATGAACCACTATACAGAATCCTTTCAACTTGCATGGTTTGCCCTCCTGGATCTAGAACCTGTACGTTACGATCATTGTAGTCGGGCCTTTACCCATTGTTTTGCTACTACTAAGAAACGGAACAGGTATGCCCAGTCTAGCTTGCATATGGAGTGGCGTACAGATCCGTTGTTGGGAGAGTGTCTGTTGTCTTGGTAGGGAACAAACAATCCTAGACTGGCCCTCTTCGTATCACCATGCTACTATGAGGCCCCTAAACTCCTCAAGGACAATGTCATGGGGATGGTTGGCCCCGACTTCTAGAATTATTATGTTTTACCTTCTAGCAAGGGCTACACGGTCCTTGCTTTTCATGCAGAAAAGGAAAACCTTGCCAAAGTGGGCTCAGCAGTTATCCTATAGGTGTACGGTAAGGTGTTTGGCTCTCGTTTGGCTTTTGCCGAATTTCAAGAGATACTATGAGTCCTTTGTCCCAGATTCTCGAATCCGCGGTTATCTGGTTCATCGTGGTACTACCAAAAACTCTGATGCTTACGTTACTAACGTAAGATTTTGGACTAGTAGTGTTAGTCTGAGTGAAAACCCCTGCCATAAATGCTTGGAGTCCATGTCATGGTGGAGATAATGTTGTGGGATGGTTTCGCTAGGATTTACATATTTTGCTTCAAAATTCAAAAGAAAATAAATAAAAGTATACTACACCCTATCAATATTGTGAAAATAAAAAACTAAGTTCGATGAACTTTTGCCAATATTTTATAATAATATATAAGCCTAGCTTCGATAAAAACGTCCATAGATGGATTGCTCAATAACCTAACCGAGCGCGTTTGAGTTATTGGCTCGTCCAACCTCGCATTCATGAGTAACCCATTCAACTGTCCTTCAGAGACACGATGTGGCCACTAAGCCATTTTTTTGAAAAGCTCCCACTAGAATAGGAAATTCCCCGATGGAACTACTAGTACTAGGTGAACTCGTATTGGCTGAAGTAGAAAATAATGGAATAGTAGAGGAATTTGGCATGGTGCTTACTGAACCTCCGTTATATTTAACAAGTCAAGTCTTATATCAATCATATGGAGCACCAACACGTAAAGGAGGGGCTAAAAGAACCAGTCCATGACTTAACATGGGTAAAATGCTAACTTCAATTCCTTGTATGTTTGATAGAGTGAAATCTCCCCCCCCCAATCGGAGTACGCCGATTGCTCCCCAAACCGTATGAGATAATTACCTATCATATGGCTCTCTAACTCCACTTATTGGGTTGTTCTGCTTTCAATTGGTGGTAGTACCTGAGATCCGTTACCAGAGTTAACCCCTACTTGGGTGACATTTTGAACACCACTTGCTTCCTATTCATAGTTGGCATGTATCTCTCCAAAATATTTCCAACTCGAATCCACCCCAATAAAGTTTGTAGCACTTTATCGGGGCCTCCAAACCCCCCTACTCTTGCCTTTCCAGTGAACCGGAACCGCATAGTGCATAGGGACTATTCAACACAGATACACCATGACGTGCCAAACGAGACGTGACATGCAATCACATATAGAAACCACTGCCCTTTAGCAATATTAAACCCCCCCATTGCTGGTCTCATTTTTGCTTCAGGATATCGGGGTTTTGCGTGAGGATAGGTGGGCTCACAAGCCCCCCCTAAGGAACACATGTCATAGTTTTTTTCCATCATATGGCTCCAGTGACAGAAGAGTTTGGACCTCGAGTCACTGACGTCGCATACAACTGCTTTGGTTCCAGCTACACACCCTCTTGATTGAATAGTGGGGCTGCTAAAGGCCCCGTACACTCACTGCGTGACCTCCACTTAGCACTGCTTGCAGTTATTTACCCGAAGTACTTTGCGAGGCAATGGGAATGGTCTCTATTTTGTTCTGCCACCTAGGCAAGGTCTAAGTAAGTAGCATTGGTCCGTGAAAAGTGGGTCGAAGGCTCGAAGGCCTGGGTCTAAGGCCAAGAAAGGGCAAAAAATGCAAAGCGTTGGATGCGTCAAAGGCCCTTGCTTGGGAGACCTCAAGGCATTTTTTGGCTCTCAACCTTTTTGAAAATGCCAAGCTTCAGTAAAATCCTATGATGGAATATATATGGAATTAGAATTTTTGAGAGGCTTACTGACATCATGACCAACGATCCTATTAAATACTTTTGCTGTTGTACCCAGTTCAAACTTGGTTGCATACATTTTAGCTAGGGATATTCAAAATACATGAGACATCAAATAGGTGATCTTATGTCTATTATCAGCGTATTTGTATCATTCCGACAGACCTTGCAGGACTTTATTAATTTGGGTGTTAGCCTCGTGGCAAACTCATCTAATTGATTGAGAGAGTGCTTCATCCAAGAAATCATAAAGCTAGGTGAAGGGGGGCCGAAGGCTTGTATTTTGAACCGAAGGCTCCCCAGAAAACCCACTTTTCCCTTTCTGCTTTTTCCTAAGAATAAAGGATGGAAGTTACATTTTTTCCCCTTCGCACACATATGTGAATCTCCTAGTTTGGATTGAATTGAAAACTCCCTTGTTTTGAGTGATTATTTGTATAATGCTTCACAATACAACGCGATTCATCATGTTGAAAGGATAAAGTCACCTCCTACGTACCATTGGGTACCCTGAAAGGTGCTTCTGATGATGTGTAAGGCTTTACGTGGACTTATTAAATGAAAGTTCCACAACCGTCGGATGCAATGACGACATATCATGAAAGCCTCTAACTTGAACAAGATTGTGCCATTAATGGCCCCCCCATCAGGAGGGATGGGAGGGCCGGCTGTCCACAATCCTATATTTTGGCTTATTTCTCGGTGGGCAGTAATTTAGAAACCTATGTTATGTGGAAAGACGGTAATAGTGTGGTACATAGTTTAACTGCCATTACAAAAGCTGGAAATCCGAAGGTTTGCACAAGTATCAATCCCATTCTATGTGGTAGCAATCACGTCTGCCAAGGGATCCGTGGGGATTGGCTTCATGCGCAAATAGTGTGGAGTAAGATGTGTGAAGGTCATGCAGATACATAGGCCTCTTCCCTTCTGCCGAATTGTTTGGCGCTTTCTGTTTGCACGGTCCCTTAATAACTATTAGGCAGATACTATGGACTTTTGATTTTGAGCTATGCATTGCATGCCCTTTGCAAAGCAAATGGAGGCTGATAGTATTTGGGCGCGTTCAAAATACTGAAGATTTTTTTGAAATATATACGTCGAAATTGAAATATATATCTATATGTAGATTCTATCTATATCTTTGTGTTTTTCCAAAACTTCTCCTATTTGAGCACAACATCCAAAGGTTCACGAGAAAGGATGCACAACGTTTAGAATACTAATGCATAGCACAGTGGACCGCTTGCGAGTTGGTGAGATGAAGAGAAGAACTTCATTCATGAAAGAATGAATGAAGGGTTCGTCGCTTAGCTGAATCCCGGTATCACCTATATGTTGTGATATTTGGAGTTGTCGTTCGTGCACCTTACCCGTCCTCAATGAAATGAGTAATCCACTCTCCTACCAATTATGGCTTTAGCACTTAGTCCTGGTGGTTGGCAGGGAGTATAGCAGCTTACGTTCACGTGTTTCCCCACGTGTGCTGGACACATGTTGGCTTACAGAAGTATTGTTCCGAAAGTGACTTTGATTTACCAATTCGGGCTCAACGCACATGACATTAGTGGAATTGCATGATATTATTGGGCAATCTAGGAAGATGGTGAGGATAGAAGAGAATGTGTTAAGGCGCATTGCGAACTTTGACTTTTCCTCTCCGAGCCTAGAGAACGCCATGCATTTCTCAGGGGCTTCAGCCACTCAACCGAAGGGAAGAGGGTAACCCAAAAAAGAGAGAAGTCTTTCTTCTTCCCCGAGCTTTGCTAAATAAACAACCACCAATAAGGCTGGAGGGTGCATATATAAGTTAGCTTTCGGCTATCCCTTTCCAACGAACCTTTTGTGCACATGCTTTGCACCTTTTCTTCTTCCAAACCTTTGTTCTTCACGAACAAAGCTTGAAATGAACCTGCATAGTGTCCTTTCTTGCCAACATTTGTTCATTTCGCTTCGATCCACGATTCCTACTTCGTAGAACCAATAAAGTGCTATGCATCTTCGTTCGTAGAGCTAGCAAAGTCCCCTCTTTGCCTTTTGATGAGAAAGGCAGAGAAAAAAACAACGTATTTTATCCTCTGAGGCCTCGCATCCAGTGCAAGTACTTCCTGCTAAATTCAATCAAGCTACTTTTGCGACATGCTATGTTTTCTACCCCATTGCTAGGAAGTTAATGAGTCGCACGCATAGCACAGAGGTTTTGGCCTTGTGTGTTCATAACTATAGGTGATCGTTAGGCCGCCCGACTAGACATACCAATAGTTACAAAATTCATATGGGCTACTCAAGAATGGGCCCGAGAGGGAGGCCTAGGAACTGAACCCCCAACATTCTACCTATGTGCGGTATTTTATTCCTTCTAATGATCAGAAACCATGCAATTCATGGAACCCGAGATACAAAAATCCTAGTTGACCACCCCACCGAGATCCCAACGAACACCACATCTTGCATATTTTTCAACTGCTTCAGTGATGTACCATTGACGGCCATGATCCATAGACCAGGGCAGAGCAAGATATCCTACCTGCGGCCTTGTATAATAGCAATCATGCTTACAGTCTGAATGAAAGAAGAAATGAAGTGTCGCTCTAGGAAACATGAGTATGGAAAATCTCAAAGAACCATGGGTTCCCAATTTTGGAGGAATTCTTGCCGAGATCACAAATCCAACTTTAGGTGCCTCTATATGAGCTTCGCATAACCGAATATGAACTAGTACCATAGGCACTTTTATGGGGAAAGAAGCAAAAAAGGCAAGCCATGGCAACATTTGGCACCATTCACTAGATTCTGTGTGGTTAATGATGTATGTGAATCGATGGTTCCTATTTGGGAAGGAATCAATAAAATAGCTAAGAGCCTGAGACAGATCCAAGTGGGGTATGTGAGAAAGACTTATATGTTGCTTGTATTTTTCTTTATCTGGAACCCCATAGCCCTATAATAACGAGAGAGTCAAGGATAGGCCCCCCGCTTTATCGCCCCACGAAGGGTGGTGGATCAAGAAAAGGCTCCAATAGGTACCCAATCCCTTCTCAGGGAACCATAAGTGATACTCTTGCATCATACGGCTCCATCTCAAGATAGATGATGAGTCGGCCCTTGTCATTCCCCTGTGACAACTGTTTCTATCCTATGGCCTCAAACTTTATTCCATTGGCATGGATATCTTGGTGGCATTCATCGGTTTACCCAAGTTGTTTGCTTTGCGAACAATGGGATCTGCTTGCGGTTCAAAAAGGGCCTGTAGGGCCCTTAAGCCTCGCAAGCACTCCCCTTACAGAGAACGGATATATCCCACATATATGCATATATATTGCCAAACATGTGTCGGACTAGCTTGCACATGTGGTGCATCTAAAGTTGTAGGATTGGTTGTGGGACCCAGCAAGCTATTTCGCATCCAACGCTTGGCGTTTTATTCTCAGAAATTGCTTCGCATTCTCTTAGGGCCTTCGCCTCAAGAGGCGGCTGAAAGATTTCGTGCTGATAAGCGAGACCCCTGATATGCTGGATAGAGTGCTTATTGGCACAAAACCAAGATGCCCCCAGGAGAAATTGCCCCTATGGGGTGGGCCTAAGGCTCCCCCCTAGTTGGGGGAGCTGGCCCCAAGGGGGGGCCGGGGCAGGATGAGATAAGTGCTAGAGGCTGATTTCCCATGGTTGCGGGGGAAACCGAAGCGCATTCTCCCCGCTTTTCTTTTGCATGCTCCAAAGGTTATTCAGAGTGTGATTCATGCTTACCCCATCATTTCCCAGGCCTCCAGCCTCAAGGGGGGATGGGGTAAGTCAGTGGGCACTATGTGTTGGCCATACATGTTCTTTTTTGCTTCGCCTATAACCTCTTCTTAGGTCCCTGGGGCCTTTACCACATGGAATTATCGGGAAGGGAACCTCGAGAATGCAATTTCTCATATTGCATCGGTAATTCGGGGAAAGCCCACGACCCGACCTCTCTGCTTCCCTCTCTTGGGGGGAACCCTCGGCCTCCCGCCGCTATCTGGTGCAAATGAAGATTATGCGGACTTTGTTCCTCATTTCATGTTTGCAAGAAAGAACCTTTGTTCTTTAGGGTTGATCCACTAGAGCTTTGTGAGTGCAGTCTGGGTGAATGATGTGAGTAACTCTGATTTGAGCCTTCTTCTCTTTTGTCATGCCAAGGCAAAGCTTTTCTCTATTGGCAATCTTTAGGTCTCTGGAGAGCTTGACAATCGGCAAGGCCTTGCTACCAAGGGTGAGAGTGCTCTCAACGGAAGCAAGAACAGAAGAGGGAGAGAGAGAGACTGAGAGCCACACAAGTTTTGGTGGGTGCAGAACACCCTAATCTTCTTTTTCATTCATTTATATATGTGTTTAAGTATTGTACATAACCGGGGTACAGGCACAGTGACCTTTAACTCCCACAACCTCCCACTTAAAGGACAATGTGCCTTTAAGGAAGAACAACCAATGAGCATACTATCCAATGCCCATCAATACATGACAATACTCAAACCGCTGACTAGATAGACTCTTCGTCAGCATATCTGCAAGGTTATCATCTGTATGAATCTTGACAAGCTCTATGCACTTGTCCTCAAGTACCTCCCTGATGAAATGGTACCTGACCTCAATGTGTTTGTTCTTTGCATGAAAGACCGGATTGCATGCTAGCTAAATAGCACTCATGAAATCACTATGCAATGTCGGTACACCTGTATGAATCCCCAAATCTCCCACTAGCCGATCAAGCCATATAGCCTCCTTGCAACCCTCTGTGGCTGCAACATACTCAGCCTCTGTGGTAGATAAAGCAACGCACTTCTGTGCGCGAGACATCCATGACACTGCACCACTTGCAAAGGTGAACACATAACCCGAAGTGGATCTCCTACTATCCACATGCCCTGCATAGTCTGAATTTGTGTACCCAAGTACACGCATGTCTCCTCTACCAAAGCAGATGCACATCTCCTTGGTACCCTTCATGTACCTCATGATGCACTTAACTGCCTCCCAATGCCTCTTTCCTAAATTAGCCATATACTGGCTAACAACTCCCACTGCAAATGCAATGTCTGGTCTAGTAGCTATCATAGCATACATAAGACTCCCAACTGCTGATGCATAAGGAATCTTGGCCATCATGGCCCTTTCCTCATCTGATTTGGGACTATCTGTATGACTCAGTTTCACATATGGAGGCAATGGAGTACTCATTGCCTTCCCCCCCTCCATATTGAAACACTGCAATACTTTTGTAACATACTCTTTTTGTGAAAGCCAAAGGAGTTTCCTACTCTGATCACGCGTGATGCACATACCAAGAATATGACCTACAAGTCCCAAATCCTTCATATCAAAGGCCTCATGCAACTTGGCCTTTAATGCATCTAGCTCATAAGTATTCTTGCTAGCCAATAGCATATCATCCACATATAGTGCCAAGATTATCAGGCTATTATCCTTAGCCCTTTTAGTGTAGAGGCAGTGATCAATTTCACTCCTTCTAAAACCGTGGGACCGAATGAAAGCATCAAATATCTGATACCATTCTCGAGGCGCTTGCTTAAGACTATAGAGACTCTTCTTCAGCTTGTAAATTAAATGCTCTTTGCCCTTTTCTTCAAAGCCTTCCGGCTGAACCATGTAAATTTCCTCATGCAAATCCCCATGCAAGAAAGCTGTCTTGACATCCATCTGCATAAGCTCCATATCTTCTGCTGCCACTAGTCTAAGCATGCATCTAAGTGTGGTCATCTTCACAACTGGAGAGAATATCTCATCAAAGTCCCCACCCTTCTCTTGCTTGAACCCTTTAGCGACCAAATGGGCCTTGTACCTAGGCACATCATCATCTGTGACCTTCATCTTGTAGACCCATTTACATGGCAATGCTTTCTTTCCATGTGGCAAAGAAACCAAGTCCCAAGTCTTATTCTTCATAAGTGAACTCATCTCTGATTGCATAGCATACTCCCACGCGTTGATCGTCGCGCATCATAGCCTCTTTGTAGTAAGAAGGCTCCCCACAATCAGTAAGCATCACATAGTCTACCCCTGGAACAAACCTATCAGGCAGTCTAGACACTCTAGATGATCTTCTCAAGGGCATTTCAGCTTGCTGTCCCACCTGCATATCAGCCACATTTGGCTCATCATTTCCACCAATAAATGATCTATCATCTACCCTTGATTGTATACCTGTGGGAGTTTGGTGGTACCATTATCAACATATGCAGGTGGATTCACATCTTGAAAAGTGATTCTCCTCATTTCAACATCCCTCATGGGTGCCTTATGCATCTTCTTCTCATTGAAGACTACATCATGGCTGCGTATGATTTTCTTTGCTTCTGGATCCCAGAGATGATAGCCCATCTCTCCACTTTTACCATAACCTAGAAAGATGCATTTCCTAGACTTAGGATCTAGCTTCTTTTGAAGCTCTTTCGGCACACGTGCATATTCCTCACCCCCAAATATATGCAAATGAGAGTAAGAGGGCTTCTTGCCACTCCATGCCTTTTCAGGAATACCACCATCCAAACTCTTACTAGGTGATCTATTGATCACATGCACTGCAGTCTTCATTGCCTCAGCCCAAAAACCACCAGAAAGACTTACATTGGAAAGCATGCATTGCAACCTTTCTTGAATGGTACGATTCATATTTTCTACAACTGGATTTTGTTTTGGAGTACGAGAGGATGTGAGCTCCCTCTTAATCCCACGTGTATCATAGAAATGCTGAAAGTCATGAGAGAGATACTCTCCACCATTGTCAGTCCGTAGGCATTTAGGCATTCTACCTAACTGATTCTCAACCAAGGCCAACCATTTTTGAAATACCTGGAACACATCACTCTTCTGAGCTATAGCATAAGCCCACACTTTCCTAGTTGCATCATCAATGAATGTCGCATAGTATTCAGCCCCACCTAATGACCGTGTAGGCATGGGACCACATATGTATGAATGCACCAAATCAAGCTTTTCAAACTCTTTCTTTCCCCTTCTTTTATGGGCTGATTTAGTCTGCTTCCCATAGAGACAGTGCTCACAAAATTCAAAATCAGAGAAACTCAAATGCGGTACATAACCCAAATGGCATAAGAGTTTCATTCCATTCTGGCTCATGTGCCCCAACCTACAATGCCACAAAGAAGTGCTTAGCTGCTCGGTTATTGCAACAGCATGATCAAATACCCCTGATACATGTAAGGGATACAAAGTCCCACACTTGGCACCCCTAGCCAAAAGCATAGAGCCCTTCTGAATTTTCCAACTCTAAAAGCCAAAAGTGGTGTGAAAACCAGCATCATCTGGCTGACCCACTGAAATAAGACTCTTGGTCAACTTAGGCACATGTCTCACATGTTTCAAAATAAATGCAGACTCATTTGCAAAAGAAAACTTGATTTCACCTACTCCCACTATGTCACATGCATAGTCATTTCCAAGATGCACACAACCTGTCTTTCCCCTATCATAAGTGGAGAACCATTCCCTATGGGGAGTAACATGGAATGAAGCACCAGAATCCAAAATCCAATCCTTAGAATATGCATCATCTGAAGTGGTAAGCAACTCTGCAGATAAACTAGACATGAAGAGAACGTCATTGTCACTATCATGTGTGACTGCATTGATCCCTCAATCATCACTTTTCCTTTGTCCTCCCTTGGACTCTCTTCCTTCTTATTTGCACCCTAATTTGCATTCTTTTTCTTATCCTTTTGCTCTCTTTTCAGCTTGTAGCAATTCTTTTTCATATGGCCCTTCTTGCCATAGTGGTAACACTCAATGTTTCGTGCCCTAGATTTGCTATGAGACTTCCCTCTTTCTTGGGACTTCCCCCTGAACTGTGATCTGCCCCTTTGCACATTTAAGGCTGCATCCTGCTTATTTCCATCCATAGACTTCCGTGTAATCTCCTCGGCCAACAAGCTACCCACAACATCATCAAACTTCAGTACTCCACCAGGTGCAGAGTTACTGACAGCTGTACGGAAGGTATCCCATGAGGATGGCAATGAACATAAGAGAAATATTGCCTTAGTCTCCGCATCAAAATTTATCTTCTGAGCCTGAAGCTGGCTGAAAACAATATTGAATTCATTCAAGTGAGAAGCAATGGAGACCCCTTCATCTGCAGCTCAAACAACCTCTTCATGAGGTAAACTTTATTAGAGGCAGTTTCCTTCTCATAAGTGGCACACAGTTTCTTCCACAACTGTGAAATAAACTGACTTTGCAAGATGAAGTCTAATAGTAGACTTTGCTAATGCATCCAACTCATTCCAATCATCCTCAGACATATTTGCAGGCTTAGCTCTGTGAAATAAACTGACTCTACAAGATGAAGTCTAATAGTAGAATTTGCTAATGCATCCAACTCATTCCAATCATCCTCAGACATATTTGCAGGCTTAGCTTGAATCCCTGCCAAGGGTTTAATCTGCTTCTTTTGAATAAGCACATCCCTTATCTATTCTTTCCACAAAGAAAAGTTTGTCCCATCAAACTTTTTAATGTTGAAAAACTCCTTTTCAGACATGGAAGAGGATGCCATGATGCAAATAAAGCAAAATCCCAAATGCTAGTGCCTGTAAGAGAGAATCACACCAAATACTAGGTGCACCCAAATGTGTATGCCACAATAGAGTGAAATATCACCAAAACTCAAAGCTCAAAGCATCAAAATATGCATCTGACTTATGTGCATATACTATGCATCCATATGAGCAAATCTGGCCCAAAAGAAAATGCCAACTGCAATGGCAATCCAAAATGCCAATAAGTGCCAAATGACTCAAGCATAAACACCGTCCACTGGTATATGCATTAATAATATCTCATCCAAGAGAGCATAGCACTATCAGTGTATCACCTGCAATGTGTCAAAGCTGTCCCTCAGCATAAAATAGCATTCATGTGCAAAGCGTCCATAAAAATAGCATCCCACAAGGCAATTTGGGCCTATCAGCGCATCCAATAAGGACCGCAATGCATCCAAATGGCCTATAAATCATCCACTGCAACCCAACGCACACCACGAATGAGCGCACATTGCTCAAACTACAACCAAAGTAATCTGCATAAGGTATGCTTAAGAAATCACAGTCCCACGGTAATGACCGCTACTGAAAATAGAACCTGAGATGCCTCAAAACATGGGCACCATTGCATAATCGGACTCAACAAGAAAATCTGCAAATATCTCTCTTCTGTCGGAACTCCGAAATCCCAACCGATGAGTGAGAAATGGGAGTCAACACTTATCCACTGCCATGTGGCATAAATCTAAGGTTTCAAAACCTTAGAATGAAAAATGCATAACAGAGAGACGAAATCGAATACATAGAGATCTATAACTCTGAAAAACCTCCACCGAATCGCATAAGAACTGACAGGTAGGGGTTTTTGGGCATCCGAAACACAATGGGACAGACGGTTTTAAAAACCGTGGTCTCAATCACTAGGTCTAACACACGTACTGAAAAACGTTTTTAGAAATAAAGCTATTTGTAAACTCCACCGGAGTGCGAATGATGAGCAACATAGAAGTTTTAGAACCTCCTGAGTCCACCGAAACTGACAGATCTGCAAATGGTTGCTTCAAACTTGAGTTCCAACACCCGGGCAGAAAAATGCAGAAACTGACACAATGAGTCAGAAATCCAATGAAATGATCCCAGATTCAAGAATGAAGGTTTTTCCAAGCTCCTGAAGTGAAGTGGACACCAAAAGCAAGCAATAGTTGCATCTACAAGTCAATACGGAGTCTCTGTCATCGAACGGAACAGGAAAAAGCTCAAAAAACGACTTTTTCTTTGAAAACATTTAATAGGCTCTCAAAACCACTTCGCAAAACCAAAGTGACTTTTCCAAAGGTTCCTCCAAGGTCTCTGCACACTCGGATGCAAGTAACGTCACCCACAAAGCTTCTCCTTTATCCCACAGAGCTGCTGAACTTCTAGGCATTCACGCACGCTCAGCTAGATCACCCGGGCTCTGATACCAGTTGAGAGTGCTCTCAACGGAATCAAGAACAGAAGAGGGAGAGAGAAAGACAGAGAGCCACACAAGTTTTGGTGGGTGCAGAGCACCCTAATCTTCTTTTTCATTCATTTATATATGTGTTTGAGTATTGTACATAACCGGGGTAAAGGCACAGTGACCTTTAACCCCCACAAAGGGCCAGTTGCTGACAAAGCGGGCCGAAGTAGCGGACCAGCAGATCCTGGTGGTCGGCAATCGCCCAGACTTGATACGGGCTGTCACAACATCTGCAATAGGACAAAAGGCCTCTTGCGACGGGGAGGTAAGGAAAGCAGGGAATACAATAATTTTCCTCTCCGAGGCCTAACAATGTCTTTGTTGGCTGACGTTCGATAGGCGAGCATAGTGGGTTGGATGGGCCGCCTTATTCCTAGTGGTGATGAGCCCCCCATCCCTCTGTCTTTGGAATTGTCAACAGGCGCCTTGATCTCAATGCTTCTGTAAGGACCCTGTGGCTATGGCGAGGAAGCAGATACGGGACCTCGTAACCAGGGAGCCATATCCGGCCTCCTATCCTAAAGGTCTCTCACTAAACCAAACATCCTTCGGGTGCCCGTAGTGTGGTACTAGCTATTCCTTCGGGTGCCCGTAGTGTGGGACCAGTGTCCTATCTAAGGTGTGGTACTAGCTTTTTCTAACCAAGTCACAGTATCAGGACTGTGGGTGGCATACGGTAGCTGATGGCAAGCCTCCCATTGTTAGAGTTGGTGTGAATTGCTCCGTTCCCCAACCAAATGTGACGTGAGCTCTACTCTGCGAAGAGCGCCACGAGCGTAGATGATTCAGTGGAACAACCATTGGGAATCACAAGTGACCAAGCCAAGGGTCAATGACAAAACCAGAGTTATCATCATCTAAAAGAATTCTCGTTGTTACTTCGTCAAAAAAAAATGCTTGGCTTTGAAAGGGAGCTTAAAGCCTTTAGTGTGTACCCGATCGTGTCAGGCAACGAAACCCTGCGGCCATTATTCATCTAGCTACACGCGAGGCCTTTTGCTCATGTGACTTCGGTGGTCATTACTTTATCAAAGCCTAGGAGTCAGCTGAACATTTTCAGTGGGCGGTGAGAAATTCTATGTAATATATTGTACCCGCTTTCGGTTGGGGTTGATGTTACACAGTAAATTGGCCTTTTTGCACTGCTCAAGGCCAAATGGAGAGCACGTGAGGTATACAATCCCAAATCTTTCTTACTAACCCGTAAAGGGAGATGCCTAGTAGGAAGCAAGCCATCAACATGTTGCTTCGTGCCCTATTTATTCAGTCTAGATCATTTCTATCCATGGGACAGGTAATAAGCAAGCGACCTGTCTATTACACACACATGGCTTTGCCTTATGGCTTTACCTTTATGCCCTGATCTGTTGTCATCGTTTCCTCGTCATCACAGCCCCAACCATCATGGGTTGTTCTGGTCAACCATATTCTTGTATTCTGGATTCTCTCGGTTCTTCTATGTTTCGTTCTCTAGCCGAATCTTTAAGATCTGGCTCGTGGAGGTGGATGTTACATAGTAGGGGCGATAGGACGTCCCTTCGCTTTGGGTCCGCCCGTCCCTCTCTACAGTCCATCCTTTGTGTATTAGGTTGAAGAATCCTCTGTCGTCAATCCCCTCCTTCAATATGGAGATTACGTAGTGCCAATCGATTGTATTGTAGCACTTCATTCTGGCAAGTCAAATTCGGGACATAATAGATATCCATATATCCATCCAGATATCTATCTAGATAGATAGATAGATAGATAGATATTCGATTACTTGTCTTATGGCCTCCTAACTTACAACCTTGATGCTACTACTGCGAGCGGTCTGAGTTCCCTCGACTTTTTGGCTTGGCGATGTCGGGCTCGAACGTGTATGCACTCGTACGGAGGTGTGTGTGGACCTCCCTTTCAAACAAATTTCATTCTTTTCTTTTAAATCGAACATCGTTTCCTTTATGAGCCCTCCAGGTTTCGGATTTACTCAATTCTGGCTACCAAGAGTAGTCTTTTGTCCGTAATTATACTGAACGGGTCGGTCCTCCATTCGTTTCAGTGACTCCTACAACCGGCTTCCCAAAACCGACCTGCTAGGCTTTTACTCGAGACCAGGGCGATTACCCCATTCAACTCAATTGGTAGATGACGAGTTTACGCCCATCCCCAAGTGTCGGGTATAATCCATTTCCCGCAACCCTTGTAGCCGTCACTTGGAATTCACGTAAGTGCGTCCACATCCCCTAGACACATGAAAGCTTAGTTGTGAGAGATATTCACAATCAAT
Organism: Dipteris shenzhenensis; assembly: GCF_047967505.1. Classification (NCBI taxonomy): domain Eukaryota; kingdom Viridiplantae; phylum Streptophyta; class Polypodiopsida; order Gleicheniales; family Dipteridaceae; genus Dipteris; species Dipteris shenzhenensis. The sequence continues at coordinate 2,851,575 of NC_141619.1, read as the reverse complement.
CTTGAGAACCAACATTGCTTAATGAATCTTTGATAGATCTTTACATAATGCAATGCTCTTCTAACTTGACCTTTTGGCAATCACATAGGGTGCAATTGCGGCTCTCTTGAGGTATATTGTCGGCTTTCCCTCTCTCAATATGTAGTTTATGCGACAAGACTCAGATTGTGCGATCAATATTCTCAACAAATGTGGAAGGTGAATGTGTATGTATCTTGGGTAGATAAATGAAACCCTCCTCTATATTCGTAAAGAGTGGTCCATGTATAAGTTAAGCTGCATTGGAAGCTTGTTGGATGCTAACTAGGTCCTGAATGTGTGTAGTTGTAGAATGTCCTCTCGAATGACTTGGTTGACCTCATGACACATAAGTAGGATAGAAGGAACATCAATGCTATGTTGGAACGGGAATAGTCTGCTCATGTGGATCAAACATTAGGAAAGAAGGGAACTCATTTTGGGGCCCTCTAAGAAATTTACTATTTACCTATTTTTGTTGCACTCAAAAGTTGGGAAATGCCATAAAATACGGATACTTACTGCAAAAATGTCAATCTAGTACTCAGGCTTTACATTAAATGCATATATAAGATCCTTGATTTTCTATGTAGTATTTGATGATTCTGACATAGCCAGTGCGTCTGGAGCAGGCCAAAATTCTTAAATCGACCCTAGAGACACAAAAAACCGACGTCCGGAGGCTCGTAAAAGGGCAAAAATGCTCGGAATGGGAAATTTGCACAAAAACGCGATTTGGCCAACTAGCACAGTGCCAGTTGGCCAAATCGCGTTTTTGTGCAAATTCCCCATTCCGGGCATTTTTCCCACCTGGCCAAATTGCGTTTTTGTACAAATTTTTCATTCCGGGTATTTTTGTCCTTTTTTTAGATCTCCGAGCGTCGATTTTTGGTGTCTCTAGGGTCGATTAGGAGGTTTTGGTCTGCTCTGGAGGCGCTGGCGATGTCAGAATCATCAAATACTGCATAGAAAATCATCTTTTGAAGATCACGTATGTCAGACATAATAAAAGAAAAAGATTTTGAATATGACTTATTTTATGTTTTTACATGGTTTTTGATATTTTTCCAATGTTACGTTAGTCCTCTTCTGATTGGTGGAGAGCCTATTTTTCAAAACCCTAAGAGGTCCCAAAATGAGCTCTCTTTTTTTCTAATGCCATTTGCATGTATGATCGTACCAACATCTTTGATCACCCTCAGTTGCTAAAGTCGTAGAGGAAGATAAGGTCTACGTCGTCCCCAAATGGAAGAGCCATAGTCTTTGACTTGGTAAAGGTAGGTGATGGCCTGCAATGTTGCACTGAGCTGCAGTGGGGATGCACTAAAGTCAACTAGAATAATCTGATGCGGCATCGATGGCTTACTGCGGATCAAGAGAACTTGGAGTTGCTCTACTCAAGCCCAATCTGCCTCTGATATATCGAGCCCTAACAAGGGTTGCCATACATACATGCTGGGACCAAGGAATAAAAAAGAAGAGCCTTGGTTCGAGGATCTTGGAAGTAGGAGTGGAAGCATTACTGCTCTAGCGAGCAAGTGCGGCATATCCTCTACTCAGTTGGGCATGCATACCTGGTTGCATCGTGACAAGTACATGTAAATGAAACGATCTCCACTGGTAGCCCATCTAACGTGAACTACTGTGTGTGCATGGCTGCTCGGGATGTTTTGAAAAGCATAACCTTCGTTTTGCCAAGGTACCTTCAACTCATGTGGCTCACAAAAGGTGTGTAGTGTATCCAAATGTCTCTGAAGGCCCTTTGCTAAGGACGAGAGCACGACCATGTCATCTATGAAATCAAAACGACAACAAGAGTATCCGGCTCCCCCTATGTCTCCATAAAAATTTCAAGCTTATCTCGCAAAGGCCAAACAAGGTAGGTGACAATGGACAACCTTGTTTGACTTTGATAGTGCTCATGATCTCCTCGGTCCATCTTGCCTCAACATGGACCCTCCTTGAGACTCTCATAGAGTGTCATTATGGTCGAGATGATCTCTTGATCATAGCCCTAGTCCTACAAGCGTCTAGTAAGGCAAAGAATGTCGACTTGTGAAGGGTCTACTACAATTATAAGGTCACCTTATAAAGCTTCTTAAGGGCGCTTCACAATTGTTGATGAGAATGTTGAAAAGGCTTGCGAGTCTTGAAACGAATGTATGCAAGTAGGGTTTTTGTGAGGGTCAAGACACCATTTGAAGGTTGGATGGTACTATAAGCACTCCATTACAATTTTCCTTGCCATCACAATCTCATTCGTCGCCGGGAGACCCTTAAGCTTCCACCCCTGCCACGGGCTCAATTTTCTCACATAGTAGATTAGATCTAAATGATTCGAGGTAACTATGTTGTATTCATTGGATGACAATGCTCTCAATTATGGGCTCCACCCTTTCAACTCATTTGTATCACGTTTGTTTCAATGTCATCGACCCTTCGGTTCTTCTAAGACTTCTAATAATCTTTCTTTCTTTCTTTTCTTCTCTCACTCTCCGTTCACAACACGTCATAGCCATTGATGCTCAATCATAATGTTTTACTAATATTTTGAAGCATTTGAATTTCACATCTCAAGGTTATATAATTGTAAGACTCCTTGAATTCGTATAATGCATCCAGTGGCTTTGCAAAGCAAGGCATGAACTTACTGCCATCACTAAAACCAACCTAGCAAACAAGGCTTGTCTTCTAAATGCTTCACCAAAGCCAATGAAAGCTTTGCCGTGTATTAGTTGCACAATTCCACCATCTTTGTTATTAAGATATAAGGCTATACGCTTTTCTTATACAAAAATCTTAACACAACACAACCAACATGGAGAAAAAAAGGCTATTTGTAAAAGCAAAGACATCTATTCATGAACCAAAGAAAAAAGTTTTTTATGAGAGTCGAGCCGGAAGCATGCTCACCTCAACATAGCAGAGCCATGCACAAGGGTACTTGAGCAGGCAACAGCAAGAATCCAAGGGCAAGGGCGAGGGCACAGATTCGGCGAGGGGGAGGAAGACGAAACGGGAGGCAGGGAGAGAGGGGAAGGGCCCTTACCTAATTTTGGGGCCCTTTAAGCTCGGTTAATTTGAATTGAACGATTTGGCCCCTTCTATAACTTAGCCTAAGGCCTTAATTTTTCAACAGAACCATGGCACAGTAATTAATGAATGCAAATAAGAATAAGGGTTGAGCCCCTTATTGAACATTACATAATAGACAAAAATAAATGTGGGCACTTTTCACACACCTATACATAGAAGAGTCTATTAGAATAGCAACTATTTGCAGGTATGAACTAACATAACAAAGAGTACCAAAGACTTGATCCTTCTCTGTCGGTTTGATTCTAAGACCTGAAAGCCCACAGGAGATATTATCTAGATCATGCAGGCTAAGGGTGGGCTTTACAATGAGAATGTGGCAGATTTGGATCAAATGAGATTTATCACCTGAAATCACTTCAAATATCTTCAGTCATGTTTAGGAACCTGGAGTACTGTCATCCCTCTGCACACCAGAAAGCTGAACCTTTTCCAAAGTTTTCTGACCTACTTCTCCAGCAGCTTTTGTAACTTTGTTAAAGGCTCCCGTAACCCAGGCAGCACTGGTAAAAACATACTTGTTTTTTAACAATGCCGAGCCTGCATTTGTCACTTTCTGCTCAGCAGCCACAAAAGCAGACCGAGTCTTTTCAGAAACCTGATATTTCTGGTCTAATGCCTTCATATGTTCATTCACAACAGCTGTGCCAGTACTAATCGTCTGAGAGAGGCCAATTTTTTTATCTATAGAAGATACAGTAGCAGTGGCATTTGCTGACAACTGGTGCTTCTCATCAAAAGTCTTTGCCTTGTTCATAGCATCCTTGCCCAGAACATAACCCTTGGCAAGCATTGATGTCATCACATCTTGCGTTCTGTGGACAGCATTTTCTATCACACTTCCTGTGCCTGAAGCTGCCTGTAACAGTCACACAAAACCTAACATTGGCTCTTTGCAAATGCTTTCAAAACTACCAGATAGGACAAGAATTAGTTTAATTCTGGACAATTTAGCTTCCCTTGACAAACTTTTAACCCTGTTAGTTTATGAGGCTATCTCCAAAGACCATCAGTAAAAAAAATGACTAGAAAAGAGTTATCAGGTCTACCAGAGACTGCTTTGCATCAAAAGCCCCTGGCGGTGGATGATAATCCTCAACTTCTGTTATGCTTACTATCTGATCAACGATTGTCGCTCCCTGCAGTCAATCAAATATACAGTCTTCACTGCAATTCTTCTGATGGTCTATCTGGGGAAATGTAGAGTATTTCCTTGCTCCATTTTGAATATTAAATTCCCAAGTAAGAAACTGAAAATCACATGATATACTTCTAGATGAAGCTACGTACAGATAGTAGGACAGCAGTATCTAATGCTTGAGGATCCTTGAAAGTAACGAAACCAATTTTCGACCCATCTCCATCGCTGCATTACAGCTCTCAGAAAGAAGACAGAAGTTCCAGTGAGTTAAAAAAATGAATTGCAGGACATTTTAAGGAAATAAGAAAACATACTTCAACGTGAATAAGCAGCTTGGACACACACATCTGAAGCTCAATGTGCTCAATTTCTCCAGAGAACGAGAAAAAATCATGGATATCACGTTCTGTTGCCTTTGGTGATAGGTTGCTCACTTTCACTGTTCTAGCCTGCATGAGTCCACATGGCCAAAGCATAAGCATTGCAAAAATTGTCACTAAAAACCAATGAACAAAACATTTAGCACCAATCCTGCATTCTAGACCACCATTATCACCTTATACAGTAACAAGCTTCAATACAGTAGTACAGCTTGGGACAATGAATGCTTTGAGTGAGAAAACACAAATACATAGAGGCATACCCAAGAAAATTACGCAAGCAGGCAATGTTAATAACAAGAGCATATGCTGAAATAGATCTCCATTTAGGAGAAAAAGGGGCCACCAGGGGGCAGCTGCCAAGGAGCATTAACGAACCAAACTCTCAAGACTCAGCAACCACAAAAATGACGAAAAAGAGCTGTACCTTGCATGCATGTGTGCGTGGGTGCATGCGAGGGTGCCCGCGCACGTGGGTGTGGGGGTGTGTGTGTTGCGGGGGGGGGGGGGGGGGGGGGGGTTGGTTGGTGCAGGAACCTTACTTCACAAAAAAGAGCTACCCGTGTGTATGTGTGTGTGCGCGCGTGCAACCGCGCTCATACCTTTCGCCTGTATAAGCACTCCTTAGTGGGTTTCTTTCCGTATTTTGATCTTTTTCTTTCAGTCTCTTCAAGATGCTCATTCCCAAGTCTTTCATTACTGTTTCTAGTTTTGAGCAGTAGTCGTTCCACTTTGGACAGCTATGAATATACATTTTCTTGAATGAAATATCTCTTTTACAAAAAAAAAGTAAAGTGTGTGAGGGCCCAGGGGTCTTCTCTGTCAAGATGGCTGCCAATCAGATAGGAAGACTTGCAGTAGAAAAAGGGTATCTCAGAGCAAAAAGCAGAAGCATGCAGGGTCTAGATGGCCTCTGTTCATGTGTCCCATGAGGCACAGTTGGTTTTTGAAGTTATGCATGAAGGCTTTGAAGATACCAGGAAAGATTAAGAGGAGCCCGATCCTACGGCGGGTTCACAATGAAATTGGATGACATTGTTGATCCGGTTAGGGAATATGCCAAAAATGATGTTATTATCTTTTTCCCTCGTCGAATGCCTATTGCAGCAGATGTAGGAAATTGGTCGACACGGACATTGGGGGGTGCAAAAGGTGCATTATGCAGCAAAATGTTTTTGGTTACTATGGCAGATGAACAACATAAGCAAATCCTATTGGGACATTCTCCTCTTAAATATGGGCAGCAGATGGTACATGTCTTGCCTTGACGTCCTACAGGAGACTATCCATCGCTAATTTGGTTTGGGTTGAAGTTGTGGATTTCTCCCAATGTTTAGAGAAACTCTTGCCAAAAATGCGGCATCATTGGGCAAAGTGGTGTGTCCACCCCGACAAAATGGGAATTCTAATAGATTTTGCATATTGTTGGCCACAAACGTTCCCACGGCTGCAGAAAACTTGGGCACATGGGCTCGCAATGTAGCACATTTACAAATATGTACACTCTAGATCACACAAAGAAGCAAATCAAGACTGCATGCCAAACTTGGGATCCAAGACATGATCTGGATGCGACACGACATCCCGTTGACCGAGTAGTAAAAGGATAACATCATTTACAAGAAAAGCGTACGACTCACAAGTTATTGCAGCCCAAATAATGCCAATGCCAGAATTCTCAATGAAGTATATACCTAGATGAATCTAGGAACATTCCCAAACTCATCCTCTAAAAACACAACATAGTGCAGTTTCAATCTCACGATAGTCACTCATAAGATTGAAAACCATAAACTCCATCACGCATAGCAGGGACTAGCTGCTATGACATCCCCACTGACGTCGTCAGCGCCTAACAGTGGGTGTAGACCATAGTATAAAAGTATGCTCTCACACATACAAATCCATACACCCACACATACTTGAGCATCCATTTATACAAAGTCTTCGTACTGAGTTTCTGTCGGCACTCCGGAGGTGAAGGGCGAACTCAGCCATGACGAAGGCTAACACTAAAGGAGAAGGCTAATCAAAAAGTAGTCCAAATCTTTTCATTCAATCTACAACTGCTTGTGAAGTCTAAACAATTTCATTTTAGTCTCTTCTAAACCAGTATCTAAATCTAAATCTAGCTGATAGGACAACGCACCATTTAAGATAGAAAGAATTATTGCAATACCATCAGGCCGCAATTCTAACACCCCCCTGCAGTGCCAATGTCATGTACAAGGCTGATTAATCACCAAACGGATATAAGTTCAGGGCACTGCAAAATGCCTCAAACTTTTCACGTGGTAGTGCTTTGGTGAAAATATCTGCAACATTGTCATGTGTGGACACAAAGATCATACTGATCTCTCCTGCATGCAACTTCTCTCTGACGTAGTGATAGTGAACCTCAATGTGCTTCGTGCGAGCATGAAACACTGGATTCTTTGCCACTGCAATGGCACTCTGACTATCAGTGAGAATTGGAGAAGGACCCTCCAATGACAGATGAAGATCAGCAAATAGACGTCGCAGCCAGACACATTCAACTCTTGCTGTGAAAGCTGCCCTGTACTCAGCTTCACATGATGAGGTAGCCACTGTAGATAAGATTTACCCAAAAAGAAACAATTGCCACTAGTGGACTGCCTAGTGCCATAATCACCAGCCCAATCTGAATCACTATAGGCATGCATCTGCAAGTGACCCCCCCTGGAAAATAACAAGCCAAAAGACTTCGTGCCCTGCAAATAACGGAAGATGTGCTTAACTGCCTGCCAATGCATAGTTTTTGGGCTATGCATATACCTGCTCACCTGAGATACTGCAAACTGAATATCAGGTCTAGTGTTGCAGAGATATATGAGGCATCCAACACCCTGACTGTAAAGTGTGGCATCAACTAATTCTCCTGCATCATGCATTGTGAGTTTCAGCCCCGGCTCCATGGGAGTGGCTATGGGCTTACAATCATGCATGTTAAATCTGTCCTAGAGTTTCTGCACATACTTGGACTGAGACATAACAGTGCCACGTCTCTCTTGAGAGAACCGGATCCCCAAATAAAAGTGAAGCAGTCCCAAATCTGACATGTCAAAGTTGGTCTGCAAATCAGCTTTGAAATCTGCAATATTATCTTCATTGGACCCTGTGAGCAGTAAGTCATCGACATAAAGAAGGATAACTAAAATTTCCCCCCCATCCATCTTGATGTAGAGGGTGCTCTCAGTAGGACTATTGTGCAGCCCCTTGCTGGTCAAAAAGACATGAATCTTGGCATACCATGCACGAGGGGCCTGTTTCAGCCCATACAAAGCTTTGTTTAGCTTGCATACCTGAAGTGCATTTGCTGTAATTTCAAAGCCTGGAGGTTGTTTGACATAAACCTCTTCCAACAAGTCTCCATTTAAGAAGGTTGTTTTTATGTCCAACTGATGAACATTCCACTCAAAATGTGCAGCCATTGCAATAACAGATCGGATGGTGGTCATCCGAGATGTAGGAGCAAAAGTCTCCTCATAATCTATGCCCTTTTTCTGAGCATAGCCTTGAGCAACCAGCCTTGCCTTGTATCTGTCAATGGAGCCATCTGGCTTCCGTTTCACCTTGAAAACAAATCGTGTGCCAATGGCATGTTTACCTGGTGGCAAGTCTACAACATCCCAAGTCTGATTTTTCTTAATGGACTGCAACTCATCGTGCATGGCATTCATCCAATGCACATTGTCCTTTACTTCTTCGAATGTTGCAGGCTCCTCCTCATCGAGAATAGTACTTGCATATGCTGATTCCACTCAATTAGCACCTTCCATGTGCCTTGTTGCACTGCGAGTCCTGCCAAGTAATGGAGCATCAATCTTACTCTCCCTGAGAGTTTGTAACAGCCAGTTTGGGACTGTTTCTGCTGCATGTATGTCTGCAATTTCTTGCTGAACCACCTGTTCCACTGCCTGTGTGTGTGTCCCATTCCAGACCTCATAGGGAGTTTTTGTTTTTAAAGCCTTAGTGGGAGCCCGATTTAAGATGTAGTTGGCACACATTAGACCTTCAAGCCAGAATTTGTGAGGCATGTGTTTGCTTTTCAGCATACATCTCCATAAGAGTTCTATTTTTCCTCTCAGCTTTGCCATTTTGCTGAGGGGTCAGCCTCACTGTGAGCTGATGCACAATACCCTTGTCTTTCAGAAAAGCATCAAAATCTGCAAACAAGTATTCCCCACCTCTATCTGTGCGCAATGTCTGTATCTTGAGTCTAGTTTCATTTTCAACCATGGCTGAAAAGTGTTTAAACACCATGAACACTTCTGATTTGCGCTTCAACCCAAAGACCCAAGTGAAATTGGAGTAATCATCAATAAAAGTAACAAAGTAGAGATGACCACCCAATGATGGAGTCCTCATGGGACCACAGACATCACTGTGTATAAGCTGTAATTTCCGGACAGCTTTAACTGAACCATCCTTTTTGAAGGGGAATCGATGCATCTTGCCTAAAATGCACCCTTCATAGGCATGTGGAGGAGGTATCTCAAGAGGTGGCAATGCATCAACCATAGAGTGCTTCTGAAGTATCATCAAGCTGTTGTAATGCATGTGGCCATATCGGGCATGCCATAATTCTGCATTCTGCATGGCAGCAGTAGGAGTAGAAACTGCAAGAGCATGGACTGCTCTTTTCTCAAAAAGGTCAAGTTGAAAAAGCCCACGAACCAGAATACCAGATAATCTTAAGGCATAATCATTTTCCCTGTCTCGGACAGCACATTTGTCATCCTCAAAGATGACCTGAAATCCAGCCCTGTTAAGAGTGGACACTGAAAGGAGATTCTTGGTGATACCAAGCACATACAAGACATCTGAAAGTCTGAAAACTGAGCCATCAATGGCGGTAAGCTCAACTTCTCCTGTGCCACGTACTGAATATGACGAGTTGTTGGCACAAGTGACTTTCTTACCAACGGGAGGTGGATGCAAGGAAGTAAAGAGACACTTCCTAGAAGTGATATGCTTGGAGGCACCGCTATCAAAATACCAAGTATTCAGTGTTTCATTGACACTGAAAGCTGATGCATCCATAGAGGGGTCATAACTGCAAGTCAAAAAGGCATATGTATCATCATTACAAGTGGCTGTACTATCCCAAGCATCTGGAGCAGCCAGCCTAGAATCTGAAATGCAAGATAAAAAGGCATAATCGTGTCCACAAAGTTGGCTGCAGCATCCCCACTGTCAGATGCATGAGGAGCTGAATCTGAAACAGCCATACCGGAGCTGTTTTTCTTCTCTTTTGCAAGCCTTTTCCTGCATTCTACAATGTGATGACCTGGCTTTTTGCAGTAATGACAAAAACCCTTCTTCTTGGGCTTACTTGCATCATTTTTAGCCTTTTGTGAAGACTGTCCTGACCCACTGGACAGCTGATTTACGGATGTCTTTGCCTGTCCCTTTGTTCTTGACTTGAACTTTGAGAGCATAGCTTGTTCACCTGCACGTGAAGCCAAGTTTTTCCTGGTCTGCTCTTCCTGAAGCAGAAGTCCTATCAACTCATGAAAAGTGAGAGGATTTGCACCCCCCCTCAATGATAAGTTCAGCGAGGTATGAAAGCTGAGATAAGACTCAGGAAGAGAATTCAGAGTGGAGGTAATCATCTCTAAATCAGGAATAATCTCATCTATGTTCAATAATTGCTCTCTGAGATCCTGTAGCTTTGTGAGGTGGACTGACATGGAGTCACCCTCTTCCATATATATATTACTTAACTCTCTTTTCAAGAAAGATACCCTTGCATCATTCCGGGCTGCATACATGCTTTCTAAGATATCCCACGCTGCCTTCGAGGTCTTACACGACCGGATATGCGGAATGATAAATCTTTTCACTGAAAGAGAGATGCATGACAAAGCTAAGGCATCCCGTGAATCCCATCTCTGGAGTAGTGGCTATAGCTGCACCAACAACTTGTTCTGCTCTGGAGTAGTGGCTATAGCTGCACCAACAACTTGTTCTGCAGCTGCACTCTGTGCACGACCTCTTCCACCTCCTTGTTGGGGAGGGGTATTAGGTGCCATACTTGCTGGTCGGATCTCACCCCCATTCACATAATCCCATAAATTGCGAGAAATCAGAATATTGCGTACCATAAAACTCCAGAGGGAGTAGTTGGTACCATCCAACTTGTCTTCCTGTGAAAGACCACCGAACTGAAAATCATTCTGATTTTGCTGGGCCATATCTGAGAAAGAGATTTTAGTAGACACAAGACTGAATTCCCTTACTGGGAATGAAATGCACAACTCCCAAAAAACACAGCCAAGCACTGGCTGTAAATGCAACTCAGATTTCTGATTCTACACTGTCAAAAATCTGTCCAAGCATCAAAAACTCTCCAGAATCTGCCAAAAGTGCTGCAAAACACTTCAAGAAAGGTAGTAAGAACTGAAATCTCCAAAATTGCTCTCCCAACACAAAAGCCCCAAAATAGGCCCGAAATTGCAACCAGAAAGGGGCAAATTGATCAAAAGCCCCAAATGTTGCAAGAATTGCGCTCTGTCTGCAAAAGCCCCAAATTTCACTGCGAAATTGCAGTGTAATCACAAAATCCCCGAATTTCTACAAGAAATTGTACTGCAAAACTGAAAGCCCCAAATTTCGAGGTTGAAATTGCAACCGGAAAGGGGCAAAAGCACAGAAAGCCCCAAATTTCACAATTTCAGCAGAAAGCCCCAAATTTTTGGGCTAAACCTCTGAATCTGCTTGCAAATGAACCTTGCAAGTAGATCTCTGCTCAAAAGTCCTGCAAAGCTGTAAAATTCCAAGCCCACCTTCAAACTGTACGGCAGTTTGTATGGAAGTGTATGGTAGATGCTCGAAATTAACTGCAGGTGTACATCGCCACATGCTGTATGGAAGATTTGTACGCATCTGTACAGAAATGTACGGAAGCAGGTACGACGGCCTGCTGTACAGCGTGTACGGCGATGATGCAGGGGTGCTGGTACGAGCGTCAGCGCAAGTACAGTACGGGCAAGCAGATCTGCGGAGCAGGTACGTATGATGCAGGTACGTACGGGGCTGTATAACGACGAGCTGTACAGCCGTACGATCACGCAGTACTACGAGACTGCAAGTACCGAAGGTACGAACGCAGCAAGTACGGACAATCAAGATCGGTACGGACAGCACAGGTACGACAGATCAGTACGGACAGCGAGCGATTGGAGCAGGGAGACGTTGTGGGCTAGAGCTGGAGGCAGAGAACAGGAGCTGAAGGGAGCAGGGAGCACATAGCTCTTGAACCCGCTCTGATACCAAATGTAAGATTTGGGGGAGAGAGAGAGCAAGAGAGTGAGCTGAGAGCTGAAAGCTTGAAAGCTTAGTTGCAATAGAAGAGTGTGAGAGTACAACTGAAAGAGTGAGAGATAAGGTTTTGTCCTAGTGACAAAACCTTAGTGGTCACCAACCATAGTTAGTGGACTAACTGCGGTTAGGGGGAAAAACCTCTTAAAGAGGGAAAAGTGCCCCTAACTAGCTTATTAAATTACATTGGTCACTGCTGAATTATATCTATAATTCTAACAACTCTCACACATACAAATCCAAACACCCACACATAGTTGAGCGTCCATTTAAACAAAGTCTCCGTACTGAGTTTATGTCGGCACTCCGGAGGTGAAGGGCAAACTCAGCCATGACGAAGGGTAGCACTAAAGGAGAAGGCTTAATAAAAAAGTAGTCCAAATCTTTTCATTCAAGCTACAACTGCTTGTGAAGTCTAAACGATTTCATTTTAGTCTCTCCCAAACGAGTATCTAAATCTAAATCTAGCTGATAAGGCAACGCACCAATCCGTGTATGAGTGGAAGGGCCCAGGCTATTTTCCTCGGAGTTTGCCAATCTTAATTTGACCGTAGCTTTTGCTAGGCATTGGGCCATTGCCATTATTGGCAGGAGTGATCTTGGCCTTTCCTTTGACTTGGATGGCAATAACTGGTCTATTGATCTTATTTTTAAGGCCACAGATCCCAGGGCCATCCTTGTTTTGCACTGAGGGAGGCATATTGTAAAAACTAAGGGGGCACAAACATTGTTGCCTAAGTTAGATGTGCGGGACGTTCAATGTACAATGCTGTACGATCCGTACGGTGACTGTTCAAAAAGCAAAAAGACTCGCAATTGCAGATTCGAAAGTAGCTGTTTTCTACTCATTTATGTTTGTTTGGGCCTAACTCTCCTCCAAACCTCCATATAAACCTCTCTCCCCCCTCTCACTCTCCACCAAGCTCTCTCCCCTCTCCATCTCCCTCTCCAACAAGCAGCCCAAGCTCCCAAGCCCTCCCCATCAAGCTCCCCTCCATCTACATCTCCCTCTCCATCAAGCTACCTCTCCACTGAGCTCGCTCCATCAAGCTCCCCCACCATCTCCCTCTCCATCAAGCTCCCCCTTCATCTCCATCTCCAATTCTTTTGACATGATATATGAAACCGGCCTCTAATCACTCAGAGGGCAGTGGAACTAAACCTTTAATCACTTCAGCACTTATTTACAGCTCACAAAGCATATATCACAACCATTAACCATTGCATGATCACCATTTGGCATTTACCCATTTGTCCACAAACAAAACCACTGAAAAAGGGATGGAGGCTAGAATGCCCCTGCTCAACAGACATAGACAAGTGCACCCGATTGGCCCCAAACACCGTGGCGCCCCTTTCGGTATTTCTTTATATTTCACAGTGAAATGATTACAAGTTGCATCTGGGAGACCTTCCCTGCAACTGAGCACGCAGCCCCAATTCACTAAGCCTTCGCAAGGCTTTCAAGCATATAACACCATCACATAAGTGCACTTAACCCGTAGGCTCAACCCAAAGGCATTCTCTTTTCCGAGTGCAATTCCATTGGCTGTCCAGATGCAATCACACTGCACCCCAGCTGCACTCTCTTTGAGTGGTTTCCAGATGGCATTCACAAAGCTTTTCAAAGCTCCAAAATAAAATCAGCAAAGTACCCAACCAAAGAATGATTCATGTAGCACTGCCTGGGCACCTGTAAGCCAAGAAAGAGGCGGCACACGAGGCCAACCAATAGCTTATGGCAAAAAGAAATTGCGGTAGCAAAATCACAACTCACCAAGCCCTGAAGACTCGAACCAAGTCCTCAATCGCCAAGAGGACATAGTAGCCAATGCCCAATTGCATTCTCAGCCAAAGAGGAGTGCAAAGGCACGAAGAAAGAGCATTTACAAGAGCCGACCAGCAAGAATTCCACTGAAAAATGCGAAAAGAAGCACTTCTGTCGCGAAGAAGTGGGAGTTCTTGGGCTCAAAAGAAGCGTGCTTCAGAGAGGAATGCATTGAGAAGGTTTTGGAGAAGTTTCATCGCCGGAAAGTCCTCCAAAACTGAGAAAAACTAGTCAACCAGCGCGTGGGACCACTCGAAATTCAACAGAAAGCTGTAGCTTTGCAAGAGGAGAGGCCCAGGAGGCGGTAGAAGAAAAAAGGTCCAGAAAAAGCCACTTTTGCAAATTCGACCAGCAAAAGAAGTGCTCAGCTCTGCCCGTTCTACCAAACGCACGGAGGGAAAAGCATATCACTACGAAGGGGAGGCAGAGGGGAAGCCATCGGGCCAAACGGAAGTCGAGGAATCCAAACGGGTGAGGAGTTATGAAGAAAAACGAAATTCAGCTGAAGGAGGCTGAAAAACCAGTCCAAAATCTCAACAAAGGGAGAAGATGAGAGAGAAGACCACACATGTGAAGTTTAGAAGGCCCAGGAAGGTCCAGGAATGGCAAAGGAGCATGTAGAAGGCACTAGAGCCACCTGGAACTCTAGGGGGGCCACTGAAGGTACATGGCCCTCTAGGGGGCCCATTAAAAATGCCACGTCATCATTTTCCAACAACCACTCTTTTAATTCCTTGGAATGCCTTTGGGCCTAGGGATTAATTACGCTTATGCATGCCGCGTTTAATTACACATTATTAAGCCCATGCTTAGACTTTTAAAACCAAAGTTGTCACGGTCTTGTAGTACATTAAAGTACCTAGAATTTCACGCCCCCGTGACATACCCCTCTCTTGAAACAACAAACCACAGTTTGCTGCCCCAAAACACAGGAGCGAGCATGAAATATAGCATAAAAGAGTATACAAGAAAGCCGCAGCTATAGTATACAGAGATAGTAAAAATATGGCTAGGAGAGGCATGCATCCATCCATATATACTGCTCAAAATCTATGTGATCCTCGGCGATCAATAGTCAAGATGCATCAATATCATGAAGTCTCACAGCAGAAATACTGTCAGCTCAGTATCTCGGATGAAACATACAGTGTCATCAAGCGACCTCATGAAATCACAGTGAGCCCGTCTGTACTGAGGGAGTGGAGGTGCTACCCCCCCTCTCGAACATCAGGTAATGCTCCAGACGCTCGCTCTGCTGAACTACCTGTAGGAGCCCGGACCGCAGTCGGCTCTAATTGGAAAGCATCAAGGTAAAGCTGCAATATCCCAGGTGAATCTGCCAGTTCACCTTCCTCCATCCATTTCGCGTCAAGTGATGGGTAATTTTGAAATTTTACCAAGTAGCGACGGATAACTTTACCCTTGAGCTTTCTATCTCTGTGTGCCAGAATCTGCTCTGGGACCAGAAGTTCATCATGTTCTTCCACTTCAGGCTGCACCTCATCAGGTACATCCTCGGGAATATCTCCATGATATTGCTTTAATAAACTCACATGAAAGGCATTATGTATCTTCCAATGCGGAGGCAACTTCAGCCTGTAAGCTACCTCGTTTATCTTTTCAGAAACCTGGAAAGGACCATAGTAACGCATGTTCAGCTTTGTGTAGAACCTTTCCTTGCCTTTCTTATTTTTCAGCCTTGCCTTCTGAAAACGCAGCAAAACCCAATCACCTTCTGTGAATACCAATTCCCTGCGGTGCTTATCTGCTGCTCTTTTCTGCTTGTCTTGACTTCTTTGCAAGGCATATTTGATCTTCTTGTAAGCCTCTTCAAGGCTTTCCACAAAACGATCAGCTTCGAAGATTTTCTCTTTTGTATGCAAAATGGGAGGTATCTTCCTGGCACCTTCCACTATTTCAAAAGGTGCTTTACCTGTGGATGTGTGCACCGTATTATTATAAGCATATTCCAGCAAAGGCAAATAATGCTCCCATTTGCTTTTGTGGTCTGAGACATAGCATTTAAACATATCCAAGATGGTAGAGTTTTCCTGCTCTGATTGTCCATCAGACTGAGGGTGAAAAGATGACGAAAAATTCAGCGTAGTGCCCATATTTTCAAACAGTCCTCTCCAAAAGAGGCTGGTCATCCTCGGATCTCTATCACTGATTATGGATTCAGGCATCCCATGATACTTGAAGACATGCTGCAAAAACAATTTGGCCATTTGATCTGCTGTAATTTTCTTTCTTACTGGCACAAAGTGGGCTTGTTTGCTAAACCTGCAAATTATTGTCCACAATCCATCATGTCCAGTAGGAGTACGTGGAAGATCAAACACAAAATCCATAGCTATGCTTTGCCATGGTCTATCCGGAATTGGCAAAGGGTGTAACAACCCAGGTGCCTTCTGCCTGTCAAACTTTACTTTCTGACAAACCATGCATGTTCTCACATATTCTTCCACATCTTTCCTCAAAGATGGCCAATAAAAGTATTGCTCCACTGCTGTAATTGTTGCTGTAATTCCCCTATGTCCTGCATATGGAGGAGCATGACTTTCCATTATGACTTTCTGTCGCATCTGATCAGTGACACAGAGTCGTCCATGCATCAAAATGAAACCCTCTTTCAACATATAGTGATCATGCCTTTGACCATCAGAAAGCTGTTCATAAATAGTTGAAAAATCAGCATCATTAACATACTGATCTTTCATCACATCTAACACATTGTTGTAAGCAATGCTCATTGCTGAAACACTGGGTTTCTTGGAGACTGCTTCAGGCTGTGGTTTCCTGGAAAGTGCATCAGCCACGACATTTTTGTTACCCGGCACATGTACAATTTGAAAATGAAACATTGAGAGGAAGTTAGCCCATCTCATGTGCTTTTCAGATAATTTTCTCTGCGTGAGAAAATATCTAAGTAACTGATGATCTGTCTGCACATAAAAATCAGCTCCAAGAAGGTAATGTTTCCATGTGGTCAAAGCATGTATCACTGCTAACATTTCCTTCTCGTATATCTGCAAGTACAATTCAGCATCTTTGAGAACTCTACTCTCATATGCAACCACTCTGCCATCCTGCATCAAAGTGCCTCCTATGCTGTTTCCACATGCATCACAAGTTACAGCAAAGGGTTTTGCAAGATCTGGCAAGATAATAACGGGTTCAGAACACAACTTTTGCTTCAGCTCTTCAAAAGCTGCATTTTCCTTTGGTCCCCACCGAAACGGTACAGCTTTCTTTTGTAAAGCATGCAAGGGAGAAGCAATTTCTGCAAAGTACTTTATAAACCTCCGATAGTATGAACACAACCCAAGAAAGCTTCTGACTTCATGCAGATTTTTCAAAATTGGCCAACTCCTTATGGCCTCAACTTTTGCAGGATCCATCTTGACTCCATCCTTTGACACTATATGACCGAGAAAATGAATCTCATGCATAAAGAACTCACTTTTCTTGGTGTTTATTAATAGCTTGTGTCTTTTCAACTCTTGAAACACAATAGTGAGGTGTTTCCTGTGCTCCTGCTCATTTTTAGAGAACACAATGATGTCATCGAAGAAAGTGCCCACAAACTTTCTGTGTGCTCTAAAAATTCTGCCCATCATTCTATTGAAAGTGGCGGGTGCATAAGTCAAACCAAAAGTCATCACAAGGAACTCATATAAGCCAAATGAAGTGCGGAAGGCAGTCTTGTAGACATCTTCAGGCCGTATCCTTATCTGATGGTATCCACTTTTAAGGTCAATACGACTGAATATTGAGGAACCTTCCAACCGATCCAATATATCATCAATGCGTGGAATTGGAAAACGGTTCTTAATTGTGACTTTATTCAAAGCCCTATAATCAAATCAGAAACCGGCACCCTGCTGAAAGTGGTGATGAGACTTAGCGTTATTTAAACTGAAAGAAACGCACCGTCCATATCTTGGAGAATATTGGAGATCTTGTGATTGCATGCGGGGCAGTGCATGGGAACCTTGAATGACACGGTTTGTTTTTCCAACTACAAGGAAAGGAAACAAAGGTTAAGTATATAACCAATCGACAAGGGAGCTTCACTGAAACAAGTATAGACGCGAGGGGAAGATTAAGGGCTACGGTTTATGAACGCGCTACGAATCAAAATGATTACACTCGAGATGCCATATTGTATAAATGATATGGAGGCGAACCTCTGACATGATGATGAAGTGGGCAGCAGGAAGAGAGAGAGAACAAGGAAACGGAAGGAGGTGGTACGTAGATTATCGAGCAGCGGCGTATGTTAAGTGGACAATGTGAGCATGGGTAGCTGTGACATTATCTCTTCCTGTTGTGCCTTACTGACACGATAGGGAGGTATATTAGGCGGTGAGCTTCCTGGAATTATATCAATTTGATGATCCTCGGGCCTCTTGGGAGGTAATTCTTGAGGAAGTGCATCTGAGAAACAATCCTGAAAATCTGAAATAAAAGCAGCCCTTTCTCTATCTAAAGCAGAAAGAGTAGAGCCTTCCTGAACTGGTTGGCTGTCCTCTTTGACAAAAATCAAGTACGCTGAAATATGACGCTTTATTACATTGGAAATACAAGAAGCTGAAACTACAGGGATGGACTCCCCTTTCAACTTTACATCAAGTACATGATTTTTGCCTCTATGAGTTAAAGAAATCTTCTTGTTTCTCATCTGCACATCAGCCCCCACCCTGTACATCCAAGGCATCCCAAGCAAAGCATCACACTCTGGCAAAGGCATAATGTAGAAGTCCTCTGCATCCTGATATCCCTGGATATGCATCCTCAACTTGCCAATGATAGGAGTGACAGGTGTGTTGAGTTCAGGGTTGGCCATATCACACATACCGGATGGCCCCATTTCCTCAGGCTCAATGCCAAGCCTTCCTGCCATATCAGGAGTTATGAAATTTGCCTTTGCCCCAAAATCAAAGAAAAACAAACAATTCTGATTTCTGATTTTTCCCCATGCTCTGCACATCTCAGTCTTTTTCATTTCCTCTTCATCATGTGCATGTGGCAAACTCCCAATCACATCTGGAAGAAGTCCTGCAGAAGGTTTAGGCTTTTTGCCCTTCCGATCAGCCTGTTTATCACCATTCTTATCATCATCTGACCTGTCTCTTTTCTTGAATGGGCAATCATAAGAGCGGTGTCCCTCTCCTTTGCATATAAAACATTTGTTTTGCTCCATGAGTGACTTTTTCTCTTCATCAGATAACTTGGTACGAGGCTGTTTATTAGGCTGTCCGCGCCTTTGACCAGCTTTGAATTGGGCTTTTCCTCCCTTTTGAAACAGTCGTTTGCCATAATTTTTATTTTCAGATTTGATGTCCTTATCCTGGTGTTTGGCAGCCCGTTTGTTGTCTTCTTTCTTGCTATCCATAAAGCCCAAATTCTTCTCCTGCATCCATGCATATGCTGTCCTTGCATTCTCAATTAATTGAGTCATAGAACCCACCTTGGTTCTGATGCAATGATCACGTAGCTCACTAGGCAATCCACAACAGTACCTCTCTATTTGCTCTTTCAAAGAAACATGCCTGTAAGAGCTCAATGGCAACAAAACATCCCAAAACCTCTGGGTGTAATCATCAAGATTCTTGCAAAGTTTGTATGACAAGTCATGCCAGTGTGAAAGTACTTCAACTTCAAAAGTTGGAGTAAGCCAAGTAGAAGAGAACACTTGCTTAAATTCCAGCCAAGTAGTAGGTGCATCTCCATGAAGCATAAGGTTGGTGTACCACTTAAGTGCATTGCCTTTCAAAAATGTGGCAACCTTCCTCATCTTGGATGCTTCTGTGAACAAACCCCCAAGAAATGCAGCATCAAACTGTTGAAGGAATGTGAGGGCTTTGTACATGTCCTGTACTCCATTATATGTATCAAACTTGACATGAGAACCACCATCCTTAAATTCTTTATATACATTTGATATTGGCTGTCCCAAAGATGGCTGTATATTTGCAGCATTCCCTTCACTAGGGAGAGCCATGCTTGGCTGAACATTAGGCATGGGAGCATATGCTGTGGCTTGCATGCCTGGCTGCATTCCCACATTGTCATACATGGCTTGTTTTCTATGCCCAATTGGCGGTGAAATCAACATAGCATCAAAGATAGAATCTGTACCAAAATATTCAGGTTGCTGCCTCAAATATGGCTGAGGTGGTTGAGCCACATTTATGGACTGCACATTATTATTTTGAGGAGTAGAAATACCCAAACCAAGGCCTTGTGCTGGCTGCTCATATTGTTGCACTGGATGTACTTTTTGTACCTCTTTCTCAAGTACTCTTTTGGACGATTCCTTTCTCTTGGAAGCCACTTTCTGAGTCATTTTAGATGGCTGTCCCTCATGGGAAACTGATGCATGAGTGTGCGGTCCGCCATGAGAAGCTGATGCATGTGTGTACTCACTCTTTCCGTGCTTGTGATTTCTTGATTTCTTCTTCTTCTTGGCATTTGTTTGCACAATCTGAGCCAAATTTTGAGCCAGCTGAGTCAAAGCAGTCACTGCACTTGCAAGCTGTGCATTCAACATAGTAGCATCATCTGACTCACTGCTAGAACTAGTATCACCGTTGAGCTCAGTTGTAGCTTCATGTGTGGCCTGCTCAAAAGGCATTTGTTGTGCTTCTTGCAGCTGTACACTAGCTGGATCATTAAGGCTTTCCTGCCTTCTCCTTTGAGGAGTTGTGGAGCTCTCTTGCTCATGGGTACTCACCATGTTTATGGTTGTAATATTCAGCTGTCAAAAAGTGCAGCAAAGATATCCTTCCACCAAACTACCGAGGCCCACCTCTTGAGAAAGAGTGTGTGGTATCCTGGCAATGGAACCAATGAAACCGGCCTCTAATCACTCAGAGGGCAGTGGAACTAAACCTTTAATCACTTCAGCACTTATTTACAGCTCACAAAGCATATATCACAACCATTAACCATTGCATGATCACCATTTGGCATTTACCCATTTGTCCACAAACAAAACCACTGAAAAAGGGATGGAGGCTAGAATGCCCCTGCTCAACAGACATAGACAAGTGCACCCGATTGGCCCCAAACACCGTGGCGCCCCTTTCGGTATTTCTTTATATTTCACAGTGAAATGATTACAAGTTGCATCTGGGAGACCTTCCCTGCAACTGAGCACACAGCCCCAATTCACTAAGCCTTCGCAAGGCTTTCAAGCATATAACACCATCACATAAGTGCACTTAACCCGTAGGCTCAACCCAAAGGCATTCTCTTTTCCGAGTGCAATTCCATTGGCTGTCCAGCTGCAATCACACTGCACCCCAGCTGCACTCTCTTTGAGTGGTTTCCAGATGGCATTCACAAAGCTTTTCAAAGCTCCAAAATAAAATCAGCAAAGTACCCAACCAAAGAATGATTCATGTAGCACTGCCTGGGCACCCGTAAGCCAAGAAAGAGGCGGCACACGAGGCCAACCAATAGCTTATGGCAAAAAGAAATTGCAGTAGCAAAATCACAACTCACCAAGCCCTGAAGACTCGAACCAAGTCCTCAATCGCCAAGAGGACATAGTAGCCAATGCCCAATTGCATTCTCAGCCAAAGAGGAGTGCAAAGGCACGAAGAAAGAGCATTTACAAGAGCCGACCAGCAAGAATTCCACTGAAAAATGCGAAAAGAAGCACTTCTGTCGCGAAGAAGTGGGAGTTCTTGGGCTCAAAAGAAGCGTGCTTCAGAGAGGAATGCATTGAGAAGGTTTTGGAGAAGTTTCATCGCCGGAAAGTCCTCCAAAACTGAGAAAAACCAGTCAACCAGCGCGTGGGACCACTCGAAATTCAACAGAAAGCTGTAGCTTTGCAAGAGGAGAGGCCCAGGAGGCGGTAGAAGAAAAAAGGTCCAGAAAAAGCCACTTTTGCAAATTCGACCAGCAAAAGAAGTGCTCAGCTCTGCCCGTTCTACCAAACGCACGGAGGGAAAAGCATATCACTACGAAGGGGAGGCAGAGGGGAAGCCATCGGGCCAAACGGAAGTCGAGGAATCCAAACGGGTGAGGAGTTATGAAGAAAAACGGAATTCAGCTGAAGGAGGCTGAAAAACCAGTCCAAAATCTCAACAAAGGGAGAAGATGAGAGAGAAAACCACACATGTGAAGTTTAGAAGGCCCAGGAAGGTCCAGGAATGGCAAAGGAGCATGTAGAAGGCACTAGAGCCACCTGGAACTCTAGGGGGGCCACTGAAGGTACATGGCCCTCTAGGGGGCCCATTAAAAATGCCACGTCATCATTTCCCAACAACCACTCTTTTAATTCCTTGGAATGCCTTTGGGCCTAGGGATTAATTACGCTTATGTGCTAGGCACCATGCCGCGTTTAATTACACATTATTAAGCCCACGCTTGGACTTTTAAAACCAAAGTTGTCACGGTCTTGTAGTACATTAAAGTACCTAGAATTTCACGCCCCCGTGACAATATATCTTCAATTCTTTTGACATGAATCATGATGTATCTTCGGTTCTATGTAGCATGTTTTGTGTTTCAAGAATCAAGTCATGTACATATTCTAAGCATTGAATGTTCTTTCAAGAAAAGCTTGTACGAGTACCTGCTCTAGAACTCTAAAATATGTCTCTTTTTTTATTGAACGTACGCTTAAGATTTTTTAGTTCGTTTAGTACCGCACTAATATCGAACAGTATGCATTGTACACGATCAGACGTGTCAACCATGGTGTCGCACAAATAAATTACAATGTATGGGGGTTACGTGACATGCGAAAATGAAAAATTTTATGTGCGTATGTCAATAGATTGCAGCCTGACATAGTGGCCTTACAAGAGCATAGTCAACATGGTTATGGGAGCAACTATGCATGGTTATGCAAGCCGATCAGGGCATTTTGTAGGATAAGACATTTTCTATGCAAGTAGCTCTTGTGAGACATGCTCTTCATCTTGTTGTGGCTTTCACTGACCGAGAAGGTCGATGGTTTCTTATGCCATGTCTTCAACAAGGAGAGATATTTGAGTTTGCATCGGTCTATGCTCCACAATCATCGCATCGCAAGGCATTAATTTGGCAGGCAATGCAGCAATATCCATGGACGCAAATTACATTTCTTTGTGGTAATGCACCGCAGCCAGGAGATAATACGTCTGGTCATACACACATGCCAGCTTCAAAGCGTGTGCATTGGACACAAGTACTCCTCCAATTGGGAGTTGCTAACCTCTGGAAAGAGACACGGACTTTGTTTCCTAGCTATACTTTTCAGAATAATGCGCAATTTGCTTACCGAGCCAGATTGGATCGTTGGTATTTGCTTAATGTGAATCAATATGATACATTCACTTGCCATATGTGGGCTGATTGTGCTCCCGCATTCGGATCATGATCCACTTTGCCTGAAGTTTGTCTTTTTATGAGGGGCTAAATGACAGGCTGTCGAATAAAAGGCTGCTTATTATAAAATAATAATTACTTGCAGCATGAGGCATACAAAGATATGGTGCATGATGCCATTGCTCCTCTGTGGCACATTGTCACATTGATGTTGGCTATGCATGGACCACCTTTGTTACCCATATGCAGTATGTAATCCCCGATTATGGCAAGAACTACATGCATACTCTGTGGAAGCTGCTAAGGCTTAAAGCCTCTGTCAAGACTTAAAGAAAATCAGTCACTTCTGGGATTTATCTCATGTTGAGGATGCTTGCCTATGTCAAGCTAGACATTTTTTACAATGTAATGATCGTAGGAAGGTAAACAAGTGGGAAACCAAGGCCAGGCAGAGGCCTGCCGCCTTTCACAGGTAAGGGCTGCCCCTCCAAGGATTTTTTTAAAGGTTTGCCTCATGAGAGGCAAAGTGAAAATATTTTCCGCATGATAGTTGGACCAATTTAAGGGCACAACTTGCTCACGCCTGTGTTAGCCAATATGCTGAATAGTTTGGGCATGTTGTTTCTCCGTCACGTGCTATGATGTCTGCATGTCAATCCAATTCTATCTCCTCATCAGGCCATGCTAATTGAAGCTCCATGAAAGGATAGAGAAATGAAAGATGCCATCAAATCATATGGCAAATAAAAATATCTAGGTTGGAATGGTCTTATTGTGGAGTTCTTCTTGCAATATTGGGAAGCAATTTCACCTGCACGATTATATGATAAATCATGCTTGGGAAATTTAGCACATGCCAGTTACTTGGAAAAGAGGGTTGATTCAATTTTCCCAAGAAGCATTTGTCTGAATCCTTTGCAGACTGGAGGCCTATTGTCATCTACAAGCTAGTTGCCAAAATGATAGTGAGTCGTCCACAGGTTTTTTGCAGGAGGGTTCACACCCTGCCAAGTACGGGTTCATTCCCCGTAGACACACTACAGGTTACATCGCCAATGCCTGTGTGAGGACTAAATATGCAAAGTACACCAAGCAAGATGTTCTCTTATTGCAATATTGCTAAAGCCTTTGAAACTCTACAATGGGACTTCATATCACATACTATGCAATCACTGAGATGTGGGAGAAAAATGCAGCATATCATTTTTGGCTCTATCAAAATAGTAAAGCTGCTAGCATTTTGACTAGGATCTTATTGATGAATGGACTCTTTCTTGTTCAGTATGTCAAGGCTGCCCACTCAGTGCATTGTTATATGCCATAGCTACTCATCCAATGCTTCAATGCATGCATCAATTAGTTCACTCTCTAGAACATTGAGAGGGATCTATAATATCTCATGCTGGCTTTATCTCTCTAAGGTTTGGTTGCTGGCCTGCAGATGATTTTCCAGCTGCTTCCATTGCATATAAAGGATTGGCATCATATTTTTGCTTTACCTACGCAGCTTGTGCGCCATTTTGGTTACCTTTGGGTTAAAAAGTTACTTGCCACCAGCAAATACTTTCAGCCAGTGCCTTGTCTTGAGATTAATAGCCTTAAAGACTAGGTCCTTCATTCAAATAATCCTGCTTGTCATTCATTGCTGTTGGTTGATGTCACGGTTGCAAGTTTGTATAAGGTTTTGCTGCCTCCTTGGTTTCTATTCATGTGAATGGTATTTGGTCTATGACTCGTACTTCTTAGTGGTGGGAGGAGAACGTTGCAGCAATTTTGGGACAGCGTTATAGATCTCTATGGCACATGTTGTCACAGATGCTTCATGACTTTCAGCCCGTGCCTCGTCTTGAGATTATATATTGCCTTAAAGACTCGACCCTTCATTTGGACAATCTTGCTTGTCCTTCGTTGCTGTTGGCTGATGTCACAGTTGCAAGTTTGTATAACATTTTGCTGCCTCCTTGGTTTCTGCTCATGTAAATCGTATTTGGTCTCTAGCTCATACTTCTCGATGGTGGAGAAGAACGTTGCAGCAATTTCGGGCTTGCAAACTCCCCGTTCGTCAACACATTCTTCTATGGGAAGTCTTGCTTGGGATTCTTCCATTTGGACAAATCTTGGCACGCCGACATATGGCTCCTACCACTTGTCGGCGATGTCTGTCCCCAAGGGATTCTATGCCTCATCTCTTTTGGAATTGCCTTGAATCTCATGACTTCTTGTTTTTTCTACAACATTGTCTTTAGACTTGATTTCCTAGTACTTGTTTGGCAAGCTCTTGTGGCGGTTTGGGGTTCACAGTGTTAGAAAGGGGTATGATATTTTCTTTACTTGGGTTCCTATTGGGCACATGGACTCTATGGAAGGACCAAAACCATAGAGTCTTTGGTAATCCTTCTCATGCCAAAAATCATTTCTTCCGCGCATTCTTGACTATCCTACTTTCTCGTCATATAATGAGATATTTTGATGTCATAACTACATTCCACTCCTTGGGGACTGCCTTGTGTGCACGTGCGTGCGTGCGAGCGTGCATGTCTATCTATTTGTCTGTCTGTCTATATGTGTGTCTACCTGTCTATCTGGCTATATGTCACCATTTCGTGAATCTCCCAAGAAATAAAGAATAATCTTTATTAGAATTGACTTCGGTCAAAGAATGTTAACTTCGGTAAAAGAGAACTGTGGGGACACCCACAAAAGACTAGGATTAGTCCAAGAAATAGCAATGCAAGCATTTAGCTAACGTTTAATGAATTAAAGTGTTGGCATTTGTATAGGACTTGGAAGAGTGCAAAAAAGCTCACAATTGATATAGCATGCCAAAAAGTAGGTCCCACAAGGCCAAAAAGCACTAGGAAGATTGGCGCCATTAAGGAGGGCCCCACGTGGTTCTAAAAAGAGCATAAAAGCTGCCCCAAGGTGGGCTAAAAGCAGGAAAGCTAAAAATTTGTAAAAAGTAGGTCTAGCTTTTTGTTGGGGCAAAGTCTATAAAAGAAGAGCCTCAGTGCTCCGAGATTCATTCAACACTTGTACTCAGCTTCATGCTCTTCTCAGAGCCAGCTTCATGGTCAAAGAATGTTAACTTCAGTAAAAGAGAACTGTGGGGACACCCACAAGAGACTAGGATTAGTCCAAGAAATAGGAATGCAAGCATTTAGCTAACGTTTAATGGGTTAAAGTGTTGGCATTTGTATAGGACTTGGAAGAGTGCAAAAAAGCTCACAATTGATGGAGCATGCCAAAAAGTAGGTCCCACAAGGCCAAAAAGCACCAGGAAGATTGGCGCCATTAAGGAGGGCCCCACGTGGTTCTAAAAAGAGCATAAAAGCTGCCCCAAGGTAGGCTAAAAGCAGGAAAGCTCAGATTTTGTAAAAAGTAGCTTTAGAAAAGCAGGTCTAGCTTTTTGCTGGGGCAAAGTCTATAAAAGAAGAGCCTCAGTGCTCCGAGATTCATTCAACAATTGTACTCAGCTTCATGCTCTTCTCAGAGCCAGTTATATAAAGTTAATTTTTATTGCAATAAAGACCTTCCGAGCGGGGCAGCCCTTATTTCTGGCCCCTTGTCTTCTTCTCTCCTTCCCCAACTCTCTCCTTCTGCTGCTATTGCTCCCCCACATCTCCCAAGCTGAATTGCGATTTATTCCAACATCCAAATTCTTCTGCTGCTATTGCTTCCCCCCATCTCCCAACCTGAATTGTGATTTATGTAGGGAATGAATCACTCAAACCTCCACCCAAGATCTCTCCAACTCTTACACGCACTCAACTCAGATAGATGATCACAGATGCAACAAACACTCTCTCAGAAATAAATATGGACGGTGAGAGAAAGCGAGTATATTCATCCACCAGATGGTGGGCAGAAAAATAGCTCCAAGGGAGCAGTACAAAACACAACAAAGTGCTGGAGAATATTGATGGACTCTCTCTCTCAGAACTGCTCCAGATCTAAGTGCTGAACACAGCCTTGGAGAGGGGCTTTCAGTCTTGCACTGGATGCTGGAATGAATGGAGGAGTGGGCCTTTTATAGGCACTGCCCAAGCTCCTTGAGTTGACCGACCAACAGGGTCGATACCCTGTCTGGTGGCCGACCACATGGGTCCTAGAAAACCGACCAGGGTTGGCCTTGGTCGGTGACCCTGGTTGGGCCGACTTGGCTTGCCACAGGCCCCTATATAAGGGTGCCCTCTGCAGCCAGTCTGCGCTGCTGCAGGAGCCTCCATGTGAGGCCTAAAGCCCTGTTTTACCTGCTGTTGCAAGCTGCAACCAGCCCGTGTGCTGGTTGCCTATGATGCCGGCCTGAGTCTCTCTCTCTCCCCAGCCCTCCTACCTCTCATTGCCCCTTGTCCCCTCAAAGAGGTGGGCACAGTGAGTTTCTAACAACCCCCCTCAATGTCACAACTGTGGGCCTATCCCCATTCGTTTGAAGAGGTGCTCCATCCGTTCTCGAGGAAATGCCTTCGTGAAGAGGTCAGACAAGTTGTCGGCGGTCGGGTAGTACATAAGCTCGATCACGTCGTCGATGATGAGCTCTCGAACAAAGTGGTAATGAACTTCGATGTGCTTACTCCGCGCATGGTACACTGGATTCTTGGCAATGGCTATGCAACTCTGATTGTCGCACATCAGCACTGTTGCGTCTCCTGACACACATCCATGTCCTCCAGAATCCACCTCAACCACAGTGTCTCACAAGCTGCTGTACACGCGGCTATGTACTCTGCCTCTATAGATGAAAGGGCCACTGTGGGTTGCTTCTTACTCAGCCAAGAGATGGCACCAGATGCAAGTAAGAAACAGTACCCTGTTGTTGATCTCCTGGTGTCAGCATCACCCGCCCAATCACTGTCATAGAACCCGCCTACTTCGATGCCTTTGATATAGGTAATCCCGTAGGTGCAAGTACCCTTTAGATACCTCAACACCTATAAACATGCATCCCAATGACTCTTCCTGGGAGAAGCAGAGAACTGGCATAATAGCCCAACTGCATAACAAATATCAGGTCAAGTATTGGTAAGATAAAGCAAACTTTCTACCAATCGTCAATACAAAGGAGTATCGACCGGCTGAGATGTGTCGTGAACACTTAGCTTGAGCCCGACCTCCTTGGGAGTTACTGCTGTCCTGCAATCCTCCATCTGAAATCTCTTCAGAAGTTCTCTGTAATATTTCTCCTCTGAAATGAAGATCCTATCTTTGGCCTGCTTTACTTCTATCCCAAAGAAGTAGTGTAATAACCCAAGGTAAGTCCCCGCAAACTCAGACATGAGTAGCTCCTTGACCAGAGAAATCTTCTTGACATGGATACCTGTCAAGATAAGATCATCAACATAGAGGATGAGTACCAATTGCAACCCCTTCTCAATGAACAAGTAGAGGTTTGCCTCAGAAGGGCTCCCACTTAGCCCTGTCTTCTGAAAGAATACATCAATCCTTTGGTACCAAGCTCTGGGGGCCTGTTTCAGCCCGTATAGCGCCTTCTTCAACCTGCGGACCTTTAATGGGAACTCCAGATCTTGAAAGCCCGGTGGCTGCTCTACGTATACCTCCTCCTCCAGGGTTCCATTAAGGAATGCGGACTTCACGTCCATTTGAAAAATAGGCCACTGGAATTGGGCAGCAAGGGCAATCACTGTCCGGATAGTAACCATGCGAGCTGTGGGAGCAAAAGTTTCATCAAAATCCATGCCTTCAATTTGAGCAAAACCTTTGATCACTAACCTTGCTTTATACTTATCCAAGCTGCCATCTGATTTGTATTTAAGTTTGTATACCCACTTAGTGCCGATGACTTCCCGTCGCGGGGGCCTGGCCACTAAGTCCCAGGTTTTGTTCTTCAGGATAGCATCCATCTCTGCCTACATGGCAACCTGCCATTCTGAATGGTCCTTCGCCTCCTCGAAGGTCCTTGGCTCTTCAAGCTGAGCCACCAACGCAAAATTCACGGATGGGGTCTTCTGAAGACGTTGAGACCGTCGCAATCTGGAATTGCTACTCTCAAGTATTTCGGTGACCCGAGAGTCTTCCAATGTCCGTAGGTACCATTGGGGCAACCTCTTCTGCTTCTCAGTGGGAGGAGGAACTGGAACTGCTTCTGGAACATCCTGCTCTTCCTCAGTACCTTGTGGAGCATTAGCTTCTGATTTCGCCACCTCTTGGATTCCGGGGGTTCAGGTTCCTTTTCCTCGAAGACAACATCCCGACTGATAAGGATAAGGATCTGCTTCTTTACTGGGTCGAAGAGTCGATAGGCCTTGGATTCTTCGCTATACCCAACAAAGATACATTTTCTGCTCCGAGAATCAAGCTTAGTCCTATCTTCCTTGTGCACATGCACCCATGCGTTAGAACCAAAAATACGAAGATGAGTGATAGAGGGCTTCTTACCAAAAAATGCCTCATATGGAGTCTTGTCCTTGACGGCCTTCGTCTTGGTCCTGTTGAGAATGTGTACAGCCAGCTTCACTCCAATAGGCTTCAGAAAGGTTCCTACCTCGGAGCATAGCAAGCCCTGTCCTCCTCTCGGCTACCCCATTTTACTAAGAACTATGTGATGTGGTGAGTTGTCGCTTGATCCCATGCTTGCGACAAAATGTGTTGAACTCATTTGAGGTGAATTCTCCCTCCCTATCTGTACGGAACATCTTGACATCCTCCCCTGTCTCCTTTTCAACTCTGGCCTTCCAATCCTTGAACTTCTCGAAAGCCTATGACTTTTTGGCCAAGCAATACACCCAGGTCATTCTACTGAAATCATCCACAAAGAGAAGTGAGTACCTGGATTCTACCCACGATGCTGTAGACATTGGGCCACAAATGTCGACATGAACCAACTCAAGAGGTTTGCTGGCCCGAAACGAGGCCTCTTGTGGGAACTTGTCCCTGTGCTGCTTACCTTCTAGACAAGCCCTACAAACACCATCCTTGTCTGTAATTGGTGGAAGTCCATCCACCATCTTCGACTTTGACATTTCAACCAAGGTTCCATAGCTGACATGACCGAAGCACTCATGCCAAAGTTTGGACTTTCATGAACCAACATTGCACTGAGGCGGTACAGTCCGTTCTCTTCAACTCCCTGAGCCACCATCTGTCCATTTGCTTTGGATGTCACGGTGACCTTGCCATCTTGAAAGAGAATTGCCATGTTGTTTTTGTCCATCTGACTTACAGACATCCAGAGATATCCTTCTCCTCACCCGTGGGTGTAATGAAAGGAATGCTACCGATGCCCTTCACAGGACATGTCTGACTATCCCCGACAGAAACTTTGGAATCCGGGGGTGTACTTTCCATAGTTTGAACCAAGTCTTTCTGTTAGACATGTGCTTTGAAGCACCACTGTCAACGGGGATGAATCACTCAAACCTCCACCCAAGATCTCTCCAACTCTTACACACACTCAACTCAGATAGATGATCACAGATGCAACAAACACTCTCTCAGAAATAAATATGGACGGAGAGAGAAAGACAGTATATTCATCCACCAGATGGTGGGCAGAAAAATAGCTCCAAGGGAGCAGTACAAAACACAGCAAAGTGCTGGAGAATATTGATGGACTCTCTCTCTCAGCAACTGCTCCAGATCTGAGTGCTGAACACAGCCTTGGAGAGGGGCTTTCCATCTTGCACTGGATGCTGGAATGAATGGAGGAGTGGGCCTTTTATAGGCACTGCCCAGGCCCCTTGAGTTGACCGACCAGCAGGGTCGGTACCCTGTCTGGTGGCCGACCACATGGATCCTAGAAAACCGACCAGGGTTGGCCCTGGTCGGTGGCCCTGGTTGGGCTGACTTGGCCTGCCACAGGCCCCTATATAAGGGTGCCCTGTGCAGCCAGTCTGCGCTGCTGCAGGAGCCTCCACGTGAGGCCTAAAGCCCTGTTTTACCTGCTGTTGCAGGCTGCAACCAGCCCGTGTGCTGGTTGCCTATGATGCCGGCCTGAATCTCTCTCTCTCCCCAGCCCTCCTACCTCTCACTGTCCCCTTATCAGGGGCTCACAGGTGGGCACAGTGAGTTTCTAACAATTTATTCCAACATCCAAATCCTTGTCCCTTTGCAAGTGTGAGTGTCTAGAGAGAGAGAGAGAGAGAGAGAGAGAGAGAGATTGTTGCGATTTGTTTTCCAGCCGCCAAGAGGCCACCTCTTGCTGCGATTTGCATTCCCAAGCTTCTCAATTGTTCTAGGCCTGCTGCGAATTGATTCAGGAGGTCAAGAATCTGCTGTGAATTGGGTTTCCAGTCCTCCAGAGTGCCCCAGATCTGCTGCGATTTGTTCCAAAAGGAGGAAACCCTGCTGTGATTTGTTCAGGAGCCCTCTAGGACCTGTGAATTTATTGCAGGGAGAGTTCTTGAGGTCTCTGGATTTGTTTTCAGTGGTATCAGAGCCTAGGATTTCTGTTTTCCTTGGTAGCAATGATTCTAGGGAAGCCCAGCCCATCAACTAGTTGAAGGAAGGTTGCAATTATCCAACACAAGGCAAGTTCATCCACGAGCAGCCTCAGTTTATGGTTACGGAGGGAGGGAGTTCAGACACAAGGCGACCCTGTAAGAGATGTCTTATTGGACTTGATGAAGATCTCAATGAAGAGTTCATGAAGGAAAGAATCAAGGGGAATCAGTCCCTGAAACAGATCTAACCCTCCTAACTAATGCATTCGCCACAACCTTCAATATTACAATAGTTTCAACACCGCCCCTAGTCACAATGTCAAATGTACAAGGTATAATCTCAATCACACCAAATGGATATAAGTTCGAGGCAAAGCTTTGATAAGAAGATTTGCCACATTCCAGTGTATAGGGCAAAAGACCAAGCTGATCTCCCCTACATGAAGCGGCTCTCTAACATGGTGATAATGTATCTCTATGTGTTTTGTACATGCATGAAACACAAGATTACGATTCACAGCAAATGGCCCTCTGAGTGAGGTAACTCTGCAGGTCTCCAGCCAAGTTCACCTCCAGGATGAGGCCCAACTGCTGCTGCTAGTGCTACTCCTTTCTGCTCCTCAAAATCTGCTCCAGATGATACGGAATGAGGGCATGGAAGCCCTCCTTTTGTAGGGCACAAGGCCCCCTTGAATGGACCTACCAGCCAGCCTCCCTGGTTGGCT
The DNA here is from genome assembly GCF_047967505.1 of Dipteris shenzhenensis. Lineage (NCBI taxonomy): Eukaryota > Viridiplantae > Streptophyta > Polypodiopsida > Gleicheniales > Dipteridaceae > Dipteris > Dipteris shenzhenensis. The sequence continues at coordinate 2,819,320 of NC_141619.1, read as the reverse complement.
GGTCCAACCAGCCCTATATAAGGGCTCTAGCCAGGCCCTTTTGGGCTGCTGCTAGACGGCCCTCTTGCAGGCTTCATACCTGCCCCCAGACCCCCGCCATGTAGCCGTACTGCAGCCGTACAGTTGTGCCATCTGTCCGCCACTATTCGGGGCCTGTTCCAGCCCGTACAGACGGCCCTTGAGGCACCTTTGATAGGCTTTTGTGCTGCCCACATGACAGCTCATGTGCTGCCCATGTGGCAGCCCCTTATGGCTGTCCTTTCCCTGTGAGGTGCTGCCCATGTGGAAGCCCCCTCCCTTATCTCTTCTGCCTAGGTTCACCCCTGCATGCTCTCCTCATATGGGGGCTTACAGATGGGGAGGTGACCATTCCAACAGATCTGCCAACCAGCGTCTCAACCAGACACATTCCATTGCCATGTACTCAGCTTCACATGATGAGGTAACAACCGTCGATTGTTTCTTACTCAGCCAAGAAATGCACAAGTTTCCACAGTAGAAAAAATTACCACTAGTTGACTACTTGGTGTCACAATCACCAGCCCAATCCAAATCGTTGTGAGCACGTAAAAGCAAGTACCCACCTAGGAAATAACAAACAAAGAGACTGCGTACCTTGCTGGTATCTCAAAACACACTTTACCACTTGCCAATGTGAGATATTCGGGCTATGCACAAATCTGCTTAACTGGGATACTGCATACTGCATGTCTGGCCATGTATTACACAAGGAAATTAGGCATCGCACAGCTTGGTTGTAAATGGTAGCATCTAACAACTCACTGTTGTCATGCATAGATAACTTAAGCCTTGGCTCCATAGGAGTTGAAATAGGCTTACAATTCTAAATCATGAACCATTCAAGCAGTTTCCCAATGTACTTGGACTGCAACAAGCCAATGCTTTTGTCATCTTGTACAAACAACCCAAAAAAAGACACCTCGAATGTCTTCTACACTTCAGCCTTAAAATCTGCAATTTTTCCAGCTTTGTACCCATGTCCAGCATGTCATTAAAATACAGAACAATTATGACCAGATCGGCCCCTTCTTTCTTGACATAGAGGGTGCTTTCATTTGGACTATTCTATAGCTTGGCTAGTCAAGAAGGCATCAATCTTTACATATCAAGCTCTAGGAGGCTCAGCTTCAAGCCATACAAGGCTTTGTTCAACCTGCAAACTTTGTCTTCAACCTGCAAACCAATGGGTTGAGACACACAAACTTCTTGCAAGAGGTCCCATTCAAAAATGCAGTCATAATGTCCAACTAATGCACCTACCATCCACAAAATGCAGCCATGGAAACCACACACCTAATGGTAGTCATACGAGAAGTGGAAGTAAAGGTCTCCTCATAATCTATACACTTTTCTAAGCATAGCCCTTGGCAGCAACAAATTCATCTGATCTGCATTTCAGCTTATATACCCACTTAATACCTATTGCTTTCTTGCCCACAAGCAAGTCCATCAAATCCCACGTGTGGAATGGAGACAATCTCTACTTGCATAGCCTGCATCCAATGCACATTATCACGTGCATCATCAAAACAATTAGGTTCATTCATTTCCAGCAAATTACCAGCCCAAACAGTAGGCATCCTCGATCTCTCTAGTCTCATGACGTCTATGGCCAAGGTGCACAGATCTTGCTCTCCTACAATCCTAGCTTATTGCATGGCTGAACTTTCTTGTGCCACAGCATATTCAAATTCTTGCTGAGTGCCAGGATCAGCCCTAGGCTGAACTGAGGCATCAACCACTTGTGAATCCTGCTGCAAATTCTGATTTTCAACAGGCATATATCAGCTCCACTATTAAAAGAAATAGGCAACAGCCCTAATCAAAAACAGCAAGGGGCAAATCTGATTTCCTAGCAAAAATAACATCTCTACTAGTGAATACCTTCTTCGTAGCTAGATTATGGAATCTATAACCCTTGCTTTCAACGTTGTAGCCCACAAACATGCACTTCCCCGCTTTGTCATCAACCTTTCCTATAAATTCCTAAGGTACATATGAATATGCTATGCATCCAAATGTATGGAAGTAGCTGACATTTGGTCCTTTTTCAAACCAAGCCTCATACAGTGTTATAATTGTAAGTGCTTTAGTGGGACACCTATTCAAAACATAGAGAGACCCAGACAGACATCATAGGCAACCAGCACACGGGCTGGTTGCTGTCTGCAAACAGCAGAAAATTAAGGGGGGGGCCCTGTGCCTCCCTGGAAGCATCAAACAGTCTCATGGACTGGCTGCACAAGGCACCCTTTTATAGGGGCCTGTGGCAGGGCCAGTCGGCCCAACCAGGGCTACCGACCAGGGCCGACCCTGGTCGGATTTCCAGATTGTTCTGGTCAGCTACCAGTCAGGGGACCGACCCTGCTGGTCGGCCAGTCCAGAAGGCCTGGACAGTGCCTATAAAAGACCCACACTTTCCTCCAATCCAGCATCCAGTGCAGGACAGAAAGCCTCAGTCATAGGCTGTGCTGTGCACTCAGAGCTGGTCTCGTCTGACAGAGAGAGTTCCTTCAGTTCTCCTCAGCACTTGGCTGAGTTTTGTATTGCTCCCCTGGAGCCAGTTTTCTGCCCACCATCCGGTGAATGAATATATATTCTCTCTCTGTTTAAGTTATCTCTAAGCGAGTGTTTATTGCATCTGTGATCAGTTATCTGAGTTGAGTGTCAAGAAGAGCGGGAGAGATCTTGGCTGAAGGTTTGAGTGATTCATTCCCTTCTATTTTTTCAACATGGTATCAGAGCTATAGGCTCTCGTCTCTTCCTCATCAAAGCACTCTCTGAAGGAAGGAGTCCCTTGGCAGTAAGGCGACTCTGTTTTCAGCTCAGGTCAATTCATTTATTTCTGTTGCAGTTATTTAGTTCTGCTATTCACCAAGATGGATCAGCATTCAGAAGCCTCTACATCCATTGCTCGTCCTTCCTCCTCCTCCAATCATCTTCCTTCTTCATTTATATCCAATTTCGGTGAAGCTGGCAAGCTCGATGGAACGAACTTTCCAATCTGGAAAGTCAAGATCCGAAGCCATCAGTTGGCACGGAGGTTGTGGAAGACTGTGAATGGGACCGAAGAGAAGCCGGTGGACCTTGTGGACAAAAGAGGTGAAGTTTTAGTTGAAGCAGGATGCGGATGAACTCTGTGCATGGGAGGAGAGGGATGCTCAAGCCTTAGCAATGCTTATAAGCACGACAGCAGATGCTGTGATTCCTCACATCCAGTTGGCAGAAACGTCTTCAGAGGCGTGGACTATACTGAAGGAGCTGTATGAAACCGATAATACAGCTCGTATCATTACACTTCAGCATCAGCTTTATAATCTTGATATGAATGAGGGTGATAGTGTGCATGATCATCTGACAAAGGTGAAAGTTGTGTGGGACCAGCTCGCAGCGGTTGGTCAGAAGGTGGACACGAGTCAATTGGCATTGCTCACACTCCACAAATTGCCACGGAGTTTCAAAAGTTTTGTGACTACGGTCACTGCGGGTCAACGGACTAAGCCAATCACCTTTGAGGAGCTTGGTCCACTCCTGCTTCAGGAGGAGGCTCGAGAGAAACTCTTTACGCAAGCCGACAAGAAGGCATTAGTTGCCAAAGACAAGCCTGGAAAAGGCAAGTCAAAGGATTCCAAGAAATCAGAGGACGCTGAACGCAAGAAGAAAATGAAGTGCTTTTACTGTGAAAAGCTTGGCCACTCCACCAAAGAATGTTGAAAGAAGAAGGCGGATCAAAAGCGGAGGAGAGAAGCCAAGAACAAAGAAGAGCCTAAGAATGATTCTGCCAATGTTACGACTGGACAGTGAACATTGTTCAGCATATGCAGTCAGTGAAGGTAAAGAGGGTTGGTATGTTGACAGTGGTGCTTCCAAGCACATGTCCAACAAAAGGGCTTGGTTCAAAACCATGGAAAGTACACACCCGGGTTCCAAAGTTTCTGTCGGGGATAGCCGGACATGTCCTGTGAAGGGCATCGGTAGCATTCCTTTCATTACGACGGTGGGTGAGGAGAAGGATATCTCTGGAGTACTTTATGTACCCGATCTTTGCAAGAATTTACTGTCTGTAAGTCAGATGGACAAAAACAACATGGCAGTTCTCTTTCAAGATGGCAAGGTCACCGTAACATCCAAAGGCAATGGGCAGCTGGTGGCTCAAGGCGTTGAAGAGAATGGACTGTACCGTCTCAATGCAATGTTGGTTCATGAAGACAACGGAAAGTCCAAACTTTGGCATGAGCGCTTCGGTCATGTCAGCTATGGAATCTTGGCTGAAATGTCAAAGTCGAAGGTGGTGGATGGACTTCCACCAATTACAGGCAAGGATGATGTCTGTAGGGCTTGTCTAGAAGGCAAGCAGCACAGGGATAAGTTCCCACAAGAGGCCTCGTTTCGGACCAGCAAACCACTTGAGTTGGTTCACACCGACATTTGTGGTCCAATGTCTACAGCATCGTGGGGAGGATCCAGGTACTCACTTCTCTTTGTGGATGATTTCAGTAGAATGACCTGGGTATATTGTTTGGCTAAAAAGTCTCAGGCTTTCGAGAAATTCAAAGACCGGAAGGCCAGAGTTGAAAAGGAGACAGGGGAGGATGTCAAGACATTTCGCACAGACAGGGGGGGAGAATTCACCTCAAGTGAGTTCAACACATTTTGTCGCAAGCATGGGATCAAGCGACAACTCACCACAGCACATACTTCTCAGCAGAACGGGGTAGCCGAGAGGAAGCATAAAACCACCACAGAGACAAGGCTTGCTATGCTTCGAGGAAGGAATCTTTCTAAAGCCTATTGGAGTGAAGCTATCAATATAGCCGTACACATTCTCAACCGGACCAAGACGAAGGCCGTCAAGGACAAGACTCCATATGAAGCATTTTATGGTAAGAAGCCCTCTATCACTCATCTTCGCATTTTTGGTTCTAACGCATGGGTGCATGTGCACAAGGAAGACAGGACCAAGCTTGATTCTCGTAGCAGACAATGTATCTTTGTTGGGTATAGTGAAGAATCCAAGGCCTACCGCCTCTTCGACCCACTAAAGAAGCAAATACTCATCAATCGGGATGTTGTCTTCGCCGAAAAGGAACCTGAACCCCAGCAGGAGCCTCAGATTGAGGAGGAGGAGATTGTTCAACCCCCAAACCCACCCCGTCCCAGGTTGACCATCCAAGAGGTGGCAAAATCAGACGCTGATGTTCCACAAGATACTCAGGAAGAGCAAAATGTTCCTGAAGAAGTTCCCGTTCCTCCTCCCACAGAGAAGCAGAAAAGGTTGCCCCAATGGTACCTACGGACATTGGAAGAGTCTCGGGTCACCGCATTACCTGAGAGTAGTAGTTCCGGATTGCGACGTTCTCAACGTCTTCAAAAGGCCCCATCCGTGAATTTTGCTTTGGTGGCTCAGCTTGAAGAGCCAAGGACCTTCGAGGAGGCAAAGGAAAATCCAGCATGGCAGGCTGCCATGAAGGCAGAGATGGATGCTACCCTGAAGAACAATACATGGGACTTAGTGGCCAGGCCCCTGCGACGGAAAGTTATCGGCACTAAGTGGGTATACAAACTTAAACCGACGGCAGCTTGGATAAGTATAAAGCAACGTTAGTGGTGAAAGGTTTTGCTCAAACTGAAGGCATGGATTTTGATGAAACTTTTGCTCCCACTGCCCGCATGGTTACTATCCGGACAGTGATTGCTCTTGCTGCCCAATTCCAGTGGCCTATTTTTCAAATGGATGTGAAGTCCGCATTCCTTAATGGAACCCTAGAGGAGAAGGTATACGTGGAGCAGCCACCGGGCTTTCAAGATCCAGGGTCCCCATTAAAGGTCCGCAGGTTGAAGAAGGCGTTATACGAGCTAAAACAGGCCCCTAGAGCTTGGTACCAAAGGATTGATATATTCTTTCAGAAGATAGGGCTCAGTCGGAGTCCTTCTGAGGCAAACCTTTACTTGTTCATTGAGAAGGGATTGTGACTGGTACTCATCCTCTATGTTGATGATCTTATCTTGACAGGTGATCATGTCAAGAAGATTTCACAGGTTAAGGAGCTACTCATGTCTGAGTTTGAGATGACTGACCTTGGGTTATTACATTACTTCCTTGGGATTGAAGTAAAGTAGGCCAAAGACAGGATCTTCATTTCACAGGAGAAATATTGCAGAGAAATTCTGAAGAGATTTCAGATGGAGGATTGCAGAACAGCATTAACTCCCATGGAGGTCGGGCTCAAGCTAAGTGTTCACGACACATCTCAGCCGGTTGATACTCCCTTGTATCGACGATTGGTAGAAAGTTTGCTTTACCTTACCAATACTCGACCTGATATTTGTTATGCAGTTGGGCTATTATGCCAGTTCTCTGCTTCTCCCAGGAAGAGTCATTGGGATGCAGGTTTACGGGTGCTGAGGTATCTGAAGGGTACTTGCACCTATGGGATCACCTACACCAAAGGCATCGAACTAGGCGGGTTCTGTGACAGTGATTGGGCAGGTGATGCTGACACCAAAAGATCGACAACAGGATATTGTTTCTTACTTGCATCTGGTGCCATCTCTTGGCTAAGTAAGAAGCAACCCACAGTGGCCCTTTCATCTACAGAGGCAGAGTACAGAGCTGCCTGCACAGCAGCTTGTGAGACAATGTGGTTGAGGTGGATTCTGGAGGACATGGACGTGTGTCAGGAGGATGCGACAGTGCTGATGTGTGACAATCAGAGTTGCATAGCTATTGCTAAGAATCCAGTGTACCATGCGCGGACCAAGCACATCGAAGTTCATTACCATTTTGTTCGAGAGCTCATCATCGACGACGTGATCGAGCTTATCTACTGCCCGACTGCCGACAACTTGTCCGACCTTTTCACGAAGGCACTCCCTCGAGAACAGATGGAGCACCTCATCAAACGCATGGGGATTGGCCCACAGTTGTGACATTGAGGGGAGGTGTTAGAGACTCACTGTGCCCACCTGTGAGCCCCCGTTTTGAGAGGACAAGGGGCAGTGAGAGGTAGGAGGGATGGGAAAGAGAGACCCAGACAGACATTTTAGGCAACCAGCACACGGGCTGGTTGCTGTCTGCAAACATCAGAAAATTAAGTGGGGGGGCCTGTGCCTCCCTGGAAGCATCAAACAGTCTCATGGACTGGCTGCACAGGGCACCCTTTTATAGGGGCCTGTGGCAGGGCCAATCGGCCCAACCAAGGCCACCGACTAGGGCCGACCCTGGTCGGATTTCCAGATTGTTCTGATCGGCCACCAGTCAGGGGACCGACCCTGGTGGTCGGCCAATCCAGAAGGCCTGGGCAGTGCCTATAAAAGGCCCACACTTTCCTCCAATCCAGCATCCAGTGCAGGACAGAAAGCCTCAGTCATAGGCTGTGCTGTGCACTCAGAGCTGGTCTTGTCTGACAGAGAGAGTTTCTTCAGTTCTCCTCAGCACTTGCTTGAGTTTTGTATTGCTTCCCTGGAGCCAGTTTTCTGCCCACCATCCTATGGATGAATATATATTCTCTCTCTCTGTTTAAGTTATCTCTGAGTGAGTGTTTATTGCATCTGTGATCAGTTATCTGAGTTGAGTGTCAAGAAGAGCGGGAGAGATCTTGGCTGAAGGTTTGAGTGATTCATTCCCTTCTATTTTTTCAACATAGGGTACTCCCTAGGGCAGTGTGTATGGCTGTGACCTCCTGTCGGAGCTGCATGATATCCCGTCTGAGTCCCTAAATAAGACCCGCCTGCTCCCGAATGGCCCTAGCCTGCTCCTGTATGATGCGGCTCTACTCTTGGTTGAAGCGGACTTGCTCCCGTGCAAAGCGAGCCAGCTCTCACGCTCACGAAAACTATGTATCTCTATGAGCAGGGTCTCATGGGCCTCTGGTGTATCAGTCCACCCATGTCCATGCTGAAACTATGGTGACTGTGGCATGAAAGAGTGGGACTGAGTCTGGAAACTGGACGGTGGCTGAGTGAGGAACGGAGATGACAGTGGAATGGATGAGGCAGTCCCAACGGGGTGTGGGAGGGTGGGCTGACTGAGAGGGAGAGGGGAGAGTGAAGCATAATGTGGCACAGTGTATGACACCTCCAAAGTAGGGGTCATAAGCTGTGCGAGAGCTGTAGCAGGAGAAGAGGGAAAGGGAACAACAACCGGCGCCATGGGCATGAGTATGTCAATGATCGTAGATGTAGATGGAGCTGAGACTGGAACTAGAGCTGGGCCTGAAGTGGGGACTGAAGTCGAAGTAGAGACAGAGATAGAGGGAGCTGAGGTTGGAACTGAAAACGAAACTGACACTGTAGCGGGAGTTGAGGTTGAGGTTGAGGTAGAGATAGAGGCTGAAGAAGCTGAGGCGGGTCCTACCTTTGCCTTGCTGTCTACCCCGAGTCCACTTCGGTTGTAACGTGTGTTCACATCCTCCAAATTCAGTTGTGTCATTTGCTTTTTTTTTTTTTGGGTTATTTTCGTCTTTCTTGGCTTTGTCCCCCATTTCTCTTGGGGTGCGGGTGCAGATCTTAGTGTTAGTGTTCAGCCGGTAGCGGGAGCACCAGTTCCCCTCCCATAATGGGAGGCACGTCCAGTGCAAGGTGGTGGAGAGGTAGGGCGGAAGCCTGAAGTGGAGAGGCAGCCAAGAGGTGGAGAAGGAGGAGAGGCTAAGATGGCGAGGATCTTTTTTTTTTTTTTTAAATAAAGGTGGTTGTGGTTTCTTTTTCTTTCTTCTTTTTTTTGGGAGAAAAAAAAAAAGGTGGCGAGGGGAGCAGAGAAGGGGGGGGCGGATATTGCTTTTGCGGTGGGAGTCATCAGCAGGTATATGGCAAATCCAGGCAAGCGGAAAAGAAAAGAAGGGAGGGAGGTGGCTGAGTGAGGGGGTAGCGGGGAGCGAGGGGTGGCTGAGGGGAGCGAGGGGCTGAGCGGGGGGTAGCGGGGAGCGGGGGGTGGTTGAGGGGAGTGAGGGGTTAGCGGGGAGCGAGGGGCTAAGAGCTGCGAGGGAGAGCTGAGCGGGAGAGCGTGAGCGTAGAGGCAGCGAGGGAGCGTGAGCGTGAGCGAGGGGGCTGAGCGTGAGCGTGAGCGTGGGAGCGTGAGCGTGAGCGAGGGGCTGAGCGTGAGTGAGCGAGGGGCTGAGCGTGAGTGAGCGAGAGAGATAGCAGTAGCAGTGTGGGCGGAGGGGCAGAGGCTAGGCGGAGCAGGAGCAGCGATGGAGGCTACGGGAGGCTACGGGAGCAGCGATGGAGGCTACGGCAGCAACAACAGCGTCCAGCGGGAGCAGCGATGGAGGCTACGGGAGCAGCGATGGAGCAGCTACGGGAGGCTACGGGAGAGAGAGGCTGAGCGTTGAGGAGGGGCGAGGCAGAGAGGCTGAGTGACGAAGGTGGAGAGGCTGAGCGACGGAGCTATTACCAAACATATCTTCTTGTTAATAAGAGCACATGACAGCATGTCAATAAGACCTTCTTTAACTTTATGTGTATGGATGCATCGCTATCAAAATACCATGTGTCTGCAGTTTCATATCACTATCAAAATACCATGTGTCTGCAGTTTCCTTGGCACTGAATGGTCGTGAATCCCAAGAGGCATCATAACTGCACGTGAAGAAAGCCTCATCATTCTCTACAAGATTTGTTGAGGCATCAGCCTTTCTAGCATTTATGGTCAGAAAGTCTCTAACAGCCATGCCCAACTCTTTCTTCTCCTCTTTTGCAATCCTCTTTTGGCATTCATGAATGAAATTGTAACAAAGGGGGGTTAGTTAGCAGTCTTTTTAGTGGCATTGTATTTTATACTTTGTACCTAGGGCCGCTAATTTCTATAAAAGGCATGGCTGCTCAATTGTACTCAGTTTATGATTTAGACACTGTTATAATGCCAAAATAGGGCTTCTAGCTCATAGCTGAATTCTAAGATGAATCTAACTCTACTTGTCCTTGTGCAGCCCCTCACAAGCATCTGTTGTAAGTCCAGCCCCTGGCTCTCTCTCTCTCTCCAAATCTATGGAGGCACTTTTCCTGTTCTTTTCGCTTTGTACTTGCTGCACACTTGCGCAATACATTTTCTACTCCTAAGTAAATGGATCTAGCCTATTTCTGTTGAATGCTATTCATAACTGTTCTAAACATGATTAGGCTAGCCTAGGGCTGTCCAGTCAGGCTAGACTAGTTGGGAATAGCTGTAGTTAGAGGCAGTCCTGTTGCATTGATATCAGCTATTAGCATTTAGTGGCTTTGTATTTTGTACTTTGTACCTAGGGCTGCTAGTATGTTGCTAAGTGGCAGTCCAGGGGAACTATCCCATAAGCAATGCTGTAAAACAGCCTGTCCTAATTTCTATAAAAGGCATGGCTGCTCAATTGTACTCAGTTTATGATTTACACACTATTATAAATGCCAAAATGGGATTCTACAGCCAGGGCTTCTAGCTCCAAGCTGAATTCTAAGAAGGATCTAACTCTACCTATAAGGTGCAGCCCCTCACAAGCATCTGTAGCCCCTGACTTACTTTCTCTCTCTCACTCTCTCCAAATCTATGAAGGTATTTTTCCTGTTCTTTTCACATTGTACTTCCTGCACATTTCAGCCCTAAGTGAATGGATCTAGCCTATTTTCTATTCAAAGCTATTAATAGCTATTCTAAACATGATTATGCTAGCCTAGGGCTGTCCAGTTAGGCTAAACTAGTTAGGGATAGCTCTAGTTAGAAGCATTCCTATTGCATTGATATCAGAGCAAAAAATTGTGGGAATTTTTCATCCTTTCTACTTGCAAATCAGAGCATGTATTCTTGAGCCTATGGCACACCTCTGAGCCAAATTCCGTCGTGGGAAGTTTCCACAATCAGTGGATGCCACGTGTCAGCCAGCAGACAGGCCCAATTTTCAAAGTTGTCAGAACTGAGTATTCTCATCATCAATCTGATGACCTTGACATCCTAATTAAAAGCCCTAGGTGTCGTTGTGAATACTCTGCTTTAAAGCTGCATTCTGGCCCTGAAAGCTGACGCAGCAGAAGTATTGATTTGCTGCAATCTGTGGTAGTAATGAAATTGACGATAATCTACATCACAAAGTCTTCCTGATTCAAAACCCTATAATTTCTGGTCTGGTGCAGAAAATTAGGGCTGATTGCTGACACAAGTAAATCCCTTGATCTGCTGCGATTTCTGGGAGCAATGCTCCAAATCTTGATTTGACTATATATTCTGAGTCGCAATCTTCCCTAGATATGATGTTACCAAGTATCATGGCATTTGGAGCTGTATTGATTTGACTTCAGGGCAAAATCCCTTTCCAGCCTGGTGCAACTAGCAATTTCTTTGAATCTCTGCTGATTTCCAGCAACTGGGGGCTTTCCCTATTCTGTCCTCTACCTATACTCTACTGACTCTGCATAAGCGATTGGATTGGATGAAATTTCAAAATTTGGTTCAAATCTGTGATTCTTGCTTCTATAATGCCAACAAGGAAGTCTGATTCTAGAAGGCAGTTACTAAGTGACCCAAACCCTAGAATGGATAGGGATAAAATTGAAGATTCCTTAAGGGCCACTGGTACTGCAACGAGGGGATCAGGACCAATTGGTCAGGAGCAGACTGCGACTTCACTTCGTAGGGTGGAGCCTGAAGGCAACAATTCAGTTCCTACAGGAACTAACAATCAAGATCAGTCTCAAGTTTGTCCAAAGCAACTAACTCAGAATTGAATGGAACCCATACTCCAAGTATTCAAGGATTTGACTACTGAAATCAAGCCAAATAACCAGAGAATGGATCAGGGCTTGATCAACACAAAGAGCTCTTACTGACCAGCTAAAGAAAGAGGCCTTTTGGACCAATTCATGGAAAATGTCGTCAAGCTGCATGGCTTGCCTTGAGAAATTGTGAGTGACAGTGAAAATGTAATTTTGGCAGGATCTTTTCAAGTGCATGGGCACACGCCTTACTCCTAGTACAATAGATCATCCTCACACTGATTGGCAGACTGAGAGAGTCAATAGGTGGTTGGAAGAGTACCTAAGGCACTTTTGTTTTGATACCTAGTCTACATGGGACAAGTGGCTTTATTTAGCTGAGTTTTGCTACAATACCACAAAGCATACTTCTATTGGTATGAGTCCCTTTTTTCTTGCAAAAAGAGACTTCTAGTAAGTATTAAAGAAAACCGTTAGAGCAAGCTCCATACAAGATACACCATGCAAGAGCCAAAAAGAAAGGATTGGGGCTGATAGTGCCATCTCAATCTGGTAGAAACCTCCGAGAAAAAGGGAGAACCCCTCCAAACTCAAAGAAATAGTCCTCCTAGAAGAGGCAGCCCGTGTAGGGCCCTGCATGCTAGCCCATATGGCTATGAAAGTGTGAACCATGTTAATCCAAATACCCGTGAACACCTGTGATGGGTGTATTTGGGTGCCATCCAAGGCCTCTATACATCTGGCTCTCCAAATGAGCCGAGAGGAAATGCTAGCCAAAATCTCCCAAGAGGTGTCCACTGAAGCATGAGAAGCTCTGAAGGGAGTAAGTGGTACATGCTGAAGAGAGCAGGGCTCTATCACCTGCCGGCGAACCGAGAGTACCCAAGAAGAAGGCTCACCCTCATAAAATACCTGGGGCCCAATAAGGAATAACCATGCACTGAGCCCCAAGTCATGACGAAAGGGGGAGTATGAAAAATGCTGAGTATCAAAGCAACCCCTTTCCAAACAGTCCTCGCCTGACTGCAGTCCCAAAGGCAATGTCACACTAACTCCTCTGCAGAATGACAACGAGGGCAAGTGGGATTAGTCCCAAATCGTGATCTCCACAGGTTCACTGCAATCCCTCCATGAATAGAAAGCCAAAAGAAAAGAGTGATCTTTCTATTTCTAAGGGATTTCCAGAGCCTCCTCCAGAAATTCCAACAAATTTGCGGTGATGAAGAAGCCGTCCCAATAGGGGGCTCTGGAAGGAATCCAACCCCTACCGCTCAGCTGAAATTTCCTGGCATTACCAACCGTGAAACGAAAGAAGAGAATCCTCCTCTCGCGGTGCCCATGATCTATCCACTCCCACTCTCCTGGGTCCCACTGCAAGCACCTGATAGGTGCACCTCCATATAACCACAATCTCCAGGATCCCAGGGCCAAGAGCAGAGGGTCGGGGCACCACTGCAAGCCCGCTCCATGGTCCATAAAACCAGCAATCCTGACAGGCTGAAAGGCAACCTCTAGAAGAATATCATCCATGGATCTAGAGAGTATACCTCCATCCCCAACGTCAAAGACCAATGCATCTTCCCCGAGACCTCGAAGAGCGATCACCTGCAGAGGAATAATTGTCCTCGAAAAAGCTCCCATCCAAGTGGTGGAAGTAATAGCCATCTCAATTGTCCATTCCACCGGGATGGCTGCATCTATCTGCTGAATCCTGCGTGCTACCCCTCTGACATAGTTGCCAGAAACAGCCGTTTCTTGGTAGGAAAGGGAAACGGCGAAACGGAAACGGTGTTTCTTCAAGAATCGCCGTTTCGTAAAACCTGTTTTTGACCTAGACCCCCAAAATCGCGATTTCGCCGCCTCCCGCCCATTGACGATGACGAGGAGTCCATGGATGATGCAGATGATCAATAGTGATGTACCTTGGTCCTTGTCACTTGACTACGACTGTAGCATAGTTGCCAGAAACGGCCGTTTCTTAGCAGGAAACGAAAACGGTGTTTCTTCACTCGTAAAACCTGTTTTTGACCTAGACCCCCAAAATCGCGATTTCGCCGCCTGGTTCCTTTTTTCGCCGCCTCTCGCCCATTGACAATGACGAGGAGTCCATGGATGATGCAGATGATCAATAGTGATGTACCTTGGTCCTTGTCACTTGACTACGCCTGTACAGACTACTATGCTAGCCTACTCCTAGTCATGACACTTCAGATGCATCATGCATGCAGCCTTCTTGATTCCTAGACTATGTTATTTCTTTTTTTATGATAGTAGATACAGTACTTACTACTGAGTATACTTTGGACCTTGGTGCCAGGTGGCAGCTGCTTTTTTTAATATCATCCATGGGTGCTTTTATTTTGAGTCTTGCATGACTCATGAGTCATGATCATGAAATTTGTGGATCATGAATCATGATCATCTATGGAGTCTGGACATTGGATGCTTTCAAGTTTTAAGTTTCAAGTTTCAAGTTTCAAGTTTCAACTTGTGTGCTAAGTTTAAAGTACTTCAAACTTCTAAATTTCAGATTCTTGTAATGTCAAACTTGTTAGTCATGATACATGTTGATTTCAGATTATTGAAGCATCATTCAAGAATTTAGAATCATAGAGGCATGAATGATGCATTGATGCTTGAAGCTTCAAGTATAGATAATTGTATTATGTATGATTTGCACTCTATTGATAATTATATTATGTATAAAACATAAATTTTTATACATAAATTGTATCATATTGCTGTTTCTTCCGTTTTCATTTTGGCGGGGGCCGGAAACTCCGTTTCTTCCGTTTCGGCTAGCAACTATGCCCTCTGTGGTGACTCATAGACTGTAGTCTCTGATCCTCAGTTAGCCTGATAAATGCCTTCCAAGTGCCTACTGTGTAGGCGGGGCCTGGCCTCTCTCCCACTTAGAACACTGCATGTAAGAAGGCAGTGCCCAGTGGTCTGCCATGCTCATCAAGTATACTATCATTCCAAATGATCGGCTGCCTATCAATCTCTTCGAGGGTAGAGGGCAAAACCCTTCGAAGAGTGTTCTTGAAGCTCCCCCAAGCTTTCAGGATGGCAGTCATGAGAGGAGAGGCAGGAGATCTGAGAGGAGCGGAAGTAAAAATCCAGCGAGGGCTGTCCACCCAATCATCTCCCAAGGTAGGTGTGCAAGCCTGAATGCGTCCTCCTCAAACATCACCTACCTTCTATCATGGCCTATCACAGTCTCTGTAGACTTTGCGACTATTGATGGCACCATTTGTGGAGATCTCCCATGTTACCATGTGACCGTACAGTTGCAGGATCAATATGTGGTCTGTGATTGTTTTTTTCAAGAAAAGAAGCATCTTGGACCTTAGTAGGTGTTCTAAAGAGTAGAATATGAGATAAAATGTTAATTTCATAGTGTTTCAAATGTAATTTCTTACTTTGGATTATCCACAGTGGTGCATTGCTTTTGCTAAGGTTCCCTTAATTGTTCTTTCAGGACCTTCATGGAGGATGATATGAGAATGGTGGGCATGGATGATATGGACTCTTCATATCGAAAGACACAAAGTCATGCATGAGCAAGTTGTTTTGGAGGTGATGTAGGACTTGAAGGGAATGTTGAGAAATCCTTCCTAGGTTCCTGCCCAGGCTTGAGTCCCCGCACCACCACATTACAAAGCAATGCCCTGCACTGCAAGTCCGGGTCAATGATATTAGCGCCCCCTTCACATGTAGGGAGAATAATAGTCTCCCAAGCCACCCTCACTGCAACATCTGCCGTGCAAACAAGTCCACTCCATAAAAAACTCCTGACTGGTCTAATGAGCTGAGTGATGCAATCCCTAGACCGGCACCAGCAAGAACACACAAACCAGGCGGTAGACAAAAGAACCTGGTTCACTACCACTACTCTAGATGCAAGGTCAAGTTTGGCTGAGCTCCAAAAAACGAGCTTTTTCCTTATACTCTCTAGTACTGGAGCAAATTGCTGTGCTCAAGAGATGCCCAATCCTACCTGGCATCCCAAATACCTGACAGGAACACCCCTCTGAATCCAGGAAAAGCCAATGTCAACTCCCCAGCCTAGAGTGTCCTCATCACTGATCCAAAAGCCAAAGGATTTATGCCAGTTAATGTGTGCCCCTGCAGCTGAGCAAAAGATATCCAAGGCTGTCCGGAAAGAATCCAGTCACTGCGAAGAGGCCTCGATAAAAATAGCAGTGTCATCAGCCAACTCACAGTCAAGAAGCTCCTGCTCCTGTCTCAAGGGCAATCTCAGCCCATAAAGATCAGCCTGAGATCTAAGGAAGATACTCATAGCTTCTGCCGCAAAAAGAAAGAGGAAAGGGGCTAAAGGACATCCCTAACGAACTGACCTGGAAATTTGAAACCTGTCACCCCTTACCCCCCGATCAAAACCTAGTTGTGGGCTGATCTGTAAAGGGAGGCATCCCTCTAATCGATGCATCTGAAAATCCAAATCGTAGAAGAGTGCCCTCAAGAAAACCCCAATCTACTCTGTCATAGGCTTTCTCAAAGTCCAAGAGTAGAACTGCCAACCTCTGCCTGCTCTGCATAGCTCACTCTGTGGCTTCCCAAAAGGAAAAGATATTATCAAATATGCTCCTGCCATGCACAAAGCCTATCTGAGTATCATGGAAGAGGTCTGAAACAAGGGGCTGGAATCGGATGCTGATTGGCTTGGCAAGGATTTTGTATAGAGTGCCCAAAAGAGTGATGGGTCTCCAATGGGATACAGAATTCATGTTGCCACCTTTCGAGATAAGGTGTATAAGTGCCTCAATTAATGAGTCAGGCATCTCACCCAAGTTCCAAATGCCTTGTAGGGCTGAAGTAATATGATCACCTATCGTATCCCAAAAGACTAAAAAAAAAAGATGGAGTAAGACCATCGGAACCAGGGCACTTGCCCTTATGAAGGGCGGAGAAAGCGGTCCTAAACTCTGTGTTGGTAAAGCGTGCATCAAGTGAGCATATCATCTCTGGTGTAACCAACACAGGTAAACTCTATCAAACTACATCTCTAGCCACATCTCTGGCCTGTGTCAGAATCTGCAGAAAAGAAGGGAGGCATAAAAATATGTCGCTAAGTGCACGACGGTATCCGGAGAGACTACAAAACACCATAAGAGTCAATAAGCTGTCTGACACTCTCTCTACTATGTCTGGGACCAAGTATAGAGAAAAAGTGTTTATTGACTCTCCCTCCCATCTGTATCCAAAGGACTCCCGTGCATGAAAGGCATACTCTGCTCTCTGATCAAGCAATGTCTGCAAGTGAGCCCTTGCTGCAGCAAGGCGCTCTTGTATCCAAGCATCTGAAGGTCGTCTCTGCTCCTCCCTCTTCAAGGCTGCCAACTGCCGACGGATACCAATCTCCCGCCTGAGTACCTCACCTCGCCGAGCACTAGCGAGAGTGATAAAAGTCGCTGATACAGGCAAGTGTTGTGACCACATGTGAAGCATCCACCGCAAGTGAGAAACCCAGATCTCCAAGGCTGCCTCTGTGAGAGTCTCATCTGTGTATAAGGGATCGAGAATCTTGATATTGTGAGACCGTCCTCTCATATGGGACTCTGAGATAGACAAAACTACCGAAAAATGATCGGAGGTGGAAACACCAGGTGCAATGCAAACTATCCCCCCTCTATCAAGAGCCCAGTCATCCACATAGAATCTGTCAATCCGAGCATGGATAGACATCTGCACCCTACGGTTCAACCACGAAAACAAAAGTGACTGAGACTAAATATGAAATGCATCATCTGACCAAACATCGCTGCCACTGAACCTAAACAAGAAGGCATCCCAAGCTACTCTCTTAAGGGAATGAATACCACCTTCTCTACCCCCTAGTCACCTCCAATAATCCACGAATCTGCAATGTCAGCCCACAAGAGCAACTCTTTCCAAAAAAGAACACGATCCCCTCTGTTGTTGGGAGCGTAGAGGTTGAGGAAACCAACCTTACGTCCATCAATCAAAAGTAAAATCCACTGGGCCCTGGAGGGGGTAATGGTACCATGTGTAATGACCAGAGAGAATAGAATCTGAAACTGATATGCATATACCTCCTCTGGTTCCCAAGACAGGAAGCCAAAAAGTTCGACCTGAAAGCAGCTTACCTGACTTGGAGCAATCTCTGGCATCCAATTTGTGTTCCTAAAGAGAAAGAATGTCTAAGGAACCACCTAACACACCTGGATGGAGCTGATTCCTGATCAGCTGTCTGCGACGGCGATGAGGGATGCCGCCCAATCCCTATATATTCCAACTCGCTATCCTCATCGACAAGAGGAAGCGGGTTGGAATACCTTACCCGACCTAGTGGCGAAAAAGAACCCTCCATCAGGCTCCATCGAAGCTGACTTCCTGCCATACACACGAGGTCCAAGGGGAGGAAAGTCCACAGGTGAGAGAGAGAAAGATCTCTCAATAGGGATGCCAATAACTAGCTCTCCGAAAGTGAAGGTTACAAAATCATCATCTGGGAGGTCAAAGAGGTCCTCAAGAGCGAAAAAGGAGTTCCGTTAAGCCAGTCCTGGGGAGGGAGTCCGAAGAATTCCTATCGAAGTAGGGAGAGAATGTAAAACTCCCTTCCCTCTATCCACGAAAGAAGGCACCTGTACTGGGTCCTGATCAAGAAGTGCTGCAGACGAGGTGCCAACAACCTGGGCTACTGAGAGAGGTACAGCCTGATCCTAAGAGGGTGGAGTGGAAGAAGGCTCCTGAACACTAGGCTCCAAGGCATTCGCCTCCCGAGGCTCCAAGAGGATAGCCTCCAAAGCCGTGGAAGTATGATCTAAAGTAAAGGGTCTAATCCACCGTGGACCAGAGGTGGTGTGTGGTGCAGGAGGAACTCCAGCAACCCTAAGAGGAGGAGGAGCCCGTGTCTAAGGCGGTGCCTGTAAAGAGAGTAGGAGAGAAGGAAGGAGTCTCACTTGCGGCTTTCTCACATACACAATGGGGGAATACACACAAAGGTGGAGGCTGAAAACAGTTTTCCTCTTCTTAGTTGTGTAAGCCAAAAGAAGTACAAAAGAATAGGTGAAGCCTATATGTAGGTCTCAAACCAAACTCAGCTAACTAAGGTGGCATACTAACTGAGCCACTACTAAAGTACATAAAGATAGCTGTCATCCAACTATTATTCATGGGCAGTGTACCAACCTTATCTGCAGCTAACAAGTCGGTGACATAAATATACAATGGTCACCCTGACATATCGCTTCCATGGTAGTTCTAGCAAGAGCCCATGTTGCCCTTGGGGTCCTGTACAAAGGGAGAAAGCT
This sequence comes from Dipteris shenzhenensis, assembly GCF_047967505.1. Classification (NCBI taxonomy): domain Eukaryota; kingdom Viridiplantae; phylum Streptophyta; class Polypodiopsida; order Gleicheniales; family Dipteridaceae; genus Dipteris; species Dipteris shenzhenensis. The sequence goes on along the minus strand of NC_141619.1, from coordinate 2,800,325 downwards.
CTCGCCCTCTCAAGAGAGAAATGCTTGCCCTCCCTTGGGGAGCCTGCACTCACTAAATGTAGGTGGGTAGGATTCACGCAAGCATTGTGGCATTGCGCAAAAAAAATAGGTGGTTTATCGTAATGTTCTGCAGTTTGACAACTTGCATGCAGACGTCGTCAGTTTTTGCTGTTCGTGCAAGGTTTGGCAGGCAGAATTTTCCACTGCAGCAACTCCCATGAGGTGATTTCAGTAAAATCACGATAGAATTTTAGCTTTTGCTGAGATATAACTGTGACTCTGCTCTATTCAGCAGCACATGGTTATGGTAAGGATTTTCTTTGAAGCTGTAGCTGTTCGTGCAAGGTTTGGCAGGCAGAATTTTCCACTGCAGCAACTCCCATGAGGTGATTTCAGTAAAATCACGATAGAATTTTAGCTTTTGCTGAGATATAACTGTGACTCTGCTCTATTCAGCAGCACATGGTTATGGTAAGGATTTTCTTTGAAGCTGTAGCCTCAAACAGCATGACTATTGTGGAAGAGAAGCTAGAAACCTTACGGCACAAACTCTCTTAATCACAGCAAGTATTGTAAGCAAATGTGCATGCAAAGTGAGAGATGTAGAAACAAGATAAGCAGAGCAAGTAAAGATAATACCCTAGGCACCAAAAAATTGCAAGGGAAAACCCTTTTCCTGAATGAAAGGGAGCTCCACTCTGCTATATTCTAACACCAAGAAATAAAAAATAGATTTCCTAACCAAAAGCCCGAAGTCGTTGCGTTGCCTACTAACAAGCTACTAAATTACAGCTCAGTGCCTATACACCGACATGGGACCCTGACTTGCCTAATTGAACCTCACCTGATCCCACAATCTATGGTCCCTCAAATCCTGAGTCCCACTTGCAATACGTGGATGAAGCCGGGAAAATGCCCAAACCCATCACATAAAAGGTGCAGTTTATAACTTCAATGGGTTAATCCAATACATTATAAATCATCAACTCCATTATGCATAGTAGAAACTCGCTACTATGACATCTCCAATAATGTCAAATCCTGAATCCCATTTGCTCACAAAGGTACTCAACCTTCTTGGTCCAAACTGTCAGTCAAGGTATCAGCCGTCAGTAGCTCAGTCGTGCAATATACTTTCCTTGACTCATATAATGAAACAAGGCTCAATGTGTTTAAACCTCTTGGAGAAGTCCAAAATTTGATCAGGAAATATCAAGCATTGTTCGCCCTTCATCGATGTTATCCCTTTCCCACTGTTAAGTGCGAGATCAATTGCACCCTTCATAGCCCCATAGCACAACAAGTTGTCATATTCTCCACATCTGTTGTTGAGAGCACTGCAGTTCACTGCTGCCCACTCTATCAGCACGCCAAAGCCATATGCTTTCCAAAAATACAAGTTCATCAATTACCCACACATATATACATGTGAACCATGCAAATACCAAACGAATGTGCACCATGAAAGTTGTGCGAAGTTTCCCCAACCCAACAAAGTGAAATCTAGCCATAATGAGTCCACAGTAGACCACATTTTTGTAGGTGAATCTTGTATGACTCCTTTGACGCCACAAATACAGCACCCCTTGATAGTGCACTATCGTGAAAATTAAGTCAAATGTCATTGCCATAAGATTAAAGCCCTTTGTGACCAAGAAAGTCAAGACTTTATTTATACATGCTACATCCAACATTTTAATTAAGTTTTGACTAAGTTTTGGAATCAACAATTTCTCTGTCAAGTTACATTAGCACGCATAACTTAGGACTCCGGACTAAACAAATGCACACAAAAAGTAATCGCTTTCACGAACAAGATACTGCTCACAATAATTGATCACTTTCACAACAAGATGCCCCGGGCTTCAATGTATAAAACTTGCTTTCTTTCAAAACAACTAAAGCAACAGGTCAACACAACTTGAGAAGTGATCCCTAAGGGTCTAAGGCAGAGACAGACAATCATGCAATAAGGAATAAGAGTGAACTGTAATATCGATTACAAAAAGGAGATATCTGGACGTAGAGCTTGGAGGGTTGTAGCTCGCATTTACCATGAGTGACATCGCTTATCTTTCAAACCTGTAAAAACAATCCCCCCTCTCGAACTCAGTAACAATACAGTGCTGTTCAGGTAACAAACTAACCGCATAACTTGGAAAAATAAATTTCTCAATGGAAATATAGCATAACCAAGGTCCGCCTCATCAGAGTAAAACTTCTCTTCTCGTTAGGGTTTTTTGCTAGAGATCTTCTTAAATAAGTCTTAAGAAAAGCGATTAAGCCTACGACGTAGTAGAGTTATGACGGCCTAGCTTCCATGTTAAAACAACAGTGGAACATTAGGTTCGACGTGCATAGACAGGGCACATAAAGACATAAACAGGCAAGACGTGACAAAGGAGTACAAAAGTAGGGAGGTAAGGATAAGAAGTTTCGTCGTAAGACTAGAGAAGAAGATTATGAAAAAGTCTGGTCAGAAAAGCACGATAGATATCCGACGCTAGAGTATCTTTCTGCAACAGATCTTTGAGAACGTTTCGTGAGCTCCCCTTGCTAATTGACCATACTAATAGTAGGGAGTTGAGTTTCCGGAATTGGATCTTCCAATTTCTTAGCATATAATGACGCAGAAACTAGTCAAAGCAGGGCATTGGAAATTTGCCAGGCAGACGACAACCGACCATACCAGGACGAGATTACTAGCGAAATAAGAGTAAGGAGTTGAGTTCCTGGAATTGGATCTTCCACTTCCTTAGCATACGATGAAGCAGAAACAAGTCACAACAGAGGGCATTCTCCGCAAATAAGGGTAGGGAATTGAGTTTCCGGAATTGGATCTTCCACCTTCTGAGCGTATAATGACGCAAAAATCGGCAGACAGCAACCGAGGAGCGGTTTGTAATTCACGAGAGTGTTCACTTAACTGATCAAGAGTAAACAGGCGTCGTGTAGCATGCAGATTCAACTGAGAAAAGGAGGAAGGGGATGCATGCTCAATTTAAGCGCGCATACCTGCTTTGTCACAGAATAGAGCCGCAAGAGGCTGGGAGGTGATGAGTTTGACGAAATGCCCAAATTGATTTCAAGACCCGGGACCCCAAATTACAAACTGCCAGCTCATTCACCACCTCCCTCGCATTCACTTTTGACCGGGTTCATGCCCACGCATACAACATAACCTACCAATAACCTATTCGGAGTCAGACGAGGCGACACTCACGGCTCTCAAACTGTGAGATAAAAGGAAAAGGATGGCCGACTTGACACTAATCTTAGGCAAGTGTGTCCGGACCTAGAGAAAAAGTGGAGGACAAGTTCCTAGTCCTACTTGGACCAATAGCTGAGACAGACCCAAAGTGGAGGAAAAGAAGTAGTGTTTGGCTGCAATAGGCTACCGAACTCGACAAGAAAAGCGCGGTAAATGGATTGGTTTGGGGTTGAACTTCTATGACTCTAACCTACAAGATTCCTGGCCAATCATCTTTTAACGTAATAATGTGGTACCACCGGGTGGTGTGAACCACCTCTCTCGGTAGCCATCCTCCTCTCCATTTTCTTCCTCCATGTCTGAGCGCATGGTGTGAACCCCCCCTTATGTATCACATGTTGCAGAGCCCAGTTGATTGGTCTACTAATGCATGGGACAATGAGGGCAGCCAATAAGAGCACTTCACAATTTTATAAAGTCCTCGTCCTTCAAAACTTGTTTGCAAAAACCCTTCGCATTGCATGGCCTCCAAAACAGACTCACACAAATATCCAGCTCTCTCGATGTGGATGTTGTTAACGACAAAGCTAGGAAGCAAGTGATGCTCAAGCATCTCTAGCCGCAATCTCCCACAATTACCCGGCTTTGCTAGGACCTTCAAATGCGTGGGATAGTGAGGGTGGCCAGTAAGAGCACTTCATGGTTTTATAAAGTCCTCATCCTTCAAAACTTGCCACAATGGCAACCTTTCACATTACATGGCCACCACTTGTTTGAAAACAAACTCGCACAAATATTCAGCTCTCTCGGTGTGGATGTTGTTAAGCATAAAGATAGGCAACGAGTGATTTTCAAGCATCTCTACCTGCAATCTCCCACAGTTACCCCATTTTTTATGGGACCTGCTACAATTTGAAAATAGAGCTCAAGAACTAGTTGCAAATAGTGCAACCGTGTGATTTCATAGAGAATTGCCTGCAAAGAGAAGCTCAAACACAAGGGAACACAACGTGATCAGCACGGTGTGGTAGACGACTCAAAATTTATCATAGAAGTCCTGACATGAGAATGCACTCTTAAAGCAGTGACTTGATTTATGGGACCTGTCTAAAATTTGACTAACTGACTGGCTTTAAGGTTAATGCAACGAATTGATAACGCAACGACTGACCCAGTACACTGCTGTGAGCCTAACGCGATGACTTCTAACCTGTTGCGCTATTAATGCTGACATGTTGCCATATAGCACTAATCATTTGCTGTTTTACTGCTATCGTAATGATAATGCGGTGCTACAATTTCCAATTAACGTTGAGTTGCTACTATAAGAATGCTGAGTCCCTGCGATAATAATGCTAAGTCATTACACTAATCCATTGCTAACGCCAATCATTACCGCATGATTAATGACAGTCGCTACACTAACACCAATGCTGACCCATTGTGTTGCCAGGTCCGCTATGTAAGCAGGCAGCCTCATTCTATAGGTTCTCACCGGGTAGCATACTGAAACTCTGCCAAATTTTCAATGATACTCTCCAAGAAAACTACAAGGCTCTATAGCACTAGGCAACAATGGTCCAAGAGCAAAATCTAGGGCACAAGAGGAGAAGCAAGCCCTAGAAGCGAGAGTGGCCCAGCAGGCGCAATTAATTGAAAGGTTGCATGTAGTGATCTAGCAAAAGCAACAGCAGAATGTGAGTCTACAAAGAAATATGCAAATAGCAAGGGCATCCACTCCACCATAGCAAGATCCTGGAAACCTCCACAATTGGTTGCTTTCTGGAAGTGGCAACCCATGCCTCCACACTTTGTCTCACCACACACACAGTTGAAGACACCTTGAACTCTTTTTTCCAAACCATCTCTGCTACGCTACACTACACCATGACATCAATTTTGCCAATCTACTCACATCACATGATGTCTAAACACTACTTCATTGTGTTGAGTATCAGGCACATCCACTTATAGCAATGACCTATTTTCATGAGGACATAGTCCTTCATGAAGATACGAATATATACACACCCTACTACCAACCCCATTGTGTATAACTACATGGTGTGGGTTACAGTGCTTCAAGACTCTTCAATTTTCTCTAATGAGATTCCAATGCTTGAATTAGTGAAGCCTAACTCCTTAGAAGACCTACCTTGCCACCGAGGAAATTTTCGATGCAGCCTACAATGTTTGTAGGATTATGGTTGAGTGGACACTTCCTAAACCCTATTCAACACAACACCACAACCACCACCATCCTCTTAGCCTGACATCACATAGGTCCTTGACCCCACTTCCACCATCACTAGCATAGGCCAATCATCATAGCTGTCCACATCATAGCACACCACCACAAATACACAACAGCAGCCGCTCTCAACTTGGAGGGTCCTGCAAACATGGGAAAAAATACTTGGTACATAATTCTCAAGCCCATGCTCTTCTTGTACATAGAAGGGCCTTATGAGGAGGAAGGGTAGGAAGAAGTGGATGGACACCCCCATGAAGAGGAGGATTAGCCCCAAAAAACAACTCCCAACCACGACACATGGTATGGAGAAATCACATCTTTTCGGATGGCCAGGGGTGTTGCTAATGTCAACAGCTAGAAAGGAAAACTTCAAAGCTTCCACCTCAACTAGAAAAGACATAATGGAAGTACAAGCCCTCATAGAATTCATACAAAGGAGCTTCCAAAAATGGCAGTGGGAAAATAAGTGAACTATAATTGGTGGCTATGATAGGCTGGACTATACTCAAGTCCCCAAAACAAATGCATATGCAAGCCTCCAACCTCAATGGCAGGTTCCATTTTTGAAGCATGAGGCAACAAACATATTTTTCTGTTGTCCTCACATAGCACATTGATCCAACATATATGCCTTTGTGACACCATTGGAGTTGGCCAAATGTTGAATGAATGAAGGCCGTTAAGCCAAATATTTCATATAACTTCCCAAAGTTTGATTTTCCAAAAGTTGGGTCATCTTATGCACTGGTAGCTCAGATGGAGGAGTTCAACATGACCTTTGCCTTGGTTATAGACCCAACAATTTTTGCTACAATGCACTTTTTCCAACTACTGATCATTTTGGTCCTTGACATTCCAACACTGGACCCGCCAGTTGAAGAGAACCATCAACGGCTCTGTGCAAAAATTATCCTCAACTTAAATAAGGGGACATTATTTCCTCAAATGATGAGATTGTCCATACATGTCTACAATCTCCATGGTCATCATATCCAAACCTTTGAAGATATGTTTGAGACACATTTTTAGAAGTTGCTCCACTCATTTTGCCGAATTTCCCATAGCCTCTTTGATCGATACAAAGTATGAACAATGCCCTCAATTTTGACATTATGCATTGCACAAAATCCAAAGATGATTGTGAACAAGAAGGGGGGCATGTTAACCACAGTGGTTGATAGTCCATATGTTGTAATGACAAAGCAGAGAAGTAGGAGAGGGTGTGAGGAATATACTATGCCATCTATCTTGGAGCCATAGAGGCCCAAGTGTTTGTAATACAAGAGTGAGAGAGGTACAAGAGAGTACAAGGATTAGCCATCCCTTCAAAAGGTGGAATGTATTTGAGGCCAAAAGTTTGACTTTGGTCTTCATTGTGTGCTTGCAACATGTGGAATAGAACCTCTCTCCCTTTTTCTACACATCTCTTGTGCATGAGTCTTCTTGTTTCCATAGTTGTTGCCTTATGATTGCCACTCTCCCCCCTTCACACTTCTCTTCCCCTTCACGTTCCCATTCCCTCCTCTACTTCCCCTTCCCTTCTTCTTTCTTTCCCTTCTTGTTCTCATGGAATCACATGAATGCAATCCAATAGACGCTTGGGTGACACAAGTGTGAGGCTCGTGCGTACATGGCTCCCACATGGAGTAGCTTGGGAGTGGAGACTTTGATGGCATTCTTCCAAGATCCCCACAACGTCTGAATTTTTTTTCCAAAAAAGGGGGTTTTATATTAAGATGTCAAAGTGAACTATTATAAAAAATATAACTGTTCCTTTCAAGTATCTGAGACCATTAATGCTTAGAGAATCTAGTTTTCCTCCTATAATGCATGAATCATGGCCGGATACTACACGATCACTTTCATTGTTCCAATGTCATGTGAAGCATATGGAGTAGTTTGGTTCAAAAGGATACCATTTGAGCTTGAAATCATATCTAGTGATGCTAAAATGCTATACTTTAACAATAGGGGTAGTATTTAATTAGAAAAGAACCTAGTATTTCATGCCTAAATGAAGCTTATTAAAGTATATTGGAGCCAATTTAGTTGAGAGAAAGATAGATCTTTTTCATGTTCTAATACGAGAGTGAGTTGTAAGTTTCTTAACCAAACTCTCCTTATACAATATAGTTGCTTTAATCATCATCTTGGTATTTGCCAAAATTAGCTACCACTTACCAGGGGAAAATGAAGGTCAATTTGTACACTCTATGCATACTTTTTCCATTGCACTGTTTGCACTCTATATAGTTCTTTTGAATTTATTATTTATCACCTTTGTTTTAATAATTCAATATTTTAATTCCAAAGCATCCAAAATAATATTTTGCAAATCACCCTCTACTTATCCGATGTAGTTTAGGATGGGTGTTAAGGCTAGTGTAAATTGCACTAATCTATAAATCCTAACCCTTAAACTTAACCCTTAAGGGTGACATGTATATATTCTAAATCTTTTATTTGAATCTAGCATATCATTAATCATCTTGTGCATGCACTCCTCTCTCTATCATTCCCATTTTCTCAACACTAGCACTCTTTATTTATAATCCCACTATCATGAAAGGGTGGGTCATGCAAGGAGATAATGGATACTAGACCAAGTCCACTCAATTGACAAGTAGAGGCACGCACCTTGAGTTATATTAATGAGTTGGCCATCCATAGTAGAAAGAGTAAAGAATACCAAGAGGTCATCACCTCAAGAAACCATGCCCAAATTAGCTTGAAGTCATCAAAGGCTAAGCATGGTGATCTAAGCTAACTATAATTTCTTGAGAGAAAAGGTAAGGTGATTATAAGATGCATTATAGAGGACTCTAGGAGTTTCAACTAGTGAAGTGGGAAAGGGGATCTCCTTGGGGTCCTAAATCACATTAATAATTGCTAAAGCATAGCCAAAAGAGCTGCAAATGTATATCACTTGGTATTGTGTATGCCAACTAGACTATGTGATGTGTTTTACCACACCTTGTATCAATGGAATGGATTTCTATACCTTATATCAATGCAATTTGACATGTGAAACCTTTACACTAAGATCAAGAATTTTGACCTTCCCACATGTTGATCAAGGCTCTTCAATGTGGCAAAATATTGCAAACCCTTGGCGACCCTTCTAAGCCTTCACTCACCAAGCTATTGATAGAATTAAACTATAAAACTATGACTACACTAGAGGACTAGATATATGTCAAGATTGTGCATATGGTTGCCACTTTATGAGAATATTTCACTGGCCAAGCTATTGATAAAACTACAATAGCAAATTATAATTACACTAGAGGATTATATATATTTCAAGTTTGTGCATGTGGGTGCCACTTCTTCATGAGAATAGTTTGAATACATTTGTGCTAATTGCTTCATCATTACACTAAGTGACAAGATCAGGCTAGGATCCTCTAAGGCTTTGTAGAATACTTTTAATAATATGAGTGTCGATTATGGAAAGAGCACCTCAAATTGCTCAAAAGTAATGCAAAAAGATGGAAAGTAGATCCTGGTCCCTAGATGTTGAGCCATACATGTAGAAGTCTCAAACTCAGTTGATGGTAATGCATTTACTCAATCACAAGGTAAGTGGACAATGATCTTCCATTGTCCAATTGGAAAAATCACAACAGAAATTGAAATCCAAGGTTTCTTGAGAATTGAAGGGCAAAGCACTAGCTGTTAACTTTTCATTTGAATTGAGTATGCGGACACAGTCTAATGCCCTGCTGAAGCCTCTATAAGCAAATCATAGAATGGGTTAGGCATCCATAAATACCCAAGCATAGAGATGGCTAAGGTAGGGGGATTATTTTATAATATGACAATCATCCTCACAGTGGTTGAATTGTTGAAGATTGCCCCATATTACAGAGAATTCTTTCTGCAATAGCTTTGATCCAAGGAGAAACCAATTAAGGAGGTAGATTCTCTTATGACTACCTTGATCATTGACACACCGATGGTGGATAAAGACGTTCCAATTATCACCATGAAGATCAAGAAGCAGAATGTGTCCCATGTGATCATAGATGGTAGATCTAGAGTAAATATAATTTAAGAAGTTATCACCAAATGATTGAAGCTAAAAAATTTAAAGCCCTCTCCATTCTAAGTTCACATGGTGGATCGACAACTAGTGGAACCAATATCTTGGATATTTTCATTGCCCTTGGAGGAGTGCATTATACAATTAATCTACTTGTTGTTATTCCAATGGAGGAAAATGCATACCCCTTGTTGTTGTCATTACCATTGGAGGAGTGCATTATACAATTAATTTGTTTGTTATTCCAATGGATGCATATCCCCTGTTGCTAGGTAGGCCTTGTTACAAAGTGCTAAAGAATTACATGGTTGAGGATCGGACCTGATGAACATTTAAACTAGAGAGATTGAGGTCCAAATCCCCACAAATCCAAGTAAACTCTTGAGCATTACAGACCCAAAGACTTGGAGTTCAAAGATTAATTTCCATTGTACTTAGAGACTTGGTTGATTGAGTTACAAATTCTACCCGTGGGAGAGCTTGATTTGTTTTAGGTAGCTCCTACTGAGCTCAAACAAAAGCTGTGATAATGCAAGTGGGAGGGAGAGAGAGAGAGAGAGAGAGAGAGAGAGAGAGAGAGAGAGAGAGAGAGAGAGAGAGCGGGGGGGGGAGGGGGGGAGTGCACATAAGATTACTAACTGTACACTAAGTTGTATTCCAAAGAAGCTGAGAATATATACATGGACCCCTTAGGGTTAGGGTTAGGGTTAGGATTTGTCCCATGAAACCTATCTTTATTGTGCAATTTACACCATCCTCAACACCCCCTCTTAAATTGCACTACATAAGCAAAGGGTGCTTCACAAAAAATAAATTTTGGATTTTCTGAATGTTGCATGATGGCAACAGAAATAAAGGTTAGAAAAGATGCACAAGAGTGCAACGGAAAAAGTATGTACAAAGCTATATAACTTAACCTTCACTTCCCCCTCTTTAGAGGCAATTAGTGAAGACCAAGCTATTGTCAAACATGTGCAAACTTGTCAAGGGAAAGTGGCTTGGTGAAGATATCTATGACCTGTTCTTGTGTCGGACAATATACCAAGTCTCTCTCTTCACTGCTGAGAACTTCCTTACAAATGAAGTGATAATGCACTTCAATGTGTTTTGTTTTGGCATGAGAAAATGGGTTCTTTGCTAGTTGAATGCTACTCATATTATTAGAATAGAGCACAGTAGGGTCTCCAAAAAGTATCACCATCTCAAAAAGAAGTCTTTTGAACCAAATTGCTTCACATGATGCATTGTTGGATCCTTTATACTCTGCTTAGGTATAGAAGACAAGGCCACTATTGGTTACTTCTTTCTTTGTCATGATGAAGCTGTGGAGATAAGATTGAAGCTATATTCACTAGTGGATCTTCTTCAAATTGCTTCACATGATGCATTGGTGGATCCTTTATACTCTACTTTGGTAGAAGACAAGGCCACTATTGGTTGCTTCTTTCTTTGTCATGATGAATCTGTGGAGATAAGATTGAAGATATATCCGCTGGTGGATCTTCTTTCATTTACACTTCCTACCCAATCGGCATTTATGTATCCATGGAAGTGTAAGTCTAATGACTTGGCATAATGTAGTCCATAATCGCATGTACCATGGAGGTATTTGAGTACTCTTTTTACTACAAGGAGGTGAATCTTCTTGGGATTTTGCATGAACTGGCTAAGCATCCCAATTGCATATGAGATGTCTGGCCTAGTGATCATCAAGTAGAACAAGCTACCAATGGGCTATCTATATTGTAGAGGATCTAAATCTCGAGAAGCATCAAGTGGTGACAACTTGATGTTGCATTCCATAGGGATAGGGACGGGCTTGCAGTCATGTAGATGAAACTACTTAAGTACCCTCTAAATGTACTTGCCCTATGAAAGCGTGATGCCAGTGTCATCTCTCTGTATTTCTATCTCAAGGAAATCATAGAGTTCTCCCATATCCTTCAGGTCAAACTCTGAGGTGAGATGACTCTTAGCTTTTAAGGTGAGATGTCCATTGGAGGTAGTGATTGATGATCAAGTCATCAACATAAAGCACTACTAGAAGGATGTCTTCTATAGTCTTCTTGACGCACCAGTGATCCTGCATTATTTGTCATAAGGGGAGGATAGTATTGAATCAAATTCTTGAGCTTCAATGAGCTGTAAACATTATGGGAGTTTGTTGGAAATATTCCTTGAAGATGTTGGACCCAATTGGTATGAGATTGACTCCATGGTGAGAGAATGATGGCTGCAAAGGAGGGAAGGTTGCAGATGAAACAACATGGGGGTGGTGCAAGAATTTAGAGGAGGGCTATTCATCCCCCCGTTCACATGTAGTATTGCTAGCCTTGCCAGCAAAAGTAACCATGAAGGATCAGGAGGAGCTTATAGCCCCCTCAGACCATGCTTTGCTGACAGCAGAACAAACTGGAACGCAGTAGCTTCAAGACAAAGAGAAATCAAACAAAGGACAAACTCTCTTGATTCTGATAGCTTGCCTAGCCAGAACCCCGCTCCCCACCTCCAAGTTGATGCAAACGCAATTGGAAAATCAGAGGGTGGACACCCTAATGCCCAATCAACAGATGGCTCATAACCAGCCTCCAAGTCCATAGGAATAGAGGGAGGAGCTAGCCAGAAGGACAATAGAAGAGAAACTAAAGATCACCCATCAAAGGACACATGACAACCTCAACATGAGGATCAACAGCCTGAAGCTTAGGAGAGCTCACCTTTTAAAGGTAAGGTGGCAGCTTTCCTAGATGAAGACAGGCTTGAGCAATCAATTGATTGGTTAGAATCTCATGCCCTGATTGGATAGTTGCCTGGCCCTAGGCCCCCTGTAGCTTTCCTACAAGGTTGGCTTAGAAATATCTAGATTAGAAAAGGCCTTGTAGTCCCTAGTGTCAGATTTTTAAGAAAAGGCTTCTTTTTCTTTCTTTTTGAAACTGAAGATATGGCTTGGAAGGCCCTACACCATGCCTTATGGACTATAAGACATCAATCATTATACCTTGAGTTTTGGTCTCAAGACTTTAACCCTGACAAACCAAGGTCCACTTTTGTTCCTGTTTGGGTAGAACTTCCTGACTTGCCTTTTTCCATATTCAATCAAGCTCCTAACCTTTGCAAAAGCTTAGGCCAAGTTATAGATGTTGAAAAAGAGCAGTTTATTAATCCTAGAGGTCACCCTTAAGTTTGTGTTAGACTGGATGTAGCTGAGGAACTTTGTGAAACTCTAGTTATAGTTAATAGGAATGGAAGTGTATTCATGGAGCAGCCCCTTGTTTACAAAAACCTCCCCAATTCTGGCTTTCTGTGTGGGCTCTCAACACACAGAGTCAAAGCTTGCCCATTAAAGAGAATGGACCTAAGCCAGTATAGGAGCCACCTCAACAATAACCCAGTCCTCCTCCCAAACTAAAGTGGATTGTCAAAGGAAAGGCTAAAAATCAGGACTTTGAGAAAACTGTAGAAATAGGGTCAGAAAACAGATCAGTCAAATAGGCAAAGGTTCAGAAGAAACTTGCTTTACCTCTAGAAAAGGAGAGGGTAACCTTTCCTTTGGCTATCAACAATACCTTTGAAGCTCTCATTGACAAAGAAACTAAACAGTGGATTCAAGATGCCCAAATGGAGGAAGCTGATATTAAACCTAGATGGTCCAGAGAGTTTGAAGAAAACATGAATCAAATGGATGCTAGCATGAGTGAGTCAGAGCAGGAGACTCTAAGGAAGAACTTCCCTTGGCCCAAAAACATAATAACTCTCCTGGACCTCTAGTTAAACCTCAAGCCACAACTTTGAACAAGAGAAGGATCTCCCAAGTAAAGGGTCAGAGTGCCCCACCCAAAAGCCCAACCCCCAAGGCTAAAAAGGGGAAGAGCAAGAATGGTAAATAAACCATTCTCTTTTCTTACCTTTAATGTCTGTGGATTAATTGACCCTTGGATGAGTCAGGAATTAGCCAAATGGCTGAGGGACAGCTCTCTGTCTCCAACTTTTCTTGCATTACAAGAGGTTAAAATGACAAATGACACTTTGGAAAAGAGATAAAAAAGAGTAGACAATAGAAGAATTTGGTACTGTACAGGTCATGATGAAGGCAGGGGTGGCAATGCAATTGGTGTTTTGAATCACTACCAGGACTGTGTTACTAGATTTAGATAGGAACCTAATCACAGATGGACTGCTTTGGAATGCAGAATAAAAAGTTTCTCCTTCACAGTGGTCTCAGTCTATGCCCCCACAGGCTCTTTGGAAAGAAGAATCACATGGGACTCATTGCTGAACCTAGGGAGTGATTGTATCATTATGGGGGACTTTAATATGGTTGAGACTATTAAAGATAGATGGATGCAAAAGGGTTCAATTCTCAGGGGTTTTGAATTGCATCTTTGGGAAGATGTCAAAAAAGCTCTTCAAGTGGTTGCATTGGGACTCTCAGTATATTCTCTTGGAGCAACAGACAGGTAGGTGACTTGAGAAGAGAGGCTAGACTAGATAAAGTCTACTTGGCTCAATCATTGATTGACCAAGCTCTAGATGTCAAGCAAGTCACTTTTTCCACTCTCACTCTTTCAGATCATAAACTAGTGTTAGTTTCTCTAGACCTGGGTTTTGGAAAGAAAGGTACCTCTTGGTTTAAGACTGACCCTTCCCTCTTCAAGCTACAGACAGTACAAAAACAAATCATAGAGAGTTGGTGTTTTTCTTTTGCAATAGCTGAGACTTTGGCACAGGGATGGAAGGATGCTATTGAAAAGGTGCAGACAATTCTTAAGGAAGCAAAAAAAAAAGGGCTGTCATTAGAGCAAAAAGGATGGACAAGCTTAAGAAAGACATTGAAGACTTAGAACAAAAAGCCAGAAACAATGACATCAATGCTCAACAACAGTTACTGATCAAGAGAAAGGAAGTCAGAATAAAAGAACAAATCAAGCTTCATAATGCTAACATCTACTTTAGAGAATGGTGGGTAGGCAAGATAGACATGCCAACCAAAGAGAACTTTAGGAGGATTGGAAAAAAGAGGAAATAGGAAGAAATCCCTTTGCTACAAAAAGATGATGGAGACTTGGCCCTTTCAGAAACAGATAACATGGAGATAATAGTTAGCCATTTCAGAAACCTACTAAGCACAGTGGATTTAACAGACCATAATGTTCTAGAGGCAAGATTGAAGTGCCATGCAGCTAGACAACCATCTGTCTCTAATCTAGATAGAAATCAGCTGGAATCAGAACTATCCCTTCAAGAGCTCAAAGAGGCTATCTTTGCAATGGCTAATGGCAAAACCCTAGGAAAGGATGGGCTTCCTACTGAATTTTACAAAGTCTTTTGGGACACTATTGGCCCTTCCTTACTAGCTATCTAAAATGAGAGTATCCAGCAGGGGCTTCTCCTAGATCATATAAATGGAGGTGTCATTAAACTTATTCCAAAGGAAGGGGATAGAATAGTGCTCAAAAATTGGATGCCTCTTACCATGCTATACTGTTCATATAAGATATATGCCAAAGCAATTGCTTTGAGACTCATACACAAGATGGACAAGTGGATCCTGGAAGAGCAAAAAGGTTTCATCAAGAATAGACATCTTTTGAAGGCAATCATCAATCTCTAGGAAGGGTGCACCCATGCTGAGGAAACTAAGCAAGAGATATGTCTCATCAAGATAGACTTTGATAAGGCCTATGATAGACTTAACTGGGGCTTTTTTCTATAGTCACTCAAAAGCTTGGGTTTGGGGAAGAACTTTATCTCCTATGTAGCTTTGCTACTATCAAATGCCTCTGCAAAGGTTTGTGTAGTGGGGAGATGTCTCAAAGTTTTATGTTAAAAAGATCCATCAGACAAGGGTGCCCTCTAGTCCCCCTCCTTTTTGCAATTGCTGCTAATGCCTTGGGGTGGCTAATTAAAGAACAAGTGGATATAGGAGAAATCAATGGCATAGAACTCCCCTCAGGAAACTAGTTGGTTAATCAACAATTTGTAGATGACACTACCCTTACAATCAAAAACACAGATGTGGACATCCAAAGAGCAATGGAGTGCATGGACATTTTTTTAAGAGCATCTGGGTCAAGGATAAATCACTCCAAAATAGGGTATGCTTTATTAAATGGAGACAATCTAAACCTGTTAGATCACCTGGGATGCAAAAAGATACCACATGGATAGATTTTTAGGCTTCTAGGTATCCTTATGGGATTTAAGGTCAAGATGAAGGACAGATGGGAGTGGTTCCTTGAGAAATTCAAAAAGAAATTAAACAATATCAGGGGGCTACAAGCAAACTTAGTAGGGAGAAGGGTAGTTCTAAACCACTGTATTTACCCAATCTCCATTTTTTAATCTCTCTTGCTGGTGTCCATCCAAAACAGGATTAGAAAAATTCATAAGGATATGTAGATCCTTCCTATGGGGAGGGGATGACATTAAAAGAAGGATTGCCAAAGCTAAATGGGTGTTTTGTACTAGGCCAAGAAAAGGAGGAGGACTAGGGGTCATAAATATCCAATTAGCAGCCTACAAGTTAGCTAGCACATGGATAATCAAAGCAGTTACCAAACTTGATAAGGACTGGGCTAACCTTCTTCTTAAGAATTTTAAGCATATCAAACCTCTCAGAGCCCCTAGATGAAGGACTACCCTATTTTGGCAGCTACTGGAAACCTAAAACCTTGGGCAAACTATGGAAATCCCTGTGGGGTGCATATGAATAGATAAAATGCTATATCACACTAATTGGTAAAGGAAGTTTCATGACTTTGGATTCCATATGGGTATCTAATTTTTTCCCAAGCCAACAGCTGAGTGATAATGAATTTCTTAGAGCTTGGCATTTGGTAAAGAAGGGAATCTCTTCATGGAATGACCTTTGGGACAGGAATAATATTAGATGGGAAAATTGGTATGAGATAAGAAGAGAGTTTAGAGTTCAAAATGTAGACCAAGATCTGATCATGGGAAGAGTGCAGCTGTGGGAGGGGGACATCTCTTGGAAAGAAGGTAGAGTGCTTGATTACACCAGAGAGTTTGGGTGGATTGGTAGTGCATCCCTCTTACCTATACCCACACCCTCCGAAGGTATAGAGGATGTTGTAGTTAAGTTAAACAAAAGATGGAACTGTTCTGATAATGCAAAAAATGGGCACTCAGATTTGAGTTGATATGGCACAAAGAAATCCCTGAGAAAATGTCTACTCTATGGCTTACTTTACATAAGGCAGTCTGGACCAATGGTAGAAGTATCAGTATAGGCAAAGGGGATGGTACATGCAAATGCTATGTGATGAATAGGGAAGACATTTTTCACCTCTTCATTGCTTGCCCCAGAGCAAGAAAAGTATGGAAATATATGCAAATCAGAATTGGGGAGCTTATAAATTGGAAGATCATACTATTGGGGGACGCTCTCAAAACACCTTATGCTAAATGGTCACTTATCAGAGCTTATGCTTTATGGTTTATATGGATTTCCAAGAATGCTTTTCAATTCAGTGATGAGATCATGCATGCTGACCAACTCTTTATTAATTGGTATGATTGCTTTATGCTTACTAATTGGTCATTCTCTATTGTGCCCCAGGCTAAGTTCCTCTTGGATCAGGAATTTCATAACTACAATGATCAAATTACCCAATTGCAAACAGAACTGGATGAACACACTCAAGAGGCAGGAAGATGTTCAAGTGCAAGACTGGACATGTAGGCTCAGCTTCTCCCTCCACTCTGCCCTGTCAAAGAAGAACCTACTGAATAGTCTACTCCAACTAGAATCTGCTTCTCACACCTATTTATACTCTATGCATAGGTCACTGCTAAAGGCTATTGCTTTGAAAGATGGCAGATCAACAACTCCCTGCTGGTTTTTTCTGTTTACCATGGAACATTGTCTCTCCCTTGGGTTATCAAGGACTCAACTGGGGTCCATATCTTGAGAGTTAGCATTTTGTTTAAGCTAAGATACTGGTTTTGTTTCCTCTTATTTCCAAAAAGAGGGTTTTTTGTATGTTGGCATCCCTCTTTAGAGGTGAACTATTTTGTCAAAGTTTTGACAACATTGTATGAATGATCAGAATATACTCAAAATTTTCTTTGCCCTAAACAAAAAGTTCACGCCCCTCCCCTTGGATTTTTGATAAAGTAAGAGGCAAGAATCTAAAGCTAGTGGTGATGGAATTGTAGTATAACCCAGAGATGGAGGGCAGTGATAGAGATCAAAAAAGAAACTTGCAAGGAGGGTGCATTATTGTTAGCATTTAGGTGTTGGGATTTGGACTTGCCAAAGAATCGAGTTCCATTCTATAGGTGGTCACCCTACTTTGGCTTTCCCTAATAAAATCAGCCTTGCTACTTTAAACCATGACTGAAGCATCTCTCTCTCTCTCACCCCCCAAGGAGATGGTAGGAAAGGACTCCTCAAATCCCTTTCATTTATTTGTAGGAAGAGCCATACAATCCATTCATTCCATCAGTTATGATTTTACATATTTTTCTCCCTCTTGTGTGAGTTGGTCACCAATGTACATAGGTTTTCTTCTTCTCCTTCCATAGCAACATTCAATTTTCTTATCTTGGCTAGCCCCTCATATATTGGGGTTTCCCGTAGGCTATTTGTTCCTTGAGTTAGTGATCTTGGTAGTTCTATTGTTGGATCTCCCCTCATATAGTTTTTGAAGTAGTTAGGTGCTTCTCTTAAGCCTTCATAGCATTGTGAGGTACTTGCTTAACTAATATTACTATTGGTTTGTTAAAGATGAGTGGACATGCTTGATCCATTGCTTTGTTATGCTCTAGCATGCTCTTGCTTTTGTTTTTGTTTGATATTCTCTAAGTTAGCCTTCATTCTCACATTAGGTTTGAACTTTTGAAACTCCTTACTCTATGAGGTTGGTGCTGGATTTTCAATGGGAGTCTAGTTCCCAAGATCAGCTATTTGGCCATGCATGCACCTTCAAGTCACTTTGGATCCCATTGGAAATTTTATGGCTTGAGCTCTTGTGTGGCTTTGTTAAGTGCAATTCCACTACTCTAGCATGTATCCTTTCATGTTCATTGAGTGATCCACCTTATCTTTCTAGCATTGCATACCCTTTTTCTTTTTTTGCGAATGTCTACTATCTTCTACTAGTGGGTCTAGCTTAGGGTACCTACCACCATTAATGCTTGAAGGATTGCCGAATCATTATCAAAGACTTAACCTACTAATGTGGCATTGCCAACTTTTATTTCTTAGTCCCAATCAAAGTTTGCACCATAGGCTATCAATTATGGCCTCTTCTAGATTACTACCCCATTCTAATCTTGCCATGAAGATTGGTATTTTTACCACGTTTAATCATTCATCTCAGATTGGTGGTTCAAGCTATATTTGTGCATCCACTTTTGATAACATTGGATGTGTTATGTTGCACTTATAAATTATCACCAATGATTGTATCCAGCTGGTGATGTCACTTTGTGTATCACCTTCTATGGGCAAGGTTTTTGTGTGTTAAAAGGGATGTGTGGATGCAGTGGAGGAATTGTCATGAATATTTTTGAGAATAATTGGTTTGATGTCCCCTATTCCCAAATTTATTTTGACACTGGTATCTCTATTTTGGATTGTAATCCTATCTGCTCCCCAATCATGAAGATTTATATTAAATTTGTCCTTGTGCTAGAATTTATGCATGCACATTATCTTGCTTGCATCCACCAATATCTTCACACAACATCCACCTTCTACCTTCACATAGCACTTGCTACCATTTGCAATGTCAAGAGAGGACCCACATCAAGATGGTGAGAGAAGTAGAAGAGTAGGGAAGGGGACATCAACTCAAGAGGAGAGTAAAGAAGAAGAGAATCATGCTCATGAGATTTGGGTATGTTTTGAGTGCATGCCGAGGATTTTCAATGCGCCTCTTAATCAGTTGCCCGATATCATCCAACGTACCTCACAATGGGTAGATCTCATAGGCAGCCAATGGGAGGACATCAAAATCTTGGTGTCCAAAGAGGAAGTATTATCCATCTGGACAACACAAGCAAAAGGTTGGAAATCAAAAGATGAGGTAATCCAAAGAAGATGGAGGCACTCATTGAGTTCTCAGCTTGTTGAGCAATATGGTATTGGAAGGTCAGTGATGATTATAGGGACCCAAAGATCCAAGCTCAAGTGCACAACATTTATATTGATATATATGGAAAGGAGGCTCACCATGGGGATGTTCCACTATGCTCTACAAAGACATTATATTGGCACTTTTTGAAAGGACCCCCTATTGAACTCTCTTCCTATAAGGACAAATATGTGAGGTCTCAAGCAAATATCACCATCACCCAAGAGATGCATGGTATCTGAGTGTACTGTGGAGGAGCAACTCCAGAGATTTTGAGATGAAAATAAAGCTCATTATGAGGAGAACCAATGCTTGAAAAGAACAATGACAAATGACATGGTCCATAACCTTGTGATGGCTACATGCATTTATGAAAAGGGTGCCTAGAGCATAGAGACACTTTGCAAGGGGTGCAATCACATGAGACTGAGACAACAATATATCACTATCCTACAAACCAACCGTGCTTGGTGGAGCCCCCTTCTAAAGATAGCAAAGATGCATTTATGAAAAGGGTGCATGGAGCATAGAGACACTTTGCAAGGGGTGTAGTCACATGAGATTAAGATAACAATCTATTACTATCCTACAAACCAACCATGCTTGAGGCCCCTTCTAAAGACAACAAAGATGCATTACTATGTCCTATTTGTTAGGCAATTCTTGATGCATTTACTGGGTTCTATGATACACCTTGCAGCCATAGGTTTCATCTCATTTACTTGTTGCAACCCACATAAGCAAGAAGGCTATGCCCACTTTGTTGGGTTGAGTTTCTAGCTTCTTTGTATATGGTTTTGGGAATTGGCAATTTGATCTCTTGTAAGCTAAAAACTCTTATTTTTGGAATTTTCAATCTATATATTCACACAATTTTTGGTTTCTTAATTGACTCTTGAGTTCTTAATATTTGAAATGTCCACACAACATATTCAAGTTCTTAATATTGAAATGTTCACACAATGCATGTTCACTTGACTCTTAAAATATTATTAAGTTATAGAAAAAATTATGCAACAAGCAAACCCATTGAAGCAACCCACCAAACATGAAACAACAAGAAAAACCATTGGAGCAACCGATTCAAGATTTTGGAAGTTATTCAAATCACAACATTGTGTGCACGTGTGTGTGTTATTACACACTATTCTATCATTTGTCATAGCTTGAGGTTCTTGACGTGCTACCAAATCATCCACCATGGAGCTTGCATTTGCATAGGTGGCTCTTTTTGTTGCAAGAGGTTAATAATGTTAATGGGATATGCCAATGTTTGCATGTCTACTTTAATGGGTTTCTTAAATGGTTTGCTTAAATTGGTTTGCTTCAATGCACAATTAGATTATACTTGGAACATGTTATGTAGACAATTAAATATTAAGAATTTAATACATGTCATGCTAATTCCTAAAAAATTATATAGGTGGGTTCCTTACACTTGAAAATCCACTCTACCCAATTTTCATTAGACTCTTGATATTGTTGCTATAGTTTTATAAAGGCCTTTCTATGTTGCTCTAAAATATCTTGCACCACTCCCCAACCACTGATTCCAACACAACATGCACAATTTGGAGTAAACTTAGTAAGACATTGCTAAGATATGGAACTGTTGAGACTCATCCAAGCAAGCTTGCTAGCATCGACCAAATGACTCTTTGTAGCTCATCTCCTCCTGTGATGGCATCTCGATTGCATCCTATAGCTTGCCCTTTTACCTTTGCCCTTATCTCTACATCTCCCTTCAATAAAGCATCAAAATATTACCTAAAGGACCCTTCATCAACAAGTGATAGCATGAGGAAATACTAAATTAGGCTCCTAGTGTTGAAGAATGGTGTGGTCATCCAAATGGGACCCTCTTGGGTCACAACAATACCTTGGACAAGGTTAGGATGTGCTATCAACATAGAATTCTTCTTTGTGCTTCTTAGCTTTGAGTCCTAATGTTGCCCTGGCACCTCTTGCATCGATAAATTTCCCTTGTATCAATAGTAGTTTGCTGGTTTTTAATTTCTTAACGCTTAGAATATTATCCATGATTGCATCCATCAATTTGTGAAAATGATGTGCATGTATGCAAATCATGCATGGAATTATGCAAATATGCAATAATCCTCGTAGAGGAAAAACGTGCCCACTTGAGGAGCACTACAACCCTATATTGTATAAAAGGGTCAACTATCTTGAACCAACCTTGTGTGAACAAGAACGAACAACAAAAAGAAAAAATTCATTTGACGATGTTACATGCAAGAATGAATATTCACGGCAGAGATTCATTGGCCTAACTAGGAGGAGAAACAATACATTGGATGGACAAAAGTAGTAGGGCCCAATCTGCCTTCACAGCCACCCTCATCCACGTTTAAAACAATCGAACAACACAATCACAAGGTAAAAGGCATTCATTCCACATCCTTGTCTCTACACACCTTTGAACACATCTCACACTTTGGTCACATTTCTTCTGAAAGCCAAACAACCTCAAAAAGAACCCAAAGACTAGAAACCTCAAGACAAGTAGACTTTGAGGAAATCTTTCTACACCCACCTGTACAAAGCCTCTCTGCTTGCATCCCATGCAATTGACAACTAGCTAGCTCATAAACATGCTGTAGCACCTCTGGTTCAAAAATCATGATTTGTATTACCACCTACTGCTTAGTCTCTTCTCAAAGTTGCTCCTTCAGCATCCTAGAGCTCACGGCCTCTTCCCTATCCATCTCTATCTTCAACTACTTTAGTAGCCACCCTGTTGCTCATGTGTAATCAACAACTAACTACCTTATATCTAGAATTTCACCCATTGCGTCTTTTCTCATCAACTTGATGCACATGCTCTCTTCCATCCAAGGTATCCCATCTCGCACAATAGAGATGCCATACTCCTGCTTAGTGACTCTCGACCAACAACAACCCTTGTCCATAAAGAGCAAATAGCCTATACTCATTGCACAAGCCAAGGCTCTTAGGTTCCCAACAAGAACATCAGCTCGTAAGATAGCGCCACAACATCCATAGCTCTCTTCTAAAGCAGCAGCCAAATCTCTTATCACGTGCCTTCCTTAACGTGATGATCTTGGCCTTATATCAAAAACACCAATGTCGCGACTTTTCCCTTGGACCTAGCGCACACGCTCTCCTCATACAAGGTATCCCAGACTCTCAAGAGTAGCAGCCAACACTCACATATGATGATCAACTCGTTGCTCTTCTGCACCACTCTTATCGACCATCACCTTCATGTGATCACTGCAGCTATCCTCTTCTCACAAAGCACAAACCACTCACAGACTTTGTCTCCTCTCCCAGGTCCCTGGTCTCCCTTCCTCTGTGCCATCTTCGACCTCCTCGTGTCTCCAAAGTTTCCTCGGCCACACAATAGCGACACCATAGCTGCGTCCCCTCTGTGATCCTCTTGGCTTGCATAGTAGCGATGCCGCTCTTGGCCAAAAGCTCACAACTAATGCTCCAGCAGCTTGTCCTCTGAACCCGAGCTCCCGTGAAGCCAGTATCCCCTGTCTTAGGACCTCCCTGAGCTCTCTTTATCCCAGGAACTCCTACCTTGTAGCAGTGACCCTCCCCTGTAGTCCAGACTCCTCCTTGCCTGTAGTCCCGATCCTCCTCTTTTAGCAATAGTCCCGTCCTTCGATGCCCACCAGCCGCCATCTTGCCATCTAGAAGCACCTCCTTCATTCTCATGTAGCCACCATGCATGCTTTTTTAATTACAGCCATGTCATCTTTGCCTTTTACCACTCTGCAAGGATTCCCATAATTTCATACACCAAGGCACTTAAGCACATATTCATTGACTATGTGCACACAAATACATGCCATCAGCATTTAGCATTTAGTGGCCAAGACTACCACAGATAGTGAACACCATCCCAACACAATGGATTTTCAAGACAACTACGACAAAAAAATGCTCATGCCCTCATACAAAAAGGATTTGGGACAACCATGAAGAGTACATGTCATCCCACAACAAAACTCTGTCACCTCTGGACACCATGCTCTAAATTGTCTGGTGCACCCACACTGCTTCCCATCATCTCCCAGAAGTCCCCGTAAAGTATCTACCTTCTCAAGAAAGTATATCATCAGTGTGGAGTCCTTTATGAGGGTGTACATAACTCAAAGCCACCACCAATGTGCTATGTACTTAGCTATGCACCTCCCTATCAACATGCAACAAGTGAAAAACATTTTTTAATTTTTATCCACACATCTCTAGCAACCCGTTCTCTTCTGCTGTGACATTCATGTCTAGCAGCTAAAGAAAAACATCAGCAAACCACCTGGATCCAAAACAAAGCAAGCTTGTACTCTATGCCTTTGCTTTCCTTTTCTTGGATCAAAAGGAAAACTTTGAACCCTCCATTGTCAGATATGCATAATCCACCATCCCCCTGGATCAAAAGGAATCAACAACACACCAATTGATGTAGCCACCAGCTCCTTCCATATACCCACATCTTCACTAAGCCTCTAGGATCCCATAGCTTATCTTGCCAAGACATCACACAACTCCAGTGGCTATTAGCCATCACACTTCTATCATGAGTCTTGCTCAGCTTTACATGAGCCACATCTTTTGAGGTCACTACCTCACACATAGATCTCACGGGCACAACCAGCTCATAATCTGTGATTAGGGACTTTTCAACATACGCTGTTGCCTCAACCTGGTAAACTACAAATCTTAACCCATCACATGGATTATCAAGATCACCCATGAGAAAACAAACATCCTTTCCACCTGTAGAATGCTCAAACATATCAGCACACTCTTTGCTATATTGACAAAATATGAAGAGGGGAGAGGAGAAGAGTGGAGATGAGGAGAGAGGGCACAGCTAGAGAGCACACCACAAATGACTAACTGTACACTAGATTTAGTTGAAAAAATAGAATATGTACAAACCCTTTTAGGGTTAGGGTTAGGGGATCTAACCCTTTCCTTTATAGCACTCTATAAGGTTAGTGCTATGCACATATGATCACATGATGGTGCTATGCACACATGATCACATGATGTTGAGCGTGAACTCTCAAAACCTTCCCTCAAGATCAACATCATGAAGTAGGCCTTCCCTCAAGATGATGATTCTGGGGAATCGAAGAAGGACTGAGCATGACATTCCATCACACCCCTTTAATGGGAATGTCCTTCCTCTACGTCAAACCAAGAGCTAGTCAGTGTTTCTCGAATAGCTCTTTACCGAGTGGTTTGGTAAAGATGTCTGCAACATTTTCTTTGCTATCACAATGCTGTAGTGTGACGTCACCAAGTAACACTCTTTCTCTGATGAAGTGCTCTCTGACATCAATGTGCTTTGTCCTGGAGTGATATACTGGATTTTTGGCCAATGCTTGAGCCGATTGATTATCACAGTATATTGTTGTTGGCTTTGACTCATCAAAGTAATGTGTTTTTGACAATAGTCTTCTGAGCCATATAGCCTCACATGCACCTATAGTGAGTGCTCTATATTCTGCTTCAGTCGAAGACAAAGAAACAGTCAGTTGATAACCATGATATAGCACCTTAACCAAGGAAAAATGCATATCCCTATGTCGATCTCCTGGTCTCATGATCTCCAGCATAGTCATTGTCATAGTATCCATGCAACCGTGGATGACTTCCTGTGTATTCTATCCCAAACTATCTTGTACCTCTAATGTATCTCAAGACTCTTTTGGCTACATTCCAGTGAGACTGTTTTGGATTTGCCATAAACTGTGCTAGTGAGCTTACTGCATAACAAATATCTGGCTGTGTGATTGTCAAATATATAAGAGATCCAATGAGCTGCCTGTAGTATCTGTCATTGACTATAGGCTTTTCTAAATCTTTAGTAAGTTTCAAACTCTGTTCCATGGGAGTGGCTGCTATCTTGCAATCTGCCATATGAAACTTCTTCAAGAGACTGTCAACATACTTGAGCTGACTCATAAATGTGCTATCTGAATCTCTCCAGAACATCATTCCAAGACAATAGTGTAGAAGTCCAAGATCTTTCATGTCGAACTCTGCAAATAAGTCTTGTTTTAGTTTTCTGATGAAGCTATCCTTGCTTCCTGTAACAATCAGATCATCTACATACAAAAGTGCAAGAGTAATGTCTTCCCCTTGAACTTTGTAGTAGAGAGTATGATCTACATTGGACTTCATGTATCCTAGATCAGCAAAATACATGTCAATTCTGCTGCTGTACCAACTTCTGGGTGCTTGCTTCAAGCCATAGAGGCTTTCTTGAGATGGCAAACCTTGTTCTCCTTTCCTGGTTCAACATAACCTGCTGGTTGTTGCATGTAGACTTCCTCGTCTAGATAACCATTGAGAAAAGCATTCTTGACATTGAGCTGATACACATTCCATTTACTGAGTGTCACTAGTGATATCAAGAACTGTGTGGAATCCATCTTTGCTACTGGAGCATAAGTCTCATCATAATCTTGACCATAATGTTGTGCAAATCCTTTTGCAACTAATCTGGCTTTGTATCTCTGAATACTACCATCTGGATTGTACTTCACTTTGTATACCCATTTGTTGGCTATGGCCTTCTTTCCTGGTGGAAGGTCACATAATTCCCAAGTGTAATTTTTATACAAAGCATCCATTTCTTCATTCATAGCAGTTTGCCATTCTGGCTTGTCTACTGCGTCTTCGAAGTACACTGGCTCTTTTGTAGCCATGATGGTAGTCATAAGAGCATAGTTGGTGGTTTCCACCTGAATTGCTTTGCCTTTCTGAGCATATGTCACTCTGGCTGGAGGTGTGCTTTCCCTAGTAGACCATCTGAGCTGCTGTGGTGCTGCTTGGGGTGTTGTTGGCAATTCTTGCTCTTCTTCATCAACTTGTTCTGTAGATGACTGTGAAGTCGATGCTTCTATCTCCTGTGTAGGTGAAGTTTTCCATTTTGATTCCTCATCAAAGATTACATCTTTGGAGATAATGACTTTGCGGTTGATGGGATCATACAATTCGTATGCTTTGCTTTCTTCACTGTAGCCAACCATGATGCATTTGTGTGACTTCGCATCCAATTTCCTGTGATGATCATCATGTATGTGGGCATATGCTGTGCAACCAAATATGCGGAGATGCCCAATGCGTGGCTTGTGTCCAGTGAATGCTTCATAAGGAGTCATACCTTGTATCGGTTCGATAGGAAGCCGATTAAGCAAATAGTTAGCTGTAGCTATTGCTTCTGCCCAATACTGATTCGGAAGATGCTTTTCACTAAGCATTGCTCTAGCACTGTCTGCTAAAGTCCCATTTTTCCTTTCAGCTCAGGAGTATCTGCACATGTGAATTGTCTTCGAATGACATGATTTTTGCAAAAGTTCATGAATGCTAAAGACATGTATTCACCTCCTCTGTTTGATCTCATGACCTTGATCTTTCTGCCTGTCTGGTTTTCTACCATGGCTTTGAATTCTTGAAATCTAACACTTCAGATTTCTATTTTAGAAATTAGACCCAACAATATCTGTTGTAGTCATCGATGAAGGTCAAGTAGTAAAGTGAACCATTGATGCTGCGGGTCTGGGCATAACCCCATACATCTGTATGAATCAAATCAAGAATACCTCATGCATGAGAGGTACTTCTGACAAAGTTGGTTTGCTTTTGTTTGCCGAAGCAGCATGCTTCACAAACCTTTCCAAGAAACTATAGCTTTGGAATCCCAATTGCCATATTCTGATTCCTGAGATCTAACAAGTACTTGAAATTGACATGACCATATCTCTTGTGCCATTTTGCAGATAGTGGCATCTGTTGCATTTGAGCTGACATGGCATGCTTATCTGGTACTGTAGCTAGCATCCTGTATAAGCGTCCTTCCTTGACACCTTTTGCTACTAGCTAACCTCTTTTGGATTTGTCTCTGATAGTGCATTCATCATCGTCGAAGATGACTTTGTAGTTGTGTTCTGTCATTTGACCTACTAACAAAAGGTTCTTGCTGAGCTTCGGAACATAGAGCACATCTTTGACTAATCCTTTTGTACCAGTGAAATTGTTCATAGCGATAACACCTGTCCCTTGTACCGGATTTGGTGTATTGTCTGCTGTGTAGATGACATTCTTTTGGCCTTCTAATGGCTTCATTTTTGTGAACCATTCCTGATGATTTGTCATATGAGATGATGCACTGCTGTCGATGTACCAAGGATCCTGTTCCACTTGGTCGACTTGATAGCTGTAATCCTCTTTGGGATTAAAATCAGTATCTAGGTGCATTGTATTAGTTTGATGCAATTCTTCACTTGCAAGCAACATATTTCCATGTTCATTTGCAAAATGACTGTGACTAGAATGTCCACCACGATGATTTCCTCTTCCTCGAGAATTCCCTCGATTACTACTGGATTGACCACCTTGGGCGTACTGCTTCTTGTGGCAATCTCTTTCATAGTGTCCAAACTTGTGATAGTAGTTGCACTGAATGTTTGACACATTGGTGGATGCATTCCCTCGTCCTTGGAATCTTCCTCGGTTGGAATGATTTCCTCTTTGCTGATTCTGATTTTGCCGAGGATGTTGCTGATGTTGCTGCTGATTCTGACTTTGATTTTGTTGATGATGACCACTTTTCTGATATGATCTACCTCTGTTTCTGGCTTTGCCTCTGCTTCTATCTGAAGCTGTGAATGGTGATCATTAGAATGACCTTTACATGCTTGAATGGCCTGAGTCTTGAGTTCTTCACCAAGTAGAACTGACTGAAGTTCTTCCAATGTTGGAATTTGCCATTGGATGGCAATACTCTAGACTAGATTCTCATATCCTTCTCCTAATCCATTCAGGATTACTTGAACCATTTCTGTGGGATTCATAGTCTCTCTTGTTGCTGCAAGTTGATTGTTGTAGTCTTTGATGCGGAGTACATAAGCATGACCGGTTTCACTGCTGTTGCAGAAACTCTGTTTGATCTGGTTTCTTAGGGTGAGAATCCTGGATGTGTTCTTGGACTCGTAGAGAGCTATGAACATATCCCATGCTTGTTTTGATGTCTTGACTGTGTTGAGCTATCCTAGCATGACATCTTGCACATTCTGCTTGAACAGGTGATAGGCATACTTGTCTTTCTTATCCCATTCTGCTTGAGCTCAGGTAATGGCAGGATCTACTACTGGTGCAGAAACTGTTTGTGTAGATGTAGATCCCGTTGTAGATCTCGTTGCTGGTGCTGTGACAACAAATGGAGTAGAGCTACTGGTGGCTGGATCGGCCAATGGTCTAGGTGTAGACCCATCGACATACTCCCATTTGTCCTGAAGCACAAGAATGGTCTCCATTCGGTATTTCCATGTACCGTAATTGGAGTTGTCTAACTTAGCAGATGCCTCCAGATTAAGGTTGCTAGTCGACATGGTGCAAAAAATGTACTCAAAAAGTGTCCTAAAAAACTCTGTATGAATCAACTACAAAGACACTGAAGATGCCAAGTGAAATTTCTGTACCGTCGGTGAAGATAGAACTACAGTATATAAAATCTGATCTGTGTTACAAGGCTTGTGGCAATGCTATCGGGAATAGCTAGGAGGCTTTACAAGGCTGAAATGATGTGCACGATGCCGTGATATAGCCGAATAAGCTTTACAATGGTGGCATGTGTGTGTGAAATCAAATGCTATCTGCCCATTGAATCAATTTGCAATGCCTTTGAACTCTAAAGTCTGCTCACTGAACTAATGAACGTAAGGTTTTAGGTAATGTAATGATGTGAAATCGGATGTGAGCGTATGGATTGACTCCGAGTAGGTACTAGTCGAGAATTTCGGGCATGGCTTAGATTGGCAACTTGGGGAAATTCAAAGCGTCCCCTCTATGGCGATCTAGTCTACTCTGATCTAGATCTAAACCAACCGTCGATCGATGAAAGAACAACAAATAATTCCTTTTCTTTTGTTCTTTTTAAGTGCTGGGTTAGATGCATCGATGTAGAGGCAATTGTGCATGAAGGAAGTGGTTTTGACGACAAGGCTCAAATGTGAGTGTAACTTGCGCCAAAATGTGCACATGATGTGACGAGCGTGTAGAGCATGAAAAAACGAGCGACTTTCCTTTCGGAGCACCCTCAAATTCTTCCTAGATTAAGAGATATGACTTGATCTAGGTGGAGGGGCAAAAGGAATGCAAATGGTGCTCAATGATGATGTGTCACTGTGAGTCACATGCAGTGATGATGTGGCACTGTGCGTAGCAAGAGGTGTGCTAGTGAAGCTCTGTGCTGAGGTGGCAACTGTGTGCACATGCAGTGTGTGCACAGTGTGCTTGACAAGGGACTGTGCCTGCAGAGGTCAATGTTGACTAGACAGCTGAGGTGGCACTGCTGAGGTGGTAGAGGTGATGTGGCAATGCTGATGTGGCACTAATGATGTGGCACTGATGATGTGGCTGATGACATGTCATTGATGATGTGGTAAGTGATGTGGCTTGCTGACGTGGTTGTCGGTGATGAGGTGGTAGTGTTGACGTGGACTGCTTACGTGTCAAGGTCGATGATGATGTGTCCTACAGAGCTGATGTGGCAATCATGCCACGTGTCGAGAATTATGAGGCACTTATCTACCATGTGGCAGATAAGATGACATGGCAAACTAAAGACGTGGTAGTTGTGGCTAAGGCTATCTGCCACGTGTCACAAGGAGGGCGACCAAAATTTTCTTATCGGAATTCTGAGATGCTGACGGAATCTCGGGATTCTATCGTCTTCTCCGATGGTTTGTTGAGAAGGCTGCTCATTGGAGGCAGCTTTGAGAGGCTCATTGAGGAGCAGCACAGGTAGCGAGGGAGCTTGCAGAGAGGAGCCATCGATGGTGGCACTGGAGTGTTGACGGGAGCTCTCGGAGTTCGTTGGTCTCGGTAGTCAGAGATGGTGTAGGAGCTATAGCCATCGTTGGTCGGGCTAGCCATTTAGGCTTGTTGGGTTGTGAGGAGGCCGGCTCTCGATAGTTGGAAGAGCTCCATCAGGAGTTGGTCGTTGGGGCGAGCAGTCGTGGAGGCTACTGGGAGCCTTGCAGGGCTTGTTGTCGACGGTCGTTGTAGTTTGGAGTAGGCGTCAATGGGTGACTTGTGGGAGTTGTTCACATCCAGGAGCTTGATGGAGCACGTCGGAGTCATGCCTGAGGAGATGGAGCTGTGTTGCAGGACTTATTCCCTCTACACCAATTGCAACTGGCATGCGTAGAGCTTAGAGCAGAAGACCTACAGGCATTCTATAGGCTGAGACTAAGGAGCCATGAGACTAATAGACATCATAGTTGATGCTATAGAGCTATTGAGGGCAGCTGTTGAAAGAGCTACTATTGTTGAGGTCGTAGAAGCCTGTATGTAGTGAAGCTATAGCCCATGAAACTAAAGGAGTAGCCCATTGAAACTAAAGAAGCCGCCCACTGCTGCTATTCATTATGGAGTAGCTGTGCGACATGCTACAAAGTTCGATGGAGGTGGACGGAGTGGGCTATGGTAGTCACAACCACCTTTTTTTTGTTGTTGTCGAACGAGCTGGTCTTCCTTGACAAGAGTTGAGCAGCTGAGATTTCCACAAGCTTTTTTTTTTTTTCTTGCCTTAGCTAGGAGATTGAAGTCCCTATGCTTCCGAGACTCATAAAGAAAACTCAAGAACTCTCTTCCTCTTTCTCTTGACAGAGAATGGACTCATAAAAGCTCTCTCTCACCACCATGGAATCTCTCTCTCAAAATGAAAAAACAAAAATCTCTCTAGAACTCAAAGAAAGAATAATGGACAGAAATTTCCTCTCAATGATGGAAATTTCTCTCAATGGAAGTGAAGGGAAGGATCTCACAATCACTCAAGAGAACTCTCAATCTCACAATCTTTCTCACTCTCATAAGAAGGATGGCCCCTTAGCGGAAGGCAGAACCAAGCTCTGATACCATGACAAAATATGAAGAGGGGAGAGGAGAAGAGTGGAGATGAGGAGAGAGGGCACAGCTAGAGAGCACACCACAAATGACTAATTGTACACTAGATTTAGTTGAAAAAATAGAATATATACAAACCCTTTTAGGGTTAGGGTTAGGGGATCTAACCCTTTCCTTTATAGCACTCTATAAGGTTAGTGCTATGCACATATGATCACGTGATGGTGCTATGCACACATGATCACATGATGTTGGGTGTGAACTCTCAACATATATATCCTGTCCTCACTAATATCCTCATTCTCTGAATAGTCATAAGAAGTATATATTTTCTTGTCATTACCAACCACACATGGAAAATCCACAAGGGTATCATCAAGTAAAGCATCTAGCTGATCATCAGCCACACTATCACTGCCATCCAGCTCAACATGCATACTGGTGTTTACTTCTTTTTCGAAGAGAACAATGCTAATATATCATCTAGTGCATCATCAAGAATAGCCACATCAGCTTCATCTCTGTCAAACATGATTGAGCTCTCATCTTCACTGCTAGTTTCACCTCTTTCTTCCTCACTTGTTGAATCTGAAACCTCATTCTCTTTGGTATGCACAGTCACAGTGTCAACCTCGAACTGATTGCATTCAACTATCATAGGCACATCATCACATAACACTGGAGCATGATCATCATCTACACACATAGACTTATCCTTAGTTGCCTTTAATGGGCTCTCAATCTTTTTGCCATCTATGGTAGCAACCCCTTCACTCGGGCTCTCCTCTGCCACCTCACATAGATCTAGCTAAGCAACACCCTCCTTCATAGCAACTGACAAGCCTCCATTCATAAGTGTAATGATTTCCAGCTCCCTTACATCACCAACATTTGCTTTCTTCAATAGTGAAGACAACTGACTCTCTTCCTCTGATGAGATGCTCTCTTCCTCTGTCTCACTCTCTATCTCTTCATCTCTGACTGTCTCCTCAGGTTCCTCTTCCAATTCCAGCCTACAGCTCATATTGCATTGCCTGCGTACAGACATAATCTCTGGTGTGGTCTCCATTCTGATTAGACTAATTGCCTTTCCTTTCCCTTTATCCTCCCATCTCACACCACTGGTATAGAGCTGATTCAGATCTTTCTCCTGCATACTGTAATCACTTGGTCTATCATTTGTTCTCTGTTGCACAGGATAGACATCTGCCTCTGCTCTGGCTCGCTTATCACAGTGAGGGCTGATATGTCCCCACTCCCCACAATTTCAGCATTGGACATTGCTCATATAACTTGGTACTCTCCTTGCACCAGCTGAACTTCCTTCTCCTCCAGTCATAGTTTCCCTCTTGTTATTTTGACCTCTGCCTCTTCCTGCAGTCTCCATCCAATTTAGGCTGAGAGTGTTTTCATCAGCTCCATAGCTTCATGCAAATCCTTTTTCAGGGAATCATCCTGCACAGGAACAGACACCGGCTCTCTCTCTGCATATGCCTTAATCATTTTTGGGCTTCTAATGAGATTCTTAGGCTCCTCTTGCATGCTAAGCTGCCTCAACCTCTTGACTTTCCACTCCTTCTCCCTAGCCACTTTGATTGCATCCTCAAAACTATCCATATTCCTCAGCTCCACCTTCAAACAGAGTGAAGGCTTCAAGCCTAAAATAAAGCGGTATCTTTTAATCATCTGAGGAGGTACTGCCGGCACAAGAGCTTCACACCATAGACTCCATAATCTCCCAAACTGAATCAAGTACTGGTCAACCTCCTGCTCCTCCTCTTGTCTCATTTTGCACAGCTCTTTCTAGACTTCATTAGGGCTCCTAGATTGTGCAAACCGTACAAGAAAAGATGCTCTCACCATTGTATGCTCCGGATTTTGCTACTGAGGATGAGTAGTTCTGAAGGCAAAAACTTGAGTCTGCAGCCATGCTTCTGCATCTCCCTACAAGCAATAATTCATGATCTGAAACAAAATCTCAGGGGTTGCCCTATCTTTCATAAGTGCTGTAAATTCCATCCTTTCCAGGAATCTCACTGCGTTTTCATATGGCATCCCCCAAAACTCTGGAAAGTCCTCTGCCATCTCTCTCAGCTCTTCGACACTACAACTGACTGCACAACTTCACACTTGTAAACTGAAGTGCACAGTCCTCTGTGGAGGCATCAAAACGTGGATGGGCAAAAGCAGTAGAGCCCAATCTGCCTTCACAGCCACCCTCATCCATGTTTAATACAACTGAACAATGCAATCACAAGGTAAAAGGCATTCATTCCACATCCTTGTCTCTACACACCTCCAAACACATCTCACACTCTGGTCACATTTCTTCTGGAAGCCAAACAACCTCAAAAAGAACCCAAAGACTAGAAAGCTCAAACTGTACTTCCCTCAATAACTTAGAAAGCATTCAGCTTCAAAGCACTTCCAACCCACAACCCACATGAGGACTATCCTCATGACTTTTCAAGGCATCAACCCACAAATTGGCCATAGCCAAAAGTCTTATCACATCTTCACCAAGATCATCCTCGAACATTAGACAATGATGCAACCCGCCATCTCATCTTCTCTCCTACTCAAGACTCTGAGGAAATCTTTCTAGACCCACCTGGACAAAGCCTCTCTGCTTGCATCCCATGCAGTTGACAACCAGCTAGCTGATAAACACATTGCAACACCTCTGGTTTAAAATTCACGATTTGTATTACCACCTATTGGTTAGTCTCTTCTCATAGCTGCTCCTTCAGTATCCTAGAGCTCACGGCCTCGTTGCTATCCATCTCCATCTTCGACTACTTTAGTAGCCACCCTGTTGCTCACGTCTAATCAACAACTAACTACCTTATATCTAGAATTTCACCCATTGCGTCTTTTCTCATCAACCTGATGCACATGCTCTCTTCCATCCAAGGTATCCCATCTCACACAATAGAGATGCGATACTCCTGCTTAGTGACTCTTGACCAACAACAACCCTTTTCCATAAAGAGCAAACAGCCTATACTCATCGCACAAGCCAAGGCTCTTAGGTTCCCAACAAGAACATCAGCTCCTAAGATAGCACCACAACATCCATAGCTCTCTTCTAAAGCGGCAGCCAAATCTCTTATCACGTGCCTTCCTTAACATGATGATCCTAGCCTCATATCAAAAACACCAATGTCGCGACTTCTCCCCTAGACCTAGCGCACACGCTCTCCTCATACAAGGTATCCCAGACTCTCAAGAGTAGCAGTCAACACTCACATGATGATCAACCCATCGCTCTTCTGCACCACTCTTATCGGCCATCACCTTCATGCGATCACTGTAGCTATCCTCTTCTCACAAAGCACAAACCATTCACGGACTTTGTCTCCTCTCCTAGGTCCCTGGTCTCCCTTCCTTTGCGCCATCTTCGACCTCCCCGTGTCTTCAAAGTTTCCTCGACCACACAGTAGCGATGCCACAGTTGTGTCCCCTCTCTGATCCTCTTGGCCTACATAGTAGCGATGTTGCTCTTGGCCAGAAGCTCACGACCAATGCTCCAGCAGCTTGTCCTCTAAACTTGAGCTCTCATGAAGCTAGTATCCCCTGTCTTAGGACGTCCCTAAGCTCCCTTTATCCCAAGAACTCCTATCCTGCAGCAGTGACCCTCCCCCGTAGTCCAGACTCCTCCTCGCCTGCAGTACCGATCCTCCTCTTTCAGCAATAGTCCCGTCCTTCAATGCCCAGCTGCCACCTTGCCATCCAGAAGCACCTCCTTCATTCTCACGTAGCCACAACTCATGCATGCTTTTTAATATACAGCCACGTCATCTTTGCCTTTTACCACTCTCCAAGGATTCCCACAATTTCATACACCAAGGCACTTAAGCACATATTCATTGACTATGTGCACACAAATGCGTGCCACCAGCATTTAGCATTTAGTTGCCCAACATTTAGCATTTAGTTAGCTTATCTTGCCAAGACATCACACAACTCCACTGGCTATTAGCCATCACACTTGTATCATGAGTCTTGCTCAGCTTCACATGAGCCACATCTTTTTAGGTCACTACCTCACACATAGATCTCATGGGCACAACCACCTCATAATCTATGATTAGGGACTTCTCAACATACCCTATTGCCTCAACTTGGTAAACTACAAATCTTAACCCATCACATGAATTATCAAGATCACCTACGAGCAGACAAACATCCTTCCCACTTGTAGAATGCTCAAACATATCAGCACACTCTTTGCTATACATCCTGTCCTCACTGATATTCTCATTCTCTAACCAGTCATAAGAAGTATATATTTTCTTGTCATTACCAACCATACATGCAAAATCCACAAGGGTATCATCAAGTAAAGCATCTAGTTGATCATCAACCACACTATCACTGCCATCCAACTCAACATGCATATTGGTGTTTACTTCGTTTTCGAAGAGATCAATGCTAACATATCATCCAGTGCATCATCAAGAATAGCCACATCAGCTTCATCTCTGTCAAACATGATTGAGCTCTCATCTTCACTACTAGTTTCACCTCTTTCTTCCTCACTTGTTGAATCTGAAACCTCAATCTCTTTGGTATGCACAATCATGGTGTCAACCTTGAACTGATTGCATTTAGCCATCAGAGGCACATCATCACATAACACTAGAGCATGATCATCATCTACACACACAGACTTATCCTTAGCTGCCTTTAATGGGCTCTCAAACTTTTTGCCATCTATGGTAGCAACCCCTTCACTCGGGCTCTCCTCTGCCACCTCACACAGATCTAGTTGAGCAACACCCTCCTTCATAGCAACTAACAAGCCTCCGTTCATAAGTGTAATGATTTCTAGCTCCCTTACATCATCAACATCTGGTTTCTTCAACAGTGAAGACAACTAACTCTCTTCCTCTGATGTGATGCTCTCGTCCTCTGTCTCTTCATCTGTGACTGTCTCCTCAGGTTCCTCTTCCAATTCCAGCCTACAGCTCATATTGCACTGCCTGCATACAGACATAATCTCTAGTGTGGTCTCCATTCTGATCAGACTAATTGCCTTTCCTTTCCCTTTATCCTCCCATCTCACACCACTGGTATAGAGCTGATTCAGATCTTTTTCCTGCATACTGTAATCACTGAATCTAGTATCCCCCGTCTCAGGACCTCCTTGAGCTCCCTTTATCCTAGGAACTCCTATCCTGTAGCAGTGACCCTCCCCCATAGTCCAGACTCCTCCTTGCTTGTAGTCTCGATCCTCCTCTTTGAGCAACAATCTTGTCCTTCGATGCCTAGCTGCCACCTTGCCATCCAGAAGCACCTCCTTCATTCTCACGTAGCCACAACTCATGCATGCTTTTTTACTTCCAGCCACATCATCTTTGCCTTTTACCACTCTCCAAGGATTCCCACAATTTCATACACCAAGACACTTAAGCACATATTCATTGACTATGTGCACACAAATGCATGCCATCAGCATGTAGCATTTAGTTGCCCAGACTATAACATATGGTGAACACCATCTCGACACAATGGATTTTCAAGACAACTACGATAAAAAAATGCTCATGCCCTCATACAAAAAGGATTCGGGACAACCATGAAGAGTACATGTCATCCCATAACAAAACTCCATCACCATGCTCTAAATTGTCTGGTGCACCCACACTACTTCCCATCATCTCCCAGAAGTCCTCGTAAAGTATCTGCCTTCTCAAGAAAGTATATCATCAGTGTGGAGTCCTTTATGAGGGTGTACCTAACTCAAAGCCACCACCAATGCCTATCAACATGCAACAAGTGAAAAACATTTTTTCATTTTTATCCACACAACGTACATCAAAGAGTTTATTTCTAGCCACTAGTGCTACAATTCTCTTCTCTCTTTCCCACTCCTACATCATCTCTCTACATCAGATTGCTTCCTAACCCCATCATTGAGTTTTTCCCCTTATTGTTTAGACTTTGCAACTTCTAGTTGAAGTCCATCCCATCGTTCTAGCTCCTAGTGCTCCTTTCCTCCTTTCTCTTTCCCACTCCTACATCCTCTCTCTATAGCAAATTACTTCCTAGCCCCATCATTAAGTTTCTCCCCTCATTGTTTGGAGTTTTGAGCTTTCAGTCTAAGTCCATCCCAATCTACTTCAGCATGTGGCGAATGATTTCCCTTACTCGATTTGAGTTCCAGACACCTATAGGGCACACTTTTCAAGTGAAAGTTAACTAGTGATCTATGACTTGACTAGGGGGAGCTGAGTTTGAGGCTTAGGATAAGGTTTTAGTGGTTTGCCAACCCAAAAAGCAATTGTTCATATTTTCTCTTTAGGGGGAGGAAAATAAGAAATCAACTTTTAGCTCTCAAGAAAAAACGGTTCAAAAGGGAAGCTCCAACCTCTTGGAAAAAGAGATTTGTTGAGATTTAAGACAAAGCAATCCTTAAAAAAATATCTTTATTTGCTTTGAGCAATATAGATGAAGCTACTGGCAAGGCAAATTGTTCATAGCAATTGAATTTGTGATAAATGCCATGGGGCGAGAGAAAGTGTTGTTCACTTGCTCATGAATTGTTCGTATTCAAAAGTAGCCTTGGATTGAATTGAGACAAAGATTGGAAATTTTCCTTTCAACTATCTATATGTATGCTAGGGAACACTCCCTCAAGATGTAAGGAATACTAGAACATGCTCAAAAGCCAAACATTATGGAACATATAGTTGGAAAGGAAAGGTTATATCTTCAAGTCCAATCTAATGGATGCTTGGCAACATACATGACACTTTGTTGCACATGATGAAATAGTTTTTCATATTGACTTCAAGTGAGCACTTGAATATCTTACTCGACTAAGTAACAAAATAGTAATGCAATATAAAACTATATCAAGAATTAAGAATATTTAACTCTTATAATGAATTAAATATTATAGTGAATTCTACCATGATCCCTCTCTCTCTCTCTCTCTCTCTCTCTCTCTTTTTCACTCTTTGTTTGGGCTTGCCACCCACCCATCAAGGTATCTCTGATGAGGGAAAAAGTTCTTTAGTACAGCTTTCCCTAGGTTGTATTTTAGCAATGGATGTGCTTGGAGCTTATTTCTCTTTGAATAGGGCCAAGGGGTCCTTAAAAACACTCATGGGTAAGTTTCAATGTAGCTTGGGATTGGGTTAGTCATCACACCTTTACACCTAGGGGTGGTCTTCCTTCATGGCTCATGAGGGGAACCATGGTCTTGGCTACAACGTGTATGAGTTTATGTAATTGACTTGAGATGTTGGAAGAGGTTCTTAAGGGTTAGGCTTGGCTCTTTCTCAAGGATGGGTAAGGGTATATTGCATTTAGTTGCAATGGGCATCCAAGTAAAATTGCATTCTTTTTTGTACTATTCAATTACATGAACCACATCATGATGGGTGATGTTGAGATGTGCAAATTTTGGTTGCTTTCCATGGTGTTCTAGCTTTATAGTTCTTGGCCCAATGGTTGAGGGTTGCCTACATAATACCATGAACAAGATGAGCCCACATCTCTTGTCTTTCTATCATAGGGAAGGGAGTTGAAGTATTTAATGAGCTGTGTGAGGTAGTCTAGCACTGTCTCTATAGTGGGCCAAGGATTCTCCAGCATGCATTAAGTAGGGGGTGATTGGACCTTGACATAACCCTTTGGCTACTCAAAGAAATCTTGATAAAGTCTTTTGCAGATCACAATTTTCGCTTTTGTGCATACGATGCTTATTTCCAATTGGGGCATGATTGCAGCATTTCATCCTTGGATGCATATGCTCCCCTTCTCAAAATTGTAAGTTTGAATTAGTTTTTACACTTTTTTCTCTTTGAATTACTGCTATCAATTGACATTGATGAAGGTCTATAGGCCTATTTGCTGGAGTCACTTGCATCTTTTTATCATCAATTAAGTAAGGTTGAGGGATTCGCATATTGCATGTGTGGTAGTATTTCTAAATTTGCTATTGAGCTTTGACTTTTGATTCAAGTTTGTGGGGCATGTGAACATAGGGTATATGCAAGAGGGTCTAAGAGAGGTGGTGTGAGTGGTGCAACTAGCATGAAAATGATTGAGGGCATTTTATAGGCATCATCTAGGCTCTCGGAGCACATCCTATGAACAACCCTTTTTGCTATATTTCTGCAAGCACTGGGGAATAAAGAGGGTGTTACAAGGCTAGCTACTAGAATCCCCCCTCTTCTTTGAACTCAATCTTACTGTGTGTTTGCTGAACAGTTTCTCTTTGACCAAATCTGAGGAGTTGTTGCCTATCATTCTCAAGGATGCCAAGTCAAAACACAAAGAATGCCTTTACCTAAAAAATGTGGGCTTCATCATGGGTTGACAATCTCATTAGGGTCCCTTTTGATGTAAGTCTTTCCACTAGCTACATCGTGTAGAGAAGAGTCCAATGTCATTAATGCATCGATTAAATCCTTGTTGGCTTACTCTTAGAGTTCCATTTTGGGATTCTTATGATCCAAGTCCCATCGTCAAGAGCTTCTTGTTACATTATCCACCCATAATTGAATATGACGATATGGGTTGGATTTGCAGCACCTGCACTCACCACAATGATGGCTCTCAACTTGAGTGTGCAATGTACAATACCCTCTACTTGGGCTATCTAGCAAAACTTTCCTTGTTGCACCAGTCCCATAGCTTGACTGAATCCAAAATATGTTCAAGTGCTTGAGGGAGTCCTTTTGAAATACAACCTGATCTCCATTTCTAGGAAAAGATTTGACAAGTCAGCCATCAATAGCTTTTGGCAGTAGATCTCTATTGCTGCATGCTTCATTCAGCATGGTTGTAAGGGAATAACACATAGACATACAATTGTGTTGGGATTAGTTGGTGTGATGATTCATCAATTAATTGTAACACCTATCACAATTGGTGGCTTGAGTACAAATGATGAGTTGGATAATAAGGAAAGGAGATGGAGAAGGAGATTTGGATTGATCAAAGTATCGAACGGTTGCCAAAGGAGATGGGCCAAGATTGTAAAGTAATGACTATTAAGTTGGCTAATTTATTTTATTAATTGTGGATGAGCACATATTAAGCCTTGTGATATTTTGAGCTCGTGGAGTTATGTTGAGAAATCCCTCTAATTATGGACGGATGCTTTTGGATGTACTATTATTGGCTCTTTTCTTTTTGGAATTACAATTATAAATCCTCTAGATGGGAACCAAGAGCCATCATCTAGGGGGGGAAGATTGGACCCCATGCAATGTTGCTCTCTCTTTCTCTTCTCTCCCCCACTTGTTTCCTTGTTCTTTTTTTCTATGGTTTTGGTAAATCATTAAATTGTGATCATGTCTAATTCTAGTTTTCATAAAAGTAATATGAGAGCCTGGTTATGCTCTAGCTTGACTATGGGAGGAAAGCGACATGGCTTTCTCCAATTTGATGATGTAGTCATTCTTAGAATGTTCTTCATAATCGTTTCGACTACTTGATCATTAGGTTTTGAGCTCGTATGTAAAAGTTATCAAAGATGCTTTGAAAATCAATGCAATTGTGATTGATGAAAACATCTCACGTTAGCTTGTTCAAAGGGTATGTCCTAGTACTTTTAAGTGGTTGGATCACTATATTCCAACTTGAGGTAAGAAATTTATGGTTGTTTCTTTTCACGGCCTACTATCAAACAAATTGGTAGAAGTAGTCTTTGGATAGAAAGATAAATAGCCAAGACCAAAGAAGGCCTAATCTTAGGGCATGAGGACAAAAAAGATTCATATTCTTATAGAAGGAATGATATTCGAAGTAATAATAGCATCATGTGATTTCAAAAATGGAAGTCGAATGAAAATTGCAACAGGAATATCACTCTCCTTAGAGAAAGACTAGGTTTACTTAATTTGAAAGAAACCAATAGGATTAAATCAAGAATTGAGAGCTGTAGATGAAACAAGGACAAATAGATGCACTATATACATGTTATTGCTTTGACAACAATTGGTAATTTCTCTTGTTAACTTAGTAGACACAATCAAGCATACAAGCGTTGTGATGAGATGATGAAGGAATCTCTGGATACATCTTTTATTCTTCTTCTTTCTCTTGAACTAAGAGCTTTTGTTAAGTTGCATATTATGAGGGCTCTATGAAAGAAAGCCTCTGCAAGGAATCTCTTTTGAACCACAAAGTTATCAGACCAACGATTGAACGAGAAGCAAAAGAAAGTTGATTATGGCTGAACCAAGCAAGCAAAGATTTGGAAGGACAAAGGAGATACGTATCTATTCCCATACTTTCATTTTTTGAGAGTTCATGCTCAACATCATGTGATCATGTGTGCATAGCACCATCACATGATCATATGTGCATAGCACTAACCTTATAGAGTGCTATAAAGGAAAGGGTTAGATCCCCTAACCCTAACCCTAAAAGGGTTTGTATATATTCTATTTTTTCAACTAAATCTAGTGTACAGTTAGTCATTTGTGGTGTGCTCTCTAGCTGTGCCCTCTCTCCTCATCTCCACTCTTCTCCTCTCCTCTCTTCATATTTTGTCATGGTATCAGAGCTCCCTTGCCTTCTGTTGAGGCATTGCGATCCGCTTATGAGAGTGTGAGAAAGTGATTGAGAGATTGAGTGTTTTCATTCTTTCATTCCGTTGATGAGGGAATTCCGTCCATTAGAGTTTGAGAATCCATTAATCTCCCTCCATTTGTTTCATTGTTCTTGAAAGAAATTTCCCTCACTTGTTCTTGAGAGATTTCCGTCATTTGAGAGAGAGTTCATTTGAGTGTTTCTTGAGTTGTGAGAGAGATCCTATTGTTTGAGAGAGAGAGTCTCAAGCTCTACTGGTTTTGAGAGAAAGAGAGACGAGAATTTTTGCAACTCTACCCTTTGCTGGTTCCCAAGACTAGGCAACAAGTGTTTGCTTTCCCTTTGTCAAGCTTCGACAATGAAGTTCGGTCCTTTGTAACCTGCTGCTGCAAGCCCAGCCACCTTCATCGACTTAGACTCCTGTAGCCTTATAGTTCTAAGGCTCTAAGCCTTTGGCGAAGCTCTAGGCTGCTCCAATCCACAGCTCTATTTCCTACAAGCTCCAGCCATGACTTCTACGACTACCCTGCCTTCTACAACAACAGCTTTGAATAGCCAACATACAACCCGGACTACAGTAGCATACGTAGTGCTCAGACTTCCAAAGTCTCCAACGCTTCCTCTCTAACAAGAGTGCTTCCTCTCCTTCGAATGCCTCTTCACGGGATGCTCTAGTCAACATGGCTCATCAATCGCCACCTACACGACTGCAGCTCCACAATAGCTCGCCGGCTCCTTCAATACCTTGACTGCCAGTGTCAGCGCATCCTGTGCTCAGCCTACGTCCATCGGCTCAAGAAGCTTCTCCAACAGTCATCTTCCAGCCGACTACTCTAGCCCTACTCCAGCCCAACAACGATAGCCTCTATGCCAAGAAAAGCCTCCTACAATGACCGGCTACTTTAACACAGACACAGAAACTCATGTGACTTCAATGACTCAGCCTGATTGGGTCTCCAACAGAACCCTCTTTCCTTCTGTCAATGACTGGGATACTCCTACACAATGCTCCAACCGCCTCTCCAACAGGCTCCTTGCATAGCCACAGCCACACAAAGCTCCAAGCAGGTGCACATCGAGCAACTCAAGCTCCAACGCCCTCTAACGACCACCTTCAACAGTGACCCTCAGGTCCTAGTCTCTCTACAACCGCTCTCCTATGTAGCCCGTGTGCTGTAGATTTCTCAATCGACGGAGAAGACGACAGAATCTTGGAGATTCTGTCAGTATTTAAGAGATTTTGACAAGCCACATCATCTTTCCGTCAGTGCCACATGTCATTTCGTCTGCCACATTAGTAGACTCCAGCATCTGCCACATCATCACCTTATCCACATGCCACATGTCATCACACATTAGTTGCCATGTGTCATCCCTATCCTCTTGCCACGTCAGCACCTTATCTACCACATCAACAGTCCATGTCATTTGCCACGGTGGCAACCACATCATCAAGACACATCATTAGCCATGTCACCTATGCCACATCAGCATAAACACGTCACCATTGCCACATCACCTTGCTGACATCATCATTTGTGCCACCTCAGCTGTCTAGTCAGCACTGACCCCTACAGGCACACACAGTGCTTCACAGTCACTGCATGTGACCACTTCTGCCACCTCAGCACAGGGCTTCACTGGCATACCTCTTGCTAGGCATAGTGCCACATCATCACTGCATGTGACTCACAGTGACACATCATCATTGAGCACATTTGCACTCCTTTTGCCCCTCCACCTAGATCAAGTCATATCTCTTGATCCAAGAAGAATTTGAGGGTGCTCCAAAAAGGAAAGTCGCTCATTTTTTTGTGCTCTACACGCTCGTCACATCATGTGCATTTCAGCACAAGGCACACTCACATTTGAGCCTCGCCAACAAAACCACTTCCTTCATGCACATTTGCCTCTACATCGACGCATCTGACCCAACACTTAAAAAGAACAAAAGAAAAGGAATTATTTGTCGTTCTTTCATCGATCGATGGTTGGTTTAGATCTAGATTAGAGTAGACTAGATCGCCATAGAGGGGACGCTTTGAATTTTCCCAAGTTGCCAATCTAAGCCTTGCCCAAAATTCCTGACTAGTACTTACTCAGAGTTAGTCCATACGCTCACATACGGTTTCACATCATTACATTACCTGAAACCTTATGTTCATCAGTTCAATGAGTAGAATTTAGAGTTCAGAGGCATTGCAGATTGTTTCAGTGGGCAGATAGCATTTGATTTCACACACACATGCCACCATTGTAAAGCCTATTTGGCTATCTCATGGCATCGTGCACATCATTTCAGCCTTGTAAAGCCTCTTGGCTATTCTTGGCATCATTGCCACAAGCCTTGTAATACAGATCGGATTTTATATATTGCAGTTCTA
Organism: Dipteris shenzhenensis; assembly: GCF_047967505.1. Taxonomy (NCBI): domain Eukaryota; kingdom Viridiplantae; phylum Streptophyta; class Polypodiopsida; order Gleicheniales; family Dipteridaceae; genus Dipteris; species Dipteris shenzhenensis. Next base: position 2,755,864 of record NC_141619.1, on the reverse strand, counting down.
TCTTCATCGATGATACAGAGATTTCACTTGGCATAGTCAGTGTATTTGCAGTTGATTCATACAGAGATATTCGCGACACTTTTGAGTACATTTCTTGCACCATGTCAACTAGCAACCTCAATCTGGAGGCATCTACTAAGTTAGACAACTCTAATTACGGTACATGGAAATACCGAATGGAGACCATTCTTGTACTTCAGGACAAATGGGAGTATATAGATGGGTCTACACCTAGACCATTGGACGATCCAGCTACCAGTAGCTCTACTCCATCTGTTATCATAGCACCAGTAATGGGATCTACATCTAACAAACAGTTTCCGCACCAGTAGCAGATCCTGCCATTGCTCGATCTCAAGCAGAATGGGATAAGAAAGACAAGTATGCCTATCACCTGATCAAGCAGAATGTGCAAGATGTCATGCTAGGGTAGCTCAACATAGTGAAGACATCGAAAGAAGCATGGGATATGTTTGCAGCTCTCTATGAGTCCAAGAACACATCCAGGATTCTCACCTGAGAAACCAAATCAACCAGAGTTTTCGCAATAGCAGTGAAACCAGTCATGCTTATGTACTTCGCATAAAAGACTACAACAATCAACTTGCAGCAACAGGAGAGACTATGAACCCCGCAAAAATGGTTCAAGTCATTCTGAATGGACTAGGAGAGGGATACGAGAATCTAGTCCAGAGTATTGCCATCCACAACAGCGAATTTCGACACTGGAAGAACTTTACTCAGTCCTACTTAGTGAAGAACTCAGGACTCAGGCCATTCAAGCACATAAAGGTCATTCTAATGATCAAGCATTCACAACTTCAGACAAAAGTAGAGGTAGAGGCAAAGGCACAGGTAGATCATATAAGAAAAATGGTCATCATCAACAACAAAATCAAAGTCAGCATCAACATCAACATCAGCCTCATCCTCAGCAACATCAGAATCAGCAAAGAGGAAATCATTCCAAGTGAGGAAGATTTCAAGGATGAGGGAATGCATCCACCGATGTGTCAAACATTCAGTGCATCTACTGTCACAAGTTTGGACACTATGAAAGAGATTGCCGCAAGAAGCAGAATGACCAAGGCAATCAGTCTAGCAGTAATCGAGGGAATTCTCGAGGCAGAGGAAATCATCGTGGTGGACATTCTAGTCACAATCATTTTGCAAATGAACATGGAAATATGTTTCTTGCAAGCGAGAAATTGCATCAGACTGATACAGAGTGTACCTAGACACTGATTTCAATTCCAAAGAGGATTATAGCTATCAAGTCGACCAAGTGGAACAGAATCCTTGGTACATCGACAGCGGTGCATCATCTCATATGACAAATCATCAAGAATGGTTCACAGAGATGAAACCATTAGAAGGACAAAAAAATGTCATCTACACAGTAGACAATACATCAAATCTAGTGCAAGGGACATGTGTTATCCCTATGAACAATTTCACTAGTATGAAAGGATTGGTCAAAGATGTGCTCCATGTTCCGAAGCTCAGCAAGAACCTTTTGTTAGTAGGTCAAATGACGGAACACAATTACAAAGTCATCTTCGATGGTGATGAATGCACTATCAGAGACAAATCCAAAAGATGTCAACTAGTAGCAAAAGGTGTCAAGGAAGGATGCTTATACAAAATGCTAGCTACAATACCAGATAAGCATGCCATGTCAACTCAACCACAACAGATGCCACTATCTGCAAAATGGCACAAGAGATATGGTCATGTCAATTTCAAGTACTTATTAGATCTCAGGAATCTGAATATGGCAATTGGGATTCCAAAGCTACAGTTTCTTGGAAAAGTTTGCAAAGCATGCTGCTTCGGCAAACAAAAGTGGACCAACTTTGTCAGAAGTACCTCTCGTGCACGAGGTATTCTTGATTTGATACATACAGATGTATGGGTTTATGCCCAGACCCGCAGCATCAATGGTTCACTTTACTACTTGATCTTCATCGATGACTATAGCAGATATTGTTGGGTCTACTTTCTGAAAGAGAAATCTGAAGTGTTTTCTAGATTTCAAGAATTCAAAGCCATGGTAGAAAACTAGACAGGCAGAAAGATCAAGGTCATGAGATCAGATAGAGGAGGTGAATACATGTCTTCAGCATTCATGAACTTTTGCAGAAGTCATGGCATACGAAGAAAATTCACATGTGCAGATACTCCTCAGCAGAATGCAAGAGATGAAAGGAAGAATGGGACTTTAGCAGACAGTGCTAGAGCAATGCTTAGTGAAAAGCATCTTCCAAATTAGTATTGGGCAGAAGCAATAGGTACAATAAACTCTTGCTTAATCGGCTTTCTACCAACCGATACAAGGTATGACTCCTTATGAAGCATTCACTAGACACAAGCCACACATTGGGCATCTTTGCATATTTGGTTGCATAGCATATGCCCACATACATGATGATCATCGCAAGAAATCGGATGCGAAGTCACACAAATGCATCATGGTTGGCTACAGTGAAGAAAGCAAAGCATACAAATTGTATGATCCCATCAACTGCAAGGTCATTATCTCCAGAGATGTAATCTTTGATGAGGAATCAAAATGGAAAACCTCACCTACACAGGAGATAGAAGCATCGACTTCACAGTCATCTACAGAACAGGTTGATGAAGAAGAGCAAGAATTGCCAGCACCACCCCAAGCAGAGCCATAGTAGCTTAGATGGTCTACTAGGGAAAGCAAACCGTTAGCCAGATTGACATATGCTCAAAAAGGCAAAGCAATTCAAGTGGAAACCACCAACTATGCTCTTATGACTACCCTCATGGCTACAAAAGAGCCAGTGTACTTCGAAGATGCACAGAATGGCAAACTGCTATGAATGAAGAAATGGATGCTTTGTATAAGAATAATACTTGGGAATTATGTGACCTTCCACTAGGAAAGAAGGCCATAGCAAAAAAATGGGTATACAAAGTGAAGTACAATCTAGATGGAAGTATTCAGAGATACAAAGCTAGATTAGTTGCAAAAGGATTTGCACAACAATATGGTCAAGACTATGATGAGACTTATGCTCCAGTAGCAAAGATGGATTCCATACAATTCTTGATATCACTAGCGACACTCAGCAAATGGAATGTGTACCAGCTCGATGTCAAGAATGCATTTCTCAATGGTTACCTGAACGAGGAAGTCTACATGCAACAACTAGTAGGATATGTTGAGCCAGGAAAGGAGAATAAGGTTTGCCATCTCAAGAAAAGTCTCTACGGTTTAAAGCAAGCACCCAGAAGTTGGTACAGTAGAATTGACAAGTATTTTGCTGATCTAGGATACATGAAGTCTAATGCAGATCATACTCTCTACTACAAAGTTCAAGGGGAAGACATTACTATTGCACTTTTATATGTAGATGATCTGATTGTGACTGGAAGCAAGGATAGCTTCATCAGAAAATTGAAACAAGACTTATCTACAGAGTTCAACATGAAAGATCTTGGACTTATGCTCTATTGTCTTGGAATTGAGTTCTGGAGAGATTCAGATAGCACATTCATGAGTCAACTCAAGTATGTTGACAGTCTCCTGAAGAAGTTTCATATGGCAGATTGCAAGATTGCAGCCACTCCCATGGAACAGAGTTTGAAACTTACTAAAGATTCAAAAAAGCCTACAGTCAATGACAAATACTACAGGTAGCTCATCGGATCTCTTATATATCTGACAATCATAGGGCCAGATATTTGTTATGTAGTAAGCTCACTAGCATAGTTTATGGCCAATCCAAAACAGTCTCATTGGAATGTAGCCAAAAGAGTCTTGAGATACATTAGAGGTACAAGATAGTTTGGGATAGAATATAGAGGAAGTCATCCACGGTTGCATGGATACTGTGACAGTGACTATGCTGGAGATCATAAGACCAGGAGATTGACACAGGGATATGCATTTTTCCTTGGTCAAGGTGCTATATCATGGTTGTCAAACAAACAGCCAACTGTTTCTTTGTCTTCGACTGAAGCAAAATATAGAGCACTCACTACAAGTACATGTGAGGCTATATGGCTCAGAAGACTATTGTCAGAAACAGATTACTTTGATGAGTCAAAGCCAACAACAATATACTGTGATAATGAATCGGCTCAAACATTAGCCAAAAATCCAGTATCACTCCAGGACAAAGCACATTGATGTCAGAGAGCACTTCATCTGAGAAAGAGTGTTACTTGGTGACATCACACTACATCATTGTGATAGCAAAGATAATGTTGCAGACATCTTTACCAAACCACTCGGTAAAGAGCTATTCGAGAAACACCGACTAGCTCTTGGTTTGATGCAGAGGAAGGACATTCCCATTAAAGGGGTGTGATGGAATGTAATGCTCAGTCCTTCTTCAATTCCCTAGAATCATCATCTTGAGGGAAGGCCTACTTCATGATGTTGATCTTGAGGGAAGGTGTTGAGAATTCATGCTCAACATCATGTGATCATGTGTGCATAGCACCATCACGTGATCATATGTGCATAGCACTAACCTTATAGAGTGCTATAAAGGAAAGGGTTAGATCCCCTAACCCTAACCCTAAAAGGGTTTGTATATATTCTATTTTTTCAACTAGATCTAGTGTACAGTTAGTCATTTGTGGTGTGCTCTCTAGCTATGCCCTCTCTCCTCATCTCCACTCGTCTCCTCTCCCCTCTTCATATTTTGTCAATATTTTAAAAATTTTTCTTGCTCTCATAGCAGTACTCATATAAAGACAAAAGAATGTATGGTGATGGAAGGGAATACTTGAATTTGAAGAAGAGTGATAGATTATATTTATAAACCCTAAAACCTAGACCCTAGACCCAAAACCTAAACCTTGCAGCCTAGATCCATAATCTCTAAACCATAGACTCTAGATTATAACTCCTAGCTAAAACCCTAAAATGCAAGCAATAATTTTCAATTTTTGGTGATTTGTGCAACAGGTTTGGGGCGTACCCCCAACCTGATGCATGTGCAACAAGGGGGTACCAAAATTTGGTGATTTGTGTGATAGACCTGTTGCATGTGCAATAGCTTGTGTGTACCCCCAACTTGCTGCAATAGGTTGTACCCCCAATCTGTTATTTATGCAATAGGTTGTACCCCTAACCTATTGCACATGCAACATGTTGTACCCCTAACCTATTGCACAAATCACCAAATTTTAATGATTTGTGTAACAGGTAAGGGCTGTACCCCCAACCTACTGCACATGCAATAGGTTGGGTGCAACCGCAACCTATTGCACAAATCACCAAAATTTGGTGATTTGTGCAATAGGTTGGGGTTACACCCACCAACCTGTTGCACATGCAACAGGGTGTGTGTACCCCCAACCTATTGCATCTAGGTTGTGTGTACCCCCAACCTGTTGCATGTGCAATAGGTTGGGTACACTCAACTTGTTGCACATGTGGGTGGGTGCAACCCCAACTTGTTGCACAAACCACTAAATTTTGGTGATTTGTGCAATAGGTTGGGGTTGCACCCACCAACTTGTTGCATGTGCAGTAAGTTGGAGGTACACTTAACCTGTCACACATGCAACAGGTTGGGGGTACACAAAACCTATGTGCAACAGGTTGGCAAGCCACCTGTTGCATGTGCAATGGCTTATGAGTTAGGGTTTGGAGTTTAGGTTTGGGGTTTAGGGTTATGTTTTAGGTTGGGGTGCACATCAATATATTTTGTTTGTTGATTTCAAGTGTGAGATTCGTTGGGCGGTTGCTAATTATATTTTTTTTTAAAAATTTTAATGGTATTTATCCTAACAGAGGGTTTAGAGGTGGTGTTATATGAGAAGAATGAAGTCGTAGCCTTTAGACAAATAAATAGTCTTGATCCTTTGAATGTGTGTCATTCTCAACATTGTGGTGAGAGAAGATGTGTAGTGATAATCACCAACATGCTAAGTCTTTTAGTGCATTTAAAATATCCACATGGAGACTTTGAAACACTGGGTGATATCTTACAATATGACATTTGTAATATGCAAGCACATAGAACTCTTTGGGACCGAGATGAAATCATTCCAAAGATATATTTTCAAGATATCAAGAGAACTTTATCGAGGGGGGAAAATTTGAGATATTGTCTTGCTCAGGAAAAATGTAAGCACTTGGAATATTTAAGGGCTATGCTCAGAGACTTCTTTGTATAGTTGAGGTAATTAAGCTGACTAATGAAGGGGTCATTTGAAATGCAATGGATAATACGTCACATCAAGAGGTCCTTAATACTACATCTCATCTTTACGTTCATAATACTATTAAATGGGGGTTAGCTTTCTTGAAATAAAATTTACCTATTAATAAATTTTCCTTCAATGTGGTGGAATATATAGGAAAGTATTAGGAGAAGAAAAGAACTGCATGAACGGGCTCAAAATTAAGAAATCAAGGCAGCTTTAAAGACTACCATAATAGCATGCTTTTAGGTATTGAGGACATTATAATAAGTGATGCTAATGCAAGAGCGGTTGCAAGTGACTCAAATATGCTCACTCATATAGAGGACGTGTCTTGTGTTGTAAGTGAATCGAACATGCTCACTGGCATGGATCAGAATACAACAACATTACCAAGGTATAGATGTATATTCAACTGGCATTGGAGGGTAAACATGGACTATAAACACACTTGTGTGGAGTATCAGTGCATCGATTTTGACTCTTTTATGATGTATGGATTGATTATGTGCATGAACATGATAGTAACCAAGTGGCAACATCCATCATAAAAGTAATGTAGAAGGTCAGAGATACACGTGGATGTTTACCTCACAAGATACACACGGATGTTTACCTCATACCTTGTGTATACAGGAGGCTGCAAAAAACAAGAATAGAATATTTCGTTTATGCTCTATGCTGGTTGGTTTGAAAATATTTGAAGAAGTGGAAGTTGGTTTCTTTCTTTTTGGCCATACACATGAAGACATTGACCAAATATTTATTGTATTTGAATAGCAAGTTGAAGTCAAGGGATATTCTGACATTGGAGGACATGACATCTAAAATTGGGAAAAAAATTGGAGGCTCACAAAAGGAGGAATCAAAAGTGGCTATCTTAGAGAGAATGTTGATTGGAGAGCATTCATAGAGGCACATTTAAAAAGAGGAGATGATGCATTAATAGGGCACACAAATCATACACTATTTTTGGTTTAGCATGCATAATGATATTCCAGTGATGAAATGGAAGCACTACTCAGAGCTCACTCAGAGTGGATGGAGATAATTTATGGAGTGAGCCATATGCTTTATTACAAAGAATAACTCCATTGGAGGAAACTAGATTTGTTCTTACAAAGAACAAAGCATTCAACATAGATAAAATGAAAGGCTTGGAAGTCTTTATTAAACATCTTCAAAGTATGATGCAAAAATATCCTAAGGAGGCAATAAAAAATGGGGAGACAATCAAGTCAATTGAGTCACTTGTCAAAATTTTACAAAAATAAGAAAATTTAATGAGCATTGAATACTCTGAATCTTTTGGCCAGAACAAGCTATGTTGCTGAGATCCACATTGGATACCAATATGGTAATAGATGAGGAAGAAGCTGAGCAATGCATTTTACCTTGGAAATATTATGGTAGGAAGGGGGACAAATAGTTACTAGAGTTTGCACTAGAGGATGAGATTGAAGAGGGTATGTTCGTTGCAGTTTGGGCATTTGATGCAGATGTAGAGTTGGATGAACAAGGTGGCCCAATTTAGTTGGCAAGGGTTGCTTAGGTAGCAAGAGATGAAAAAGGAATTCTTGTAACATTCAAAGCTTTATGGTATGAACCAAAGACTCCCCAAAAAATATACAATGAAACAACTTTATGAGGGTTTCTTGCAAAAGAAACGTGAATGGATTCCAAATAAAGAAGGTTTGATAGACGTGGAAGTGCGTAGCATGGTGGAATTGAGTAGCATTATTCATTGCTAGAAATCAAGGACTCACAGTTATAAAAAGAAGCATGGCTATGATGTTGAAAAATGTATCACAATCCCTAATCCTCGCCTTGCACATATTAAACATCATTTAACTAGGCTTGACCCATCAGGTGAAAATGCAATATTAGAATCTAAATGACTCTGAAAGAGATTCAGAAGCATAGGATAATATATTGTATGCCTTGTTCTCAAAAAATGATGCATCTTTACACAACATTCAAATATATTATTCAATAAAATGGTGTATCTATACACCACCTATATATTGAATTCAACAAACTCTTTTGATATATTGCATATTGAGTGGAGGTCCACAACATTTTTAGCTTCATTAGCCCTATTTGTATGGGTGTGATCCATTTTGTTGCAAAAGTACCCATGATCTATCGAGTAGTGGTCACAACTTACAACTTTGGCAAATTTTGAGGCTCATTATGCCATTTAAGTGTGGCACTTACACATCTAGTGTTCCAAAATACCCAATTTACGAGTCTACGAAGTGATATTGAGTGGAGGTGACTAGCTCAAAAAAAAAGTCCAAACGAAGTGAGAAAGTCCAAAATAGTGTTTTTCCCTAACTTTATGTGATGATGTGGCATACCACATAACCATACCATTACCATCTATACACCAACACATTCGTGCATGCAACTCAATCAATTTGCATGCATGATTTGTTATAAATGTACCTCAAGAGATCTAGATGCAATTTTGTGGACGAGGTATTCATACTTGTCTAATCCACTTGGACTCTCCCCATGCGTGTTTTAAAATGGCAATTGATATACACATGAAATAGAATCTAAGAAAAGTACACAATACCCAACCACATCGTACATAGCATACAATACACAATTCACTAATTCACCAAGAAAGGGCTCATTCTATGTGCTTTTCAAAATTTGAGAAGAGGAATCACATCATGTCTTCATCCATACTTTGTGGGGTTATAATTATTTAAATATGATTAATAATAATTAGATAAATAATTGCATGAAGGGATTTTGGGTGATATTGCATGCTTGAGGATTCCATTTTATACTACAATGATTTCAAGATTCTTTGTTTTTTTAAAGCATTGGAATTATTAAGTGCATGCATCATGGGGTGTTCGATGGTGGGGTGGGTATAATTAGAGAGGACATGGAGTTGTAACCATTTGTAGAAACCCATACAAAATATATGCGTGGAATTTCCCCTACCAAAAATTATGCATGGAATTTGATTCAATAATTAGCATAGGTGAATTGTATTGCTAGATAACTATACCAATACACCATTTTTAAAGCATAGGTTAACGTATAATATTTGCAACATAATTAAGATGTTAGTACATAGCATTAGGTTAATATGGAAATAATAGCAAGTGAAAGCATAATATTTGCATAACATAATCAAAATGTTAGGACATACCATTAGGTTAATTTGGAAATAAATTAAAATTAAACATAATAATATACCATTATATTATGCAAACATGAAATCCAATAGGATTAGATTCCTTTAAAATTAGTGTAAAAAAATAAAATTAAATTAGAAGAGCCACTTATTTTGGCAAATCACCACAACCACTAGATTTAGCCCAACTAAATCCAATCAAATCCAATCAAGATTCAGATTAGAAGAGCCACCAAATCACCACAACCACTAGATTTAGCCAAACTACATCCAATGAAAGCCAATCAAATCCAAGATCTAGGGGAGGATTGTCCAACCTCTCTATAAGAGACTACTTGTTTAGAACTCATTTCATGCATCCTTGTTTGGAGCCTCTCCATTCTTGCCTTCCCATTGCTTGTCACTTTCTCCTACCTTCATTGAGATGCATTCTTAAAGCCGTAGATCCGATCCGATAGACGTGATAGAAGTAGGAAGCCCCCTACTCATACTCTCGTGGACGAGGAGAGGAAGAGGAAGGTGCATGAGTGAAAGAGAGCCTCAAGAGTGAGAGTGAGAGCTCGTGCTGCTGATGATGCACCCTTACCCCCACCACCATCTCCCACCTCCACCTCCACCTCCACCCCCAACTCCCTCCCTCCCTCCTCCCCCTCCAGCCCCCCCAGCCCCCCCACCACCACCACCTCATACCCCCTCCCCTCCCCCCCCCTCCCATGCATACTCTCTCCCCTCCCCCTCCCCCCATACCCTCTCCACCTCCTTACACCCCTTCACCTCTTCTCCCTCCATCCTGCCTCACCCCCCTCCCCCATCCACTTCCCTCCTTCACTCCACTGGGTCTTCGTTTGCCTTACATCCCTCCCCCCCCCCCTTCATGTTCCCCCCTCCATTATTCCCTCTACTTCTTTCCCCTCCACTCTATCTTCCCCCCCACCTCCCCCCTCTAGCTCTACTCCCTCCACTCTACCTCCCACCCCTCCCCCCTCACCTCCCCCTTGTGATGGATCACGACATGACTCTGCCTACCATTCGCCATCGTGCTAGTAGAATAGTGGAGTCATTCTTTAGTGACATTACACTAGCTTCATAGTCAGCTTTACTATCTTGCTTGATAGATCACCCTGCCTTGGTGGAGTGTAGGAGGCTTGCTGGTCTTGTTGCATCTAGAGATAGGGCAGTATGTAGCGAGGTCCTTTCTAGTGTTCATCAGTCCTATGCATCCATCAAGCGTAGGAACACCGCAGATGCCTTAGCAGCACGTTGTCCCATTGTGGCTGCCATTAGTAGACCACAGATGGCTGGCCATGCAGGTATGATTATGAGGCAGAGTCTAGAGGACCATGATGTTGATGCTCTTTGGGCTTCACGTGGCCGTGCACCCTATAGCGATCGACTATTGGATGATCACACTAGGTCTATCATACAACAGTTTTGGGAGGAGCATTGCAGGGCATCTCCAGTGTTCAAGAAGGTAGTGCAAAAGAGGGTGCCACATGGTGTGTACATTGAGCATGGTGCATGTTTTTGGAGTGTACCTAGACTGAGTTGTACACTCAATTTGTAGAGGCACACATGGAGGTCAGGATTGGGAAAAGGTCATTTGAACGATGCAGGCCATGGTTTGTGTGGTGCTCTAGAGAGCGTGACATGTGTTGTCGCTATCATGTTGATTTTGGATTAATGTACGATGTATTTTGTTCCCTTGATGATCACAGGGAAGTGGTTCCTACTAGCCCTCATGACTTCATCCACTCCATATTATGTGCACAAGATGGTGATACTTTGTACCACTCCCTTGAAGTGTAGAGGGGAGGTGCATGGTGTGTGGTCACTTTGCTAGAGTGCTGCGAGGTCCGCTAGATGTCAGTGATGTGGAGATTGTGCATTGGTAGCAGCATGAGTACATCACATTGACATTAGATGGTGGTGCATAGTCCGAGGGGTTGCAACTTGTGGAGCAGCAGACTCCACGTGTTGCTTTCATTGATGCTTTTTGAGGGAAGTTGTACCACTACATACGGCACTCCCACACTGCGAAGTGGGAGAATTGATAGTTCGGTGCTTGCTTGAGCACATTTCCCGTAGGGGTGGTTGTCTCAGTGGTGGACTTTGCGGAGAACTATACCTTTGCACCACAGCACGAGATCCAATCGGAGGATTATTTTTCTGAACAGGTGACATGTGAACGACTATTGCTCTTACTTGTGTTTTCTTGTGCATTTCATTTATTTCTTTCCATCATCCTCATTGTTTTTTATGTGCCATCTTGTAGGTTGCTATATTTGTGCATATTAGCTATCGTCATGCAGAGGCTCAAGTGGATGGCATTGATAGCACCATGGACTCACGCGTCATTAAGCGGGAGTATCACTTCTACGTTAGTTTTGATCGCTCACACGATGCCCATTTTGTGCAGCATTGTTTAAGTCTCCATGATAGTTTCTTGAGGGATCAGGGTGTGACAAGGCAGTGGCGCTAGGCTTGGTCTGACTATTGTGGTGGTTAGTTCAAGTCTACCAGGTAGTTTTATTGGTTCTACAAATGGCACCGCGAGATCGGCATTCTGGTGATGTGGAGCTACTTTGAGACAAGGCATGGTAAAGGAGAGCATGATGGGGTAGGTGCTTGTGTGAAGCGTTCTTTGCAGTAACACCAGTTGTGTCATAGTGCCGCTTGCTTTGTGGATGCACGCGATGTAGTGCAGTGGTGTACCCAGCACTTAGGCACTAGTGCGTTGTCCTTGTATCAGTCGCGTGATGACAGGGTGGTCATACGGTTTTTCTGGTGTGTGGACATAGGGAGCATTGATCGGTCTAGGCCTTTTGATTATCGTATGGTGCCTGGAACTCTTGATTTACATTCTATCGAGAGCATAGGCGACTCAGACACTGCAATCTTTTCTTGATGCTTTGCATGTTTTTGCTCGGCATGCATCGATGATGATTGGGGAGGTTGTTCCATGGTGCTATGGGCCAATCCATGGATGTGATGTGTACTTTCCCCCATCTAGCCTTGGGAGGTTGTACATGATGATCAGGATGCAAGGTTAAGTTCTAGCAGAGATTACAACCAATTGACAGATCTCTTACGTATTGATGACATCTTCGCGGTCATTGCTCTAGAGGAAAATCCTGAGCACGTGGATTACTATCTGTTGAGATGCTCTATGGTGAAGAGCGTGCTCAACCAAGATGTAGTGGATGGGCATGGGATCCATTTTGATGCTCATAGCATGATCGTAGCTAGGTACTACTTTGAGCAGGTACATAGGCGTGGTTGCTTCTTCGAGTATCAGGAATACATGTAGATTGTGAGGCGTACATGTATTCCCATCTTGTTGTTGAGATCAGGGTTCAGCTGACTTGTGTTCGCAGCTGCAAGATGACATCCACTCCTCGATGGCACCTTATACTTGAGGATCATAAGAGCATACTTGCAATGACTATTGGCATGAGAGTAGATCCTGAGGAGTAGTTTAGGGTATATCATTGTATTGGGGGTTGCTAGTTTATTACATGTCATTGTATTGGAGATCTATAGTCTCACATTGTGAGCACACCATTGTATTTTGCATGGACTTTTTTTTATGCATTTCACTGTATACGACATGATTGGTTTTATACAGTGTCATGCACATCTTGTATTTAACTCTATTTTATTCATGATCCGCATTGCCTCCTTCATTCCATTCCTTGTTTAATCATCTACAAGTGTTTATCATTAGTTATGTTCCAATGGCATATCATGTTTTGGTGATTTAAGTGGTTGTTGTACATGTATCGTGCAATAAAGGAATAATAAATTGTGTAAAGGATTTGCACGTCCATGTGTCCGATCGGGCTCAAAATTTGCATAGGTCCTAAACACAATGGTTTCCATGCTCTTGCAAAGTTTGAGTCCCATCCGACACTGTATGTGAGCACGGCAAGGTCAGAGGGCCCATTGTCACTCTGTGCACCTCGTTGCATCTGTGAAGGAGCAAAATAAGGAATGGGTCATTAGGATTTGCATGTCCATGTGTCCGATCGGGTTCAAATTTGCACAAGCCCTAAAACCTATGATTTCCATGCTCTTGCAAAGTTTGAGTCCCATCCGACACCGTATATGGGCACGGCGAGGTCAGAGGGCCCATTTTCACCCTATGCCCCTTGTTGCATCTGTGAAGGAGTAAAATATGGAATGGGTCATTGGGATTTGCATGTCCATGTGTCCGATTGGGTTTAAAATTTTCATAGGTCCTAAACCCTATGATTTCCATGCTCTTATGAAGTTTGAGTCCCATCCAACACCGTATGTGGGCACGGCGAGATCAGAGGGCCCATTTTCACCCTATGCACCTCGTTGCATCTGTGAAGGAGCAAAATATGGAATGGGTCATTAGGACTTGCATGTCCATGTGTTCTATCAGGCTCAAAATTTGCACAGGTCCTAAACCCAATGGTTTCCATGCTCTTGCAAAGTCCCATCCGACACCGGTGTGGGCGGCGGGGCGAGGTCAAAGGGCCCATTTTCACCCTATGCACCTTGTTGCATTTGTGAAGGAGCAAATAAGGAATGGGTCATTAGGATTTCCATGTCCATGTGTCCGATCAGGCTCAAAATTTGCACAGGTCCTAAACCCTATGGTTTCCATGCTCTTGCAAAGTTTGAGTCCCATCTGACACTGGATGTGGGCACGGCGAGGTCAGAGGGCCCATTTTCACCCTATGCACCTTGTTGCATCAGTGAAGGAGCAAAATAAGGAATGGGTCATTGGGATTTGCATGTCCATGTGTTTTATTGGGCTCAAAATTTGCACAAGTCCTAAACCCTATGGTTTCCATGCTCCTGCAAAGTTTGAGTCCCATTTGACATCGGATGTGGGCACGGCGAAGTTTGAGGTCCCATTTTCACCCTATGCACCTCGTTGCATTAGTGAAGGAGCAAAATAAGGAATGGGTAAACCCAATGGTTTCCATGCTCTTGCAAAGTTTGAGTCCCATCTAACATCGTATGTGGGCACGGTGAGGTTAGAAGGCCCATTTTCACCCTATATACCTTGTTGCATCAGTGAAGGAGCAAAATATGGAATGGGTCATTGGGATTTGCATATCCATGTGTTCGATCGGGCTCAAAATTTGCACAGGTCCTAAACCCTATGATTTCCATGCTCTCATGTACATCAAAGTACACATACATGATGGCCAAAGTATGTGCCACCTACATCGGCTATCATAGGAGGAATTTGACAACTCAACATAGGTGCCTCTAATCACCCTTTGACGAGGCTCCTACACGACATGCTACTCGATCATCCGCTATGTAGAAGTTTCGGCTTCATTTCCATGGGATGCAGCAACACGCTGAGCCACTGCTTGTATCTCCATAATCCTCGCATCCTCCACATATGCACGCCTGAGCTCCCAAAGTCGCTGATCTACATAGATTCGTGCCTCAAGTCTAGCATGAGTAAGCTCCTCCTCATGTTTGAGCCGCTGGTCCATATCCTCCCCAATATTCTGCTGCACCCAATCTTGTAAGGATATCTTTAGGTGTGCCTCTCGCTCAATGCATCGTGCCTCCTCCGCTCGTGCCTCATCGCTGGGCATGATGCAATGTGTGCTGAGACCGTTTGCTCCTGCAGCTCTGCCTCTAGTTATTGTACTTGAGTCTCCTTCTGCCAAACAAACACACATCATGAGGTGAGAAGGGGGCATGGCACATGAGTAACTCATGTGGCACCAAAATATAGTAAAAGATGATGAACGACTAAACCCGCTAGTAGACTCTACCAACTGTGCCTCCAAATCAGCAATACATGCATCATGCTCATCTGTGGGAGGTGGAATCTGTAGTGTGCACATGCAAAAATTATTCTAATGTGACTTTGCAACGAAAAAACATGGCAAATTTTCTAGATCAAGAACAATGATCTCTACTTGTACAGATCTCAAGACAAGGCGGAGACCATGTCATGCAAGGATGTGGCTACAGAATGAATGTCCGAACGTAGTCGTCGTTTGATAGATCGTAATGCTGGTGCAGGGAGCATATGAAGCTTTGGTGCCTCGCATTGACGTCCCACACCTATTGTTTATTGCTGGCGTCCCATCCTGCCACGTCCAGCTCCTAATCTAGGACGCACACTGAGATAATCCACCCTATGCCCAAGGATGAACTCAACATATAGCTGCATCACAAATGAGTGAGGGATTTGGCGGTTATGAGGCAACCGACCACCATTGGTAGCGATATACCTCGGATAGATATGCACTGCCATGATGGGGTGCGTACACCGCAATATGTGAAAAGGCTGTCTTGAATGAGGTCGCTGGGACACTGTCTGACCATCCCAAAAAAGTAGATCTAGAGTTGCCCTATGAGGAGAATCATGCTTAAATAGGGCATGTACGGCTCTCCAATCCATGCCTTGACCTCCTACCTCGTCCTCTGCCTGTGCGACTGAAACGTCTGCTGAAGGTCCTTGTAATCACCTAGTCGATGTAGACCATCGATGACTGCATCCACACTCGCAACCAAGTGAGGGGGGGGCCCAGTGTTCTGCAGAGTCCTCATCTCGACTCTCAAAATCTCAATTTTTTGCTGTATAGTGGCGGGAGCTGCATAAGGTCTGCACAAATAAACACATACATCTAAGGTCACTAATTCAAGTTGCATATGTACGTTTGCATGTGTCTACCCACATACACATGGATGCTCAGGTGTAAAACCCAAAGGTGATCTACATGGATTTGGATTCAGCTCCATATTTTCAAGCACTAACACAAATTAGTGCTCCATAATAACAACATTTGCATCCCTAGAGGACCAAGTCTTTGCTACATGTTTTGGGATATTCTACATGTTTCTATCCATGACTATCATCAAGTGTAACTATTCTTCTATCTCTCCATAATGTTTACTGAAATTCTTTCATTTTACATTTTTTACTTCAAATGAAATTGATGATACAAGTGAAAAAAAGCGAAATCCCGATGAAGGGTACAATGATTTCTTTCTTGACTTTGAAAGTTTATTTCTCTTGGATGAATCAATAGCTATTGCCTCTATGAAAATTATCTAAACCTGTAAAATGTGTTGGCCGCTATTCAACGAGGTAAATTGGGTTCTACCATTGTATTAGGTGATTCTATTTGTTAATGTGAGTAGTCAAGTGTCGCTTGACTCCTTACATTATGCTAGAGATGCATAAACTATGGCATTGAAATTCTTGAGAGAAAGCAGGAGGGACTAGACTCCCACTTGCTAACATGTACATATAGGTGGCACTACCAAGTGGCCCTTATGCTAACCCCCTAAATTAATAATACTAAAATGGAATCAATATAGAAGTTATTGTTACGAGAATTGGAATTATCCCATTAATTTAATCTTTTAGTATTTAGTTTAGTGAGATCCAACATTTTTGTCATGCAGCTGATGCATGTGTACTCGTTGTTCCGTAGTAATGCATGTGTGCTCCTACATGGTTGGATATACGACTTCAGCTATATGAGTGTGTAGCATTGTGTGCACCACTTATGCAATGATGGTATGTATAGCATGTGTGCACCATCCGTACGATTTTATTCGTGTAGCATCAGGTGCACCATGAGATGGTATGTGTCGCAAGTGTGCACCATTCATATGTGAGTTATTGATTTCGCATTGCTATAATACTGAAAGGTTGATTGATTGTGGTGATTAATTCCAAGGTTATCTTATGCTTAAAATATTTCATTACTATTGATCGTGTGAATCCAGGGGAAGAGTAATTGATCGGGCAATGGCATCTCGCAAGCATGAACCGCCATATTTTGGGCGTGTAGGCTCAACTCCAGTGATGTGGGGATGAATAAGGCTCATGCTTAATTTTTGATATTACAAAAACTTATGTACATAATTGAATTTTGGAATATTAGTGGCTTGGCTAAGTGTATAAACTAAAGTTAGAAAAAGCTTTATTTTTAGAAAAAGCTAGCTATTCTAGAAGGTGGATGGGCTTTTTGTAAAAGGGTGTATGGAGGAAAGCACAGAGGCTTTTGTATGATTTTTGCTCGAAAGCTTTTTGGGAAATATACATAAATACATAGGAGGTGGAAGGAGAGCACCACTCCTATGGGGGGAGATTATACTTAGCATGCTTGTTCTGTCTCTTCCATTTGTGAGTTTTGAGAGTTTGTACATATTTTCGAAGAGTGTTACTGTGTTTTTCAAGGATTTGTAGGTTCCGTGAGCGTTTCCCGTTGCAGTGGTATCAGAGCAAGGGTTCATCATCCATAGCACGGGAAGCACACGCACCCTGCGTCCTCGAACAAGATACCGCAGCATGCATCAGATTGCGAACACCATGTACAAGAGCGCAATGAAGTTCGAAGCAGCAGAAGTGAATAGTGCAAAACGGCTCGCAGGTAGGAAAACATGCGACGAAGAGAAAAGAAAATCATAGCAAAAGAAGTCAATCGCACATAGACAGGTCGAAGCTTGTGAATGCACACCCACGCCTTAGCTCCTCCAAGCGTATGATAAAGGCGGCAACCAAGGCATAGTCCTTGGCATACCTGGCACTGAAGGCACCGTTGGCACCGTTGGTTGCGCGCAAGGAAGACTTGGGAGATTGCTCATAAAAACTTCTCAGGAGGTCCCCCATCCCTATTCTAGCTCAAGTCCCTAGCTCAAGTCCCCTTAGCAATTGGTGACTATCCACTAGATCAAGTCACTTTATTGCTCTATTCTTTGAAGTTCCTAGCCATAAAGATATCCTTCAAGGAAAAAGTGCAAACAAGGGTGCAACCCAACGGATTTTGGAAGAGAAGAATCTCAAAAGCAAGTGTTCACAAGAGCAGGAGGCAGTCTACAAGTGCTATTGGACAGTGCTATTGGACACGAGCTTTGCTTTGTACCTTGCAACGTGGATTCACTTATTGGAATCGTGTGAGTTAAAGAGCCCACAGAGATACTATTCGACAAATAGCTGCTTTCAAAGCTTGGAAACCGAATTGAGATAAGTCTTGTGTTTGTGTGTATTTCCTTTCATAGTGATTTCTTCTTTGCACCATGCACAAACTATGTCTGGAAGGCATATTCCATTAGAGATAGGTTATCTTGAAGATCTACATCATGATGAGGGTGTGGAAAACAATCACCATCGGTCAAGAAGAAGTTCAACACCGATGACATTTACTGAGGAAGAATGGCGAGAACGCTATCAGCATGAGAAGCAACAACGTCAAGAGATTAAAGATGCTCTATGCCAAGTGACGACAACTTGGAAGCCACCTATATCGATTGAGGATGAGGAACCTATGCATGCATTAGATTCATTGGATGCATGGAAACATCATGCACGGGACCTTGAGCAGAACTTGAGTACATGCACAACATGTGCGACATGCATAAAGCCAACGAAGAACACGCAAATTGAGTGTTAAATGAGATGACTGAAGTCACAAAGAAGCATATGAAGGACAAAGATGATGAAAAAAGTGAAAGCAGCAAATCATCAGACGCCAGTGATAGTGAGCATGGAAGAAGCAAGACGAGACATCAAAGGAAGAAGTCTAAGCGACTTGTGAAGACTTCACTACGACGACATCATGACACTACTCCTTCACGTGAGTCCAATGATGAAGACAACGTGGGAAAGGCCATCTTGAAAGCACTCAAGGTTCGTGATAAGAAGAAATCTGGTAAGATTAATCACAAAACTTTTTCTTTTCCAAAATATGATGGTAAAAGAGATGGACAAGCTTTACTTGCGTGGATTAGTTCTTTCAATCAATACTTTTTGGGAGAACGCTATGAAGAGATTGAGAAGGTAAAACTTGCTGCGAGTCACATGACAAGCAGTGCACAATTATGGTGGAGTGTGGTTGCCGAAAGCACTCATGTTCCAAAGACATGGGAAGCATTCAAAGATAAAATCAAGAAGTGACCCTTTCGAGTCTATGAAGGCGGACTATCCTACCGATCAAGACTTTTCAGAAATCTGGCATAAGATTAAGCAAGCTAATAGCACTCCTATGGCCTCGTATTCCATTCATAATGACTATCTATTCTACGAAAAGCGCTTGTGTGTCACTGCACCATTTCGACGCTTAGTACTAGAAGAGGTACATCAGCCACCCTACATGGGACATAGAGGCGTCGCTGCTACGTATCAGACTGTAATTCAAGAATTTTCTGGCCTAAGCTTAAAGTTGATGTTGCAACTTTTGTTGCACAATGTCTTATTTGTCAAAAAGTCAAGAGCTACAAGGGCAAATATCAAGGTTTACTTATGCCTTTACCAATTGCTGATGGCCCATGGGAGCAGATTTCTATGGACTTTATTACTAGATTTCCTACAACTAGCTCATGTTTTGATATGATTTGGACTATCATTGATAGATTTAGCAAGCAGGCTTACTTTATTCCTTGTAAGAAGACCTTGACCACAGTTCAAGCTGTTCATTTATTCATCAAGCACATCTTTATACACCATGGCCTTCCAAAAGTAATCATGTCAGACCGGGATAGTAAATTTTGTAGTAACTTCTGGACCGCACTCTTTGACAATCTTGGTACGAAGTTAGATTTTTCCACTGCTTTTCATCCCGAGTCTAATGGCCAAAAAGACCGAGGTCACACAAAATACTATTTGTGACATGTTACGTGCTTACGTGTCTGCTCAACCAGGCAAATGGGACAAATTTATACACATATTACAATTTGCCTACAACACTAAGCACTCTGCTACAGGCAAATCTCCATTCCAAATTGTCTATGGAAAGACCATTCCTACTCCATTGACCCACCTTAAGCACCAAGTAGACACTGCTGATCGATTTTCTGAAGATTTCTCTAGCATTTTGACTACTGTCAAAAAGAATATCGAGCATGCTCAAGCTGTGTATGTCTCTTCCGTTTGTGAGTTTTGAGAGTTTGTGCATATTTTCGAAGAGTGTTGTTGTGTTTTTCAAGGATTTGCAGGTTCTGTGAGCGTTTCCCATCGCAGTTGTGGTGTGTGTTGAGCTAAGCAAAGTCGCACAAAGACTTCAGAGGTATATGCTCCGAAAGAACAAGGCCTGTTTCTGCCTCTTTATTTGTTTTGCACATTCTAACAAAACTACATGGAGGACCTCTATTCTTGATACATGTTGCAATCATCAGGTAATCCATTTGTTGAAATTAAGGGAACCTAGGATGCAAACCTTTGAATTGGACAAAGGTGGATGCTTAGCTTGTCTACGGACAAGTCATTCTACTCGTGACTATAATTACATCGACGATAAAGATGTGTCAACAAAAGACTTAAGCATTCAAAGACAAATACTTGTAACATTAAACCAAACTCATAGACTCATGTACAATCCATTATAAAAGCTCATTCCATCACTATACCATCCAATAGACTCATTGACTTGTTAAACATCATAACTTAAGCTCTATGCTTAACAAATTCCAATGACTAATGTACATCTCAAAATCTCATGTTCACTAGACAAGTGGTATCCATTGACCGATATGGTTGCCCATGCATTTTGATAACAACATTTGATAACAGCCTAGAATTCACCCCAATGCATGCCTGTCACTCCCCCCCCCCCCCGCCTCCACCTCCACCTCCACCTCCACATCCCTGCCTCCATCTGCCTCTCCCCCCCCCCTACGCCTCCACCTCCCTCCCCACTCCCTCCACCACCATCCCTCCCCACTCCCTCCGCCTCCCCCTTCCTCAGCCACCCTCCCTGCGCCTCTACCTCCCTCCCCACTCCCTCCGTCTCCCCCTTCCCACAGCCACCCTCCATATGCCTCCACCTCCCACCATACTCCCTCCGCCTCTCCCTTCCGTCAGCCACCCTCCATGCGACTCCACCTCCCTCCCCACTCCCTACGCCTCCCTCCATA
Organism: Dipteris shenzhenensis; assembly: GCF_047967505.1. Classification (NCBI taxonomy): domain Eukaryota; kingdom Viridiplantae; phylum Streptophyta; class Polypodiopsida; order Gleicheniales; family Dipteridaceae; genus Dipteris; species Dipteris shenzhenensis. Next base: position 2,734,644 of record NC_141619.1, on the reverse strand, counting down.
CACCTCCACCTCCCTCCATACGCATGCACCTCCCTCCCCACTCCCTCCGCCTCCCCCTTCCCTCAGCCACCTTGGGTCTCATCGTAGAAAAAGATAGAAGGAAGTGCCTATTGAAACACATTATGCATGAGGGACAACTTGGAATCTTCGAGCGCCCCTCGCATCATCGCATTGCCCCTCCCCTCGTTGTGCTACCTTGCATTCGGATCGCCTCCGTCCAAGATGTCCGTCCGAGATGTTCGTCAGCAATTTTCGTCGAAAAGTTGCAATTACCACCTCGATCCTAGTTTTGGACTAAACTCCGGACACGTGTCAGCCTCCCCGTGGTAGTCACAATGGCTTATCATAGTCAAACACCTCGATCGTGGTAATTGGCAAGGCATACCATATAATCAATACCTCGATAGCGAATTTGATGTGACATCCATGCATGCAAGGGATGTATGAACATACCACGATCGAGGTTTCCTTCACACACGTATGCATGTGAGGCATGAAGAACCATACCTCAATCGAGGTCTACATGCAACACCTATGCATGTGAAGGATCCATGTAATGATCACGATCGAGGTTTTCTCCGCCAACTCGGCTGCATGCCAACTTACCTCGATCAAGGTGATTTCTAGGGAAGGAAATAGTAAGTGTAAGTTGGACCAATCATAAAAAATCAAAGAATTTCTAAAATTCAAATGCCAGTTTCGCTTCTTAGGGCGTGTTTCCATGCAGGGGCTCTGCAGGGGTGAAAGCTACACCAAGGTGCCCCTCAATGCCATCAATGGTTGTGGCGTTGCCCAACCACTATCCATCGTAGTTGCTGTTCACGTGCCATTTTAAAAATTGGCCCTGTCCCTGTTCCTCCTGCACCTAGAGCCTGTGGAACCTGTAGGAGAGAGGAGATTGGATGGATGCTTTGCCCGAGGTTGGGGTTCAGCTTTCTATGCAAGCAGCACCCAGGAGCCCCAAAGGATCCAACAAAAAGTGATGGATTCATATTACCATCCTTGGGTTTCCTCCGCCATTTCCTATTCACTCCTTCTCTCACTTGGGAACCTTCCAAACGAGCCTTCAGCGTATTCAAATGGGTCATTTACCCATGCGTGGAAAGAGGCCCTTAGAAGGTGAATCTCAAAAAATTTGTACTCGAAGGTGAGTGGGAATAATATCGTGCGGAGGGGGGGAAGGGGTGACACTTGTCAAGATATAAAAAGGGGGAGGTGACGCCACGGGGCGGAGAGGGGAATTTACGTGGGCGAAGGCAACATCGACGGTTGCATGGCCGCCTTCCACCCGTCCCCCCCGTTTCCTTCCAACACCACCATCGCCATCCTCATTTTCTTCGCTTCTCCGACCCCGTCCGTCACTCGCTCCCGCTGAGCACGACCTAAAAATCCCTTTCATAGGAGCTCTTCTATCCTTGCTGCTCTCGACCTCAGCAGTACAAGACTCATGACTGAGATCACTGTTGGTGGAGAAGGCACAGGCTTTGAGACGGAGCTCCTGAAAGTGGCTTCAGCCCAGCTATATCTTGTGGATGGAGAAGAAAGCCTTCTCATGAAGCAGGGAAATTTCGTCGTCAGGTTTATGAAGCAGAGTCAATCTCCATTAGCTGCCGTCTTGGCATCCGTCGATGATGTCCATTGGCCATTAGGAAAGGACTCACCAGCCCTGAAGCTTAAAAACAGACACTTTACGTTTGTACTCCCAGGTTTGATTTATGGTCTGGTTTTGCACGACTCGACTTCTACGGAAGTTTTGAATCACCTGGAGGTTTTATTGGCTCAGTATTCCGCTTTTGAAGTCCATCAGGAATTACGAATGCCAGGTAAGAGGGGAACTGTTCTTTTCCCGTCGATTCCAAGGCATGCGTTTGAGTGTCCATTGATCTCTTCTCTACGAAAGAAGGTACGTAAAGTGGCCACTTTTTCCTTTTATTTGCAGGTACACCCTCCAATCAAGAGAAGCCTTCTCTCAGCTTCTGGACGACAGAAGCCCCAGAGATTTCCAGGTTAAGCCTAAAAGTAGCGAGAGATGTATGCGGTGCAGGCGGTTCACTTCTGGCTAGTACTATACTTAAGAATATACGCACCCCTCTATCAACATCGTCTTCCAAAGGACATACCAATAGTAATGACATCGGTGGGCAGCTTGATCCAAATTCTCGTTCAATGAAGAGAGTTCAAGCAGCTCGGCGAGTGTCTGCGATCTCTAAGCTGCTGTCAAGAACTCTGGTGCGAGGCGCTCTGAACGCATCGAACCATGTAACGGGTATTTGTATGACGCAGCCAGTTTCGAGAAATCAGGTGCAAGGGCTGACGGATGTAGCTGTTGCAAGTGTGGATGCGATTACAAAGGTCGTGGAAGCGGTAGAGTCTGCAGGGAAAAGCTTGAATTGGGAAGGTGGAAAGTCTGCTTACAGGCCAGCTGCGAGCAAGCAGGGGGAAACGATGCTTGGTAAAATAGGATTTGGCAACGCAAACACACCGAGCTGGACTTTGAACAGAAACGGGCTTGCTCTGCTTTTCCATGTAACAGCTGCATCTGCCAAAATTCACTCGTCCAAAACTCATGGTCATACCAATTCTGTCCAGGAAACCAGCTTGTCCTCTCATGAGATCAATCTTCCTACGTGTGTAAATAATTGTAACGCACACAGCACTGAAGCATCCTTGAACTCTGCTGAAGCGCATCAAGACACGCTATCGCGGCATCTTAATTCATCACTAGAAGCTTCATCATTTCCTGAGTTATCAATTTCTGCAAACCCTGCTTTTGCTTCAGCGTCTCATGCAATTGCTCCACTCTCGTCACAGAAGCAGCAGCCAATTATGTCAAGTGGCCCGCTTACGCCGTTTCTCCCAGCCAATCCGTACTTTGCTAACAGCGCGTTCCAAAACATGGGAGGCGCACTTGACCGACAGCATTTCTACCATCCTCACTCTTGAGAAATGAGCCTGGATGTCTTGCACGTCCTAAGGTGTCTAGGAACGCAAATATGAGCGTACATTCTCTAAATGTTTATGTGCGAGGTCTTAGTTACTGTCCGTCTAGATCTGGATGTACGAGAATATATCTGCTAAAATTGAAACAGATTCTTATGAAAGCTCACCGGATTGAAGACCTCAAAGGCTTGAAGCAAAACGGTCAAGCTGGTGAAGAAGCGACAGTACTTGAAGCTAGAGAACGTCCTTTTTGGGATTTCGTGTGAATCTTTGTAAATTACGGGTTTGATTTGAAAATTTGAGAGTGTCTTTTGATTTCCTCTGCATATCATTGGAGTGTAGGGTTTGTGAATCTAAAGACATTAGGTTTGTAAGTTACGGGTTTGATTTGAAAATTTGAGAGTGTCTTTTGATTTCCTTGCATACCTTTGAAGTGTAAGGTTTGCCAATCTAAAGACATTATTTTCATCCTTCTTTTCCAAGGGCAAGCGTACGTTATATCTTTGGTAAGAAAACGCTACTTAGGAGAGTTTTTTTCATAAGTATGTATTTATTTAGGTTTCAATCAAGTTTTGAGTCATGTGGAAGCACGTAGCAACTACAACTCAACTCATAGCTTGCCTAGATTCCCTTCTTTTCCACTCAATTGGCGACAAGTTGTTTAAACTAAGTATACTATCTAAAATATTTATGACCACAACATCATGACTATTTTGGGCCCCTCATAGTGAGATTGTAGCCAGTTGTAGGTTGTCCATGCTCGATAAATATCTCCACTTATCTAAATTTTTTTGGATGACATCGAGACTATTCAACACCTTCTTAGTGAGAGAGTATAACCAATTGTACGAATGCCATGTGAGATGCAATTGCCATGTTTGACAAAAGAAAATCGTGTTGTCACATTTGTAGACACTCTCAATAGTAAATCTCAAGAGAGTCTAGTACTTTGAAACAAAACACAATTGCTTAAGTTGCAAAATTTTACAATGGTTAAAATTTAATATAATTTATCAAGTCAAATGGTGAAGGCAATTGTAAAGAGGGAAATTAGTTTGTAAAATGTAAGCTTTATTGTTCAGGGTGTTCTATGATGAATATTCAAAGAAAGAATAAAAGCTAAAAAGATAATTGAGATTCAATCATTCAAAAAGTGATTCAAGTGGAAGGATTTGTCACACATTACACTCATCGAAGGCGAATCATTATGCAATGATGGTTTTTAAGGACAATGATGCTTTTTAAAGGGCTTGCTTTTGGGGGTGGATGATGGTTTTTAAGGACAATGATGCTTTTTAAAGGGCTTGCTTTTGGGGGGTGGTCACTAGCATATATAAAACAGGAGGACATTTTTTGGAGATATTTTTGTTTATAGGGTGTTATAACTCATGGATTTTTTAATTCAATTTTTTTGAGAGTTTTATTTATAGGGTATTATCATGGATTTCGAGAAATTTTTTACAAGAGTTGAATAGAAACTCAATAGAAAATGGGTATATATAAATCTTACACAATTCTAAAATAAAGGATTTTACATGTATCCCTTGAATGCACGTGATATAGTAGGTTTTAATGTAAAGAACCCCTCTTGCCTCCATTCTTATATTGAAATGTCTATGTATCATTTTTGCGAATGGCAAATTAGCTTAGTCTTTTGTTGTCTTCTACTCAACAAATTTTGCATGCCATTAGCAAATAAGAGACTTTACATATAACCCTTGAATGCATGTGATATAATAGATTTTAAGGTAATGAACCCCACAAGGCTTGCCTCAAGCCTCCATTCTTCTATTGTAACCTCAATGTATTCTTCTATCTAATGGAAAATCATCTTCTATTCTCTTCTACTCAACAATTTTGCAATGGCAAATCATCTTAGTCTTTTGTTGTCTTCTACCTAACAATTTTTTGCCCAAGAGTATTTTGCATAGTAGAGTATCCTGTGCCACCATGAGGATTCAACAAAGATCTTCCTGTGCCACCATGAGGATTCAACAAAGCCCTTTGTAAAGATTGGTATATGGAATTGAGTAGGATTTGAGTGTGGTGAGAGTATCCTGTGCCATGAGGATTCAACAAATCCCTTTGTAAAGATTGGTATATGGATTTGAATAGGATTTGAGTGTGGTGATTTGCAGCTGTGGATAAATGTCCCTTGAGCGACATGGAGCCCTACCCAACAACTATGCTCATATAATACTCCTCATAGGGAGAGGAAAATAATGCAATTTTAATTAGGCTGACACAATTTTGATTAGGCCTCAAAGGGACAGAAAAACAATGCAATTTTAATCTTGGGGACATTTGAATTCTTTTCAAATGTGTATCTTGAAAACTATTGTATAATGGCCACTTGAATTCTTTTCGAATGTGTATTGAAAACTATTGTATAATCTTTTCTCTTAAGTTGAAATGAAAGTTCTTACGATGGTCTTCTCAAAGGAACATATATATAAATTTTGAAGGTTCTTTTTTCTTTTTCATTCAATTATGGATCCTTTCCAAGCTTGAGATCAATCTATAGCACGTGCAAGTCTATAGCATGTGCATGTCTATTATACATAAGAAGGACGATGTCATTTGAGAGCATCGTGGCAAGTGAGGGAAACTTGTCATTGTAGAAGCCCTTGATATTCTTGCAATGTGCCTAATGGAATGCATTTATATGTGACCGTCACTAACATGGGGTGACATCCATTCACATATAAATCACAATATTTAGATAGAATCCATTTGTTGAAGAGGAGTAGAAAGCTTAATTGTCAAAATCTCTTTGGAAACATGTTGAAACTAAGAGATATCGTATACTCTAGGCCCTGGGGTTCCCAAATAGTAAGTTGCAAAAACATGCGCACACAACTAAGAGAATTCATGTACAGAGACCTCAGGTTCCCAAATAGTAAGTTGTACAAATATTGTTGGTATTGGATATCATTTGAGAGTTAAAGCTATATCATTGTGAGACAAGAAAGTCTACAATTCCAAAAGGTGTGATAGGGAGAATAGAAAGTGTGATATAGAGATAATGAAAAAGAGGGAAGGGGGATAGGTAGTTGCCAAGGTAGGGATTTAAGAATCAATCCCTTAAAAACTTATTAAACTCATAATAGTGCAGCTACCATTGCATTTAAAGAAAGCATATTACACTTAAAAACTTATTAAACTCATAATAGTGCAGCTACCATTGCATTTGAAGAAAGCATATTACACTACTATTGCATTTAAAGAAAGCATATTACACTACAAGGTATTGGCCGCTTCCTTCTATTTTGTAATTTCAAAAAAATGCAAACTTACATTTAAAGAAAGCATATTATACTACAAGGTATTGGCTGCTTTTCGATGGAAACTACAAATTAAAAAAAAATTTCCAAGGAGGGAAGTGTTGGAATTTCCATAGGAGGGATTTTTGAAAAAAAATAGTGGAATAGAATGGGGTTTGTTTCAACCCCTTTTTGACCTACTATATTTATTTTATCACAAGGTAGTACGAAAATGAATACATGTAATCCAAGCCACAAAATTGCTCAAAACTCTCTCATCGTTTATTATTACATATACAAAAGTTCGCACTTCCAAAGAGGGTAGTACAAAAATTGAATAAGAGCTACAAAACGGCAAAATGCCCTAAGTGTGGCTAAATCAAGGTAAATTATTCCTACTCTTCATCATCATCTCCTTCTTTACTGGCTCTAGGCTCACCTCTTTCGTCTCTTTTTCCTCCTTATCTCCTTCTTTGTTGTCTCCTTTTCCCTCGTCTCCTTCGCCCCCACCTCCAGGTTCATCTCCTCCCTTGCCTATATCCTCACTTGGGTTGACCATGCCACCCTAAGAATATTGCTACAACACTTTAGAAAAAATAACTAAAGCTTGATTGTAAGAATGAAAAGTTCAAACATGATTAATGAGAACAAGGAGGTTCAGAGAATTAGCATGCTGACCTGCCATTGCACTCCAATTGCCGGTACACCCTCTTGGTCTAACTTCTCAAAGAGAGCTTTTAATCCATGCGTAAATGCATAATTATATTCATCATACATAGGAATGCAACCAATCCTAGCATACTTGTAAACCGAAAAAGAAAACTTTAGCAGAAGTACTATGACCAAAATAATTTATTCAACTTTAGCCAAAGTACTATGACCAAAACAATTTATTCAACTAAAAGTTATAAAAGAAGTGTTCTACAACACACATATACTTACCACCCATGCCTCAATGCCTTTCTTGATAGAGCTATACATATCTCACCCTAACTCAACCTAATCCTCAACTATATATATGTCTATGATGCATGAATACACTCACTACTTTTACAATCTTGTGTCTGACTCCTCTCTCCCTCTTCTTCCAACATGGTATCAAAGCTAGGGCTTCCTCCCTCATAGTACATCGACTTTTATATATGATGTTTTTTGCCAAATCTTCCCATGCAACCTTACGGACAAGGCTTGTTACAAGAATTTTAAGATACAACATGAGGGTATTCATCGTGAGATGAAAAAGATATGGCTCACACTCTGATTTTGGCTATGCTATATAGGGACTGCCTCCTTTATAGTATATCGACTTTTGTATATGATGCTTTTTACCAAATCTACCCAAGCCACCTTGCATACCAAGCTTGTTTAAGACCCAACTTGAGGGTATCCCATCGCGAGATGAAAAAGATATGGCTCGCTCTCCAATTTTGGCTATATGAGACAGAGACTGCCTCCCTTATAGTATGTCAACTTTTGTATATGATGAATTTCGCCATATCTTCCCAATTTACCTTGTAGAATAGGCCTATTCCAATAATTTTAAGACTCAAGATAAGGGTATTCCATTGCTAGTGAAAAAGATATGGCTTGCTCACTGGTTTTGGCCATACCAGACAGGGACTGCCTCCATCATAGCCCTGTGAAAGCAATTGAAAATAAAAATTTTGCTTCTCTCATGTTTGACATTGGAATCAAGTTTGCGACGACTAATGGATTTAAAACCAGGTGCATGTTTTCTCTTCATCAAATTTGCTTTTAGGTATTGTTGAATTATCTTCATGTCTTCTTAGTGAAAATTTTAAGCTTGCTTTAGGCCTTTTGACAAGGAATTTTTTACCAAACCCAAGTCTTGTCAAGCTCTTATTAATATCGTAAACTGTTGCACCAAGATAATAATATATTTAACTCTTGCTTTTAGATCTCTAACTATTATATTTGATATCTTTGGAATGTTGGAAATAAGTGGAGTACCTCTAACTAGTATGTTTCTATTAATAAAACATTAGCTTACAATTGGTATCTAACTAGCACATGAGCAGAAGTTTGCCAAGTTAGTACTCTCTGCATGAATGCTAACTAACTAACATAGGGTAGTTGGGAACATACGTATACCGGTTTGTGCACAATAGCATAACTTGTGCATTGAGTAGAATATCTAGTACGCTAGTTAGCTTTAAATAAATGTCAAATGGGGGTTGCCATGGTAAGAGAACAATTTTACAAGGGTTTTCCTCAAAGCAGGGTATTTTATTTATCATTTATAAAAGGGACTATGAAGTCTTTACAACTATAGGAGACCAAGTCACAACATCTACTAGACAACACATAGGTTTTCAAAAGTAGAAAAACGCCACATTGAATATAGGACCCTTGGTTCCACTTTGGCATGGACCTGAACAACAAGAAATTGTACATAACTTCTTGCATGCACATGGTTTAACAACATTCTTAACAATAGCATCCTCCGTTGTGCCGGATGGCATCTTTTGTTTCTTTAAAGATTCAAGTAGAGAAGCAAAAGTGGACTTTTTCTTCTTGCCCAGTTTGGCAGCCATGTTTTCTAAGAACCGTCATCGTGCATGTCCATCTAGACAGTAGTAGAGCTGATGCCTCCAATTGCATTTCAAGCTTTCTCAATCATTCAATACTTCAATGATATCATTTGTCATCACATCCACATATTTAGGCATGGGGACATTACTAGACACATCTTCACTGGGGACGACCTTCGGGCGCAAGTTGTCCTCTCCACCCGATTCATTTGTTGCAGCCACCTTTCCAAGCTCCTCCTTTGTAGAAAAATCATCTCCAAGGTGTTTAGTGTAGGAGCTGTCTCTTCACCATCTATATATGCAAAATATAGTTTAAATCAATAGTGGAAACACATGTGGCTTTAACCATACAAACAAAAATATATGGTAATTAGCATATATGCTAATAACAGATGTGCCAATTTTACATGTTCTAATAACACATGTTCTCAATGATATTTTAATTAGCATATATGATAATTAGCACGTATGGTAATAAAAAATATGCTAGTAACTGATATGATAATTAGCACATATGCTAATAACTGATATGCTAATTAGCAGATATGGTAATAGAATGATATGCTAGTAACTGATATGTTAATGACCACATATGCGAGTAACTAATATGCTAATAATTGATATGCTAATTAGCACATATGCTAGTAACTGATATGCTAATTAGCACATATGCTAGTAACTGATATGCTAATTAGCATATATACTAATTAATAGAATATACCTGATATGCTAACTAGTGCATATGCTAGTGATATGCTAATTAGCAGATAATAGAATACCTTATATGCTAACTAGTACGTATGCCAATAATAGACATGCTATTAACAATATGCTAATAGCACAAATTTGCTAATAGCATCCTGGTAATAATATATATGCTAATTAGCACATATGCTAACAATAGATATGATGATTAGCACATAGATATGCTAGTAATTGATAAGCTAATTAGCACATATGCTAGTAACTTATATGCTAATAACTAATATCGTTTTAGCACATATGCTAGTAACTGATATGCTAATAGAATACCTAATATGCTAACTAGTACATATGCCAACAATAGACATGCCATTAACAATATGCTAATAGCACAGATCTGCTAATAACATAATTGATAATAATACATATGCTAATAATAGATATGATGATTAGCACATACAGATATGATTCATGAATTGACATGCTAATCAGATGTGCTCAAAACACAGGTATGTTGAATTTGAGGTCTATTAGTGAACTTGAGATGTTCAACGTTACACCATGCTTCTTACCAAATAGATCCTTGCCAATAGTTGTTGTTGTAGATTGCATACCAATGGGAGGTTTTTTGGTATCATTGTCCACAAACATCCCAACCATCATGGTCATCACACCATCATCAATTACATAAGTTGCAATCAGAAGCCCTGCATAATGAGCCTATGGAGCAAGTTGTGCCAAAGCACAAAACATGGTAGCTATGTTTACATGGCAAGCATACCAACATCATGGAGTTCTCATGCTCAAGGGACATCCCACAGCTTATGCACCACCCTACAACATTGATTTGGCCCTTTAATGCACAATAGGGATGAGGAGGCTAGTACAAACTGCATGCCCCTTGCTCTTCAAGTGACGTAGCATCTGGATAGCGAGAGCATGTTGGCCTCCCAACTCTGACAAATGCTTTGAGAGTGCAGGCCTCAACCGCAGCCTGCAAACATGATACAACGTGGACAAGTCTTATAATTATTGAATGAATATATGCAAATGCAACTTAACATGGGACTAGGGACAGTTAAATTTGGTTGCACATGCCCGGACATCAAACACTTCGTTCTCAGCATGTTCGGTGTCTAAGCGGGCCCGGGTCTTAAAAAGATGTTCAATTATCAACTGCAGCTCAAACATCCTCTTTGTATCTGCAGAGTCTAGCTGCTAGGATTGTAGTTCAATCTCCACTTTTTCCTTCTCTACTCTAAGTTTCTTCACAACTGCACTTATAGTTTTCCAACTTCTCTTCCTAACCATTGCATCTGTTAATGAAGTGTTCGCCCTCTCCAATTCTTGTGCAATAGTTTTAAGTCCAGCATCCAAGTGATCAACCAGAGAAATAATTTTTTCCTCTGCATGTGGGTGGCAAACAAGCATACGAACCTTGTTTTTCTTGCCATGCCTATAAACTCTCTTTGATATGGGGGTTTCTTCAAATGCCCCTTCTCATCTATTCCAAGAGTGTCATCCTGAAAGTAATATTCCTCATCATCATGGATTGTAGAACTTCCTTCATTATTTCTCTTCCACTTAATGGGGTGGCTCAATATGCTACTCTGAAAAACCGCCCATGCAAAATCATCTAAATTGCATTGCTCAATTGCAATCGCACTAAACTATTTTGCGTATGCTCTCGCAAAGGCCACTGTGACCTCCATATTAGTAGGGCATTGTTTTTGGTACACCTTATTGTGGGAAAGAAGATAATACCTATATGCTTTAGGACGAATACTATTGCATTTAATTCTACACATGGACATATCTATGGGAGTCTTAAACACGCCCAACCATTCCTTCTCTGATAGATCAACCCCCTTTAAGGTTTTTGGATCACCTCCCATCAAATTAAGGCCGTATTTAGCATGAAAAACCTCCTTCGTAAGGCACAACCTCCTTTGCTTTGGATACTCTAGTTTGGTGCCCTGAAAACAGAATGCCACATTAGTTGAAGTGTATAAACAACGTGGAGATGAGACAGAGAAAAAACAAACTTATAGGTATAGAAAAATGACAAACTAGTAGTAGAAGAGGCTTGTATGTTGAATCTCCTCCTCTTTGGAGGGGTTTTGTCTTCTGCTTTTAGGCAATGTCAATGTTTGGCTATGCTAACAATGGAATAATGCCTAATAATCATCATCAAATGTTGTTACCATTTGGCATGTAGTTGCATGAAGCCTTTAGATTAGGACACTGAGTAGATTATAGTAGCATGCAGTTTGGTAGTGGAGTTGGTAGTGGGAGGATGCAGGACTAGCCTATAGCTCAATGGAATACTACTTAATATCTTGATGGAAGAATGCCTAATAATCATCAAATACCCTTATATTTTGGCATGTAGTTGTATGTAGACTTTACATTAGGACATCAATTAGATTATAGTAGCATGCAATCTTGTAGTGGAGTTAGTAGTGGGAGGATGTAGGACTAGCCTATATCTCAATGTGCAAGACATGTTGCACGTTGTATTGGTGGGCCTCACTTAGGATGTAGGTGTGAATTTGTACCAACCTCTTCTATATAGGTGCTAGGGACCCATATCAAAGTGGGTGTCAAATCAATAGTCAAGTCCATTCACCATGTGTTGAGTAGTACTTCGAGATTCCAGCCTCCCATCACCATGGTATATATCTCTTTTCTTATTTTTTTTTCCTTATAGTTTCAAGTTGAAGTTTGTGGTGCTTGTTTATCTTTGAAATCTCATATAGGTTCCATCATCAACTCCTTTTACTGGCAGAGATGCATGCTTTGTCTGTGTATTATATTCTTGAGCTCCCACTAGCCCTAGAAAGGTATGTCCTTTTTCTTTTTTGCAATAAGCTATTTTTGTGTTCATATGTCATTGTAGTACTTATTCAATAATTTTATATTGGTTTAGTACTTGTTTTAAATTTTATTAAATAATATAGACTTAATTTTAGTATTTTCTTTAGTGTGTGTGTTAGTTGGGCATATGTGCAAGCTAATAGATTAGTTTTGGCTAGCTCTTAGTCATTTACATGGCCATGTAGGGATATAGGTAGCCAGTGAATAATTTTAGCCAATTAGGATGTCATATGAGATTCACCTATACATGACCTTATAGAGAAGTAGTACATGTGTCTTATAAGGAGCTTGCATGGCCTTGTATAATGATGCATGTCTTGTGTCAGGACCTATACATGTATTTATAAGGACATATTAAGACCTATGTGATCCTTTTAAGTCCATTCAAAGGGATCTTTAATTGTTGGAAATATAGATAAGGACCTACATGGCATTAGAAGGACTCTACATGGCCTATGCAAAATTAAATTTTGTATAGGCCATGTAGAGTCCTTCTAATGCCATGTAGGTCCTTCTATGTAGTTTACATATTTTTTGTAAGTACCTACAAGGCCTTGTAAGGACATAAATAAGGAGTAGACCTAAACCTATGAGGAATTGTAAGGGCCTACATGGTCCTTATAAGGCCATTTGAGAAATTTTTAATTGTATAGATATGTTATAGTACTTGCTTGTTTTATAGTGTATTAAATGCTATAGGATTTTTTAGAGCCATGTTCCTTATTTAAAGTACAAATCCATTATTGTTTACATGTTTCATATAGGTAGTACCATTCATCCATTAGAGATGAAATACTAGTTGTTGTATCATCATCTATGATAGCACTAATCTCCCCTATTGAGGTATGTTTCTCTATTCTTCTATCCTTCTTATATGCAATTAGTTCAGTTCCTCATTGAGATTTTGGTACTTTACTTTTGTTGATAAGAGTGCCTAGATACTAAGTACTCAAGTCTTTAAATTGGTTTTCACAGGAAGGCACCATCCTCAACTTCTTTTATTGATGGAGATGTAGCATCAGGTTTTGGTTCATCACCCCATGCACCCGTCGGTCTTAGTGAGGTACTCATCCAAACTTTTTGTTTTCTTTTGTATACAAAGTTTTTTTTGAATCTAGAATCATGGTTATAGCCCATGCATATATATATGTAGGGATGTGCCATAGTCTCAAATATAGTTGAGCAGATAGTGAGAGACTAACATCAAATTTGAGAGAGACACATGGTCGCCTAGATGAGGAGAGCACTAAGTTGATGGAGACATAAGAAGTCCTAGAGGAAGAGATCACTAGGTATAGGATCACTAGGATTCTAGAGGAGAAGATCATAGGATTCCTGGAGGAGGAGATCAATAGGCGTAGGATTGCAAAGTATAGATCAAAGCATTTTGGATGCAATAGTTGATCATCATATGGGGGTTAGGGTTGATCCATCATAGCCCTCTACCCACACCGAGTGACAGAGATTATGGGACATCATGTCCTTCCATCTATAGCAACCAATATTAAGAATTGTGCAAATTATTGTACCCATTGAACACATACACATGATGGTAGAAGCACATCGATGCATATTTTTCAAGCACTTATGCATGGTACATGATAGATGATCACCCTTAATACAATCGTAATATGGCCATTTACTGACCAGAATATGCTCTCATGCAAAGTGTCAATAGTATTCCCTCATGTTGAGAGTTGTGGTGCCATGAGCACATAATTAGAGGCTAAGGTATGGTATAGGAAAGAATTAAAGTAGCCACCCTAGGATGTAGACTACATGACGTGGAGATGTGGATCAAGGATATCCATAAGGAGAGATGTGGATGAGAGGATCCCACATGTGTTGACTATTCTAAAGGCTCTCTCTATATAAGAAGCCTATCACGTATTGTTGAATATGCATATTGCAATAGATTGAGTGTTTGCTTCCCTATGTCTCTCTTGTTGTGCTTTGATCCTCCTTGATCCCATATTTTGTCATGGTATCAGAGCTCCCTTGCCTTTCGTTGAGGCATTGTGATCCTTGAGAGTGTGAGAGAGTGATCGAGAGATTGAGAGATATAATTTCCGTCCGTTTGAGCAAATTTTTCTACAACACTTTCCTGAGTGTTTGTGAAAGATTTTCATTCTTCTGCGAGAGAATTCTATTCTTGAGAGATTGAGAGATCTACGGTGAGAGAGAGTGTTCTGCTTCCTTTGTACTTGGAGTAAGAAAGGAAAGATAGGGAGTCTTATCTCTGCAAACAACAAGTAAAGCTTTAGTGAGATCTCTCTTCGAAGAGAGAAGAGAAAGAGTTATGTTTGGAGCTCAAGTCTTGCGAGACTCCAAGTCTCTCATGTAACTGGAGAGCTCCAATTGCTTCGACTCTTCCAAGTCCACACAGCTTCATCTGCCAGAGCCTTCAACACGACCATCAACAGCCTCAAGTGGAATATCAAGTCTTCAGAATACCGACGACGCAAGCCTTAGCCTGTATCTGCCATATCAACGTCCTCATGCACACGGGCAGCCTGCTCGAAACGAATGCCACCATTCAGCAAACCACTGTTGCAACGACCGAGCACCGCAATCTCTCCAACAGCGGCTTCCACTCCTCCATCGAGCCTTTCTCCAACTACAAATGCCACCGACGGACTTCATCGATGTGCCTTCTCCACCGCATGCTTCCAGTAGCCGCCTTTGTCAAACAACACTCCTGCTCCATAAGCCGTAGCCATCGCTCAGCCTTTCGAATGTCGCCCTCCAAGGCAGCTTAGTAGTCTACTCGATTGCTTGCACCAGCAAATATCAACGCTCCATCCCACTGGCCCCTGCATCTAAGGCCCTTACAACAGCAACACACATAAAAGGCAGCAACGCACACAGGTTGCAGCAACGCTCTCCTACTCTTTTAGCTCCTGCCCACGACCAGCGCATCCACGTTCACTGCTTCACGGCTCTGCGCTCCTCCATTGCCGTCATCGCGTCGTGGCAGAAGCCTCCTCCGAGTTCTAGTTTTCTTCTTCTCTAAGGTTTATAACCTTAAGACACGTGGCAAAGATAGGAACTAACCATGGTTAACTGACTTGGACCTTGATTAAGGATGGCCTTGGGTTTAGGTTATGGTTAGTCTAACCTTACGATGGTTAAATCTTTGTAAGTTTGGTTTAGTTAGTTGCCACGTGGCATAGTGCCACCTAAGCACATAGCCCCTGCAAGCAGAGTGTATCTACAACATGTGAATGCCCTTTGTGCCACATCATCATGCCTCTTCTTTCTTCATAAAAGCTTTGACAAGCCATAACTCTCAATCCAGAAAGAATTTGCATGCGCTTCGAATAGGAAAAATAACCGGTTTTTCAAGCTCTATGCGCCAGTCAACTTAGATTTTCTGTATGCAATTAGACATTGCTAGATTTGAAAGAATCTTCAACTGGTAAGACCTTTACAATGGCAATACACACCCCAACTATTGAGAAGTTCATTGGGTAAGGATTTCACACCTAGTCTACACAAATGAGGTATCTCCTAATGCATTAAAAGCTTTGGAAAGACTGTAAAAGAAGACATACCCATTGCACAAAATGATGCGTGGAAGGAAAAAGATGAAGCATCACTATCACTCATTGGATTGCACTTGGGTCCAAACATAATTCATCGTATAGACTCCAAGGATCATGCCAAGGATGCATGGGATGAGTTGAACATAGTGTTTGGTGCAAAAACCAAAAAACCAAGAAATCCATCTTAAGATTGAAATCTATGGTTTGCACATGAGCTTCAATGAATCGATGGCACAATTTGTCAACAAAATAAAAAGCATTATGACCCAACTAGAAGGCATAAATGCAAAAGTAGGGAAAAAAGATGCACTTGCAATTCTCCTTAAAAGCATGCCTGCAGAGTGTAGCTCCACTGACAACCACTTTGAAGAGTTTGCCAGATCTAAAGTTTGAGGAATGTGTATTCTCTCTTCTTGAAAAAGAAAGAGAGTTCAAGGCATCGACATCGACATCAATATCTACATCAACACGCAACACCTATAATGTAGAACAAGCACTATTCAGTAAAACATCAACGAAGTGCTACCATTGCGGAAGGATGGGTGACTGCAGATTGAAGAACAAACCAAAGTATCACCATTACAAGAAGCTAGGACACAAGGAAGAAGATTGTAGATTGAAGAACCAATAGGTCAACTACGTGGAGTCATCATCAAGCCATGCGCTAAATGACAAGCACAACATGTATTGAGAAGCAACATCCTTGCCACCTTTAGCCCATATGTTTGTAAATCAAACGTGACCACCTAAGAGTAGCCATGTAAGCACCCAGGGGAGGATTTGATCTTGTAACTCACCACTTTGTAGTAGCCAAAGGATCATGGCACCAAGGGGATGTGTTGAGAGTTGTGGTGCCATAAGCGTAGAATTAGAGGCTAAGGTATTGTATAGGAAAGAATTAAAGTAGCCACTCTAGGATGTGGACTACATGATGTGGAGATGTGGATCAAAGATATCCACAAGGAGAGATGTGGATGAGAGGATCCCACATGTGTTGACTATTCTAAAGGCTCTCTCTATATAAGAAGCCTATCATGTATTGTTGAATATAAATATTGCAATAGATTGAGTGTTTTCTTCCCTATGTCTCCCTTGTTGTGCTTTGATCCTCCTTGATCCCATATTTTGTCACCTCATGGTCCTCCAAAGCAAGTCACCAATGTCGGATGGTAGTCCCCTTGCTACTGCACACTCGATGAAGTTGTAGCTGCTAATACTAGCGAAACTCGATGAACCTATAGTGCCTCTCTACCTATTGGAAGTAGGCACCCATGACCATGCTATGGACATCAAGTGGCATCCCATGGCCATCCACACTATCATGTTTGATCACACTTTTTGTCTTAGAGCATCTCAATAGATAGTACTCCACATGCTCCTCATTCTCCTCAGGAGAAATCATAATAAAAAAATCACCAATGGGTAACAAATCTATCAAATGGTCATAATCCCTTCTAGCTACCTCCCAAGGCTGATATGGAGAAAGCTCATGCTAATTCCATGGATCAGCCCATGCCACCATGGAACATACTCCCCAATCACAGTCAACACATGTGAAGCAAGCATGCAAACATCGACACACCAACAAAATCTTCTCACAAACCTATCATCACTCTTATGATAAGAAGAGGCTATACTAGGGCTCAAGTGCTGTGTGCACCACCCAACAAAATCTTCTCACAAACCTATCATCACTCTTATGAATAAGAAGAGGCTATACTAGGGCTCAAGTGCTATGTGCACCACTCAATAACTTATTGAGCATCCCTGAACCGCTCGGCATCATGATGGAGCTCATAACACCGTAAAGCATACTTTATGCATAAAATTCCACCATCATGCTCTCCTTTCCCATGGATATTCTCAAAGTAACTCCAAATGACTTGGATGCTAGTGCGTAAGTGCCATCTACATAACCAAAGAAACTACCTTGTTGTTTTGAGGTGTGCGCAACATCCGTCAGACCAATCCAATGCTAGTGCCATGTGATGCCATGATCTCCCAAGAAAGTATCTTGATTATTGAAGCAATGTTTCACAAATTGTGCATCATGAGAGTGATCATCACTCACATAGAAATGGTACTCTCTAACAATCACTCAAGGCTCAGGAGTGCTATTAACCCCATCCAACACTATGTACAATGATAACTAATGTGCACAAAAATAGCAACCTATGTAAGGAGACATTAAAAATATAGGAAAATAGTATGGATATGAAAGAACATTGAATAGAGAAGAGAACTCAAAGTAGGTCCTTGATGCACGGAAGGACACACTTTGATGACATGGCAAGTTTAGGAGGAAAAGTAGGGCCTTACATGGAATGATGTGGCAAGTTGAGGTGGCAAAGTAGGGCCTTGCACCTTGATGACATGTAATTCATGATGCACCAACATGTATGTGGTGGCAACACTAGTTGGTAAGGTGATGTTGGCTCGGGGGGTCACTCAATAATATATGTGACTATCACATGAGTTCAACATAAGGGCATTTTTAATTTCATTTTTTCTCACATTTTCACAAACAGAAGGGTGTTCTAAAAAAATTTTGGGAAAAAATTTATAGATTGAATAGGAAAATGGTGCATATTATTAATGAAAAATTCACAGATAAGGGGTTTTATAAATAGGCCTTGTACACACATGATATATAGGGTTTATACATAGTGATCTCCCTGAGGATGTTGGCAAGATATGTGAGGTGGTAAATGACACGTGTTCACTTACATGTCGTTATTGTAAGGTGGCAACATGAGGTGGAAAGGGCAGGTTGCAACCATGCTAATGTGGCATGTTGAGGTGGTAACATGATTTGGCAAGAGGGTCACTGTGGCACCTCACATGTCTATTGTATCAACCTAGAAGGTCCTTCTACAAGGACACGTTGCCCCACTCTCAACTTGCCACTAAGACTAGTATTCCCCCAAAACCTGGCTTTCCAAGACTAATAGAAGGCTATGTAGCCTTGTATTTGGCTAGTGAGATCTTTTTCCCCTCTATAAAGTATTTTTCATGCACAAAGGGCACAATTTACCCTTTCCTTACTCAAAATTTACCAAAATTTTTTCGTAGCTTTATCACATTAAGGAATATTACCCTTGTGAAATTGGATATGATTGGAGTTCTTTACAAATTACTACATTTTGTTTTCAATTTACCTAACCAAACCTCTGACAACTTGAGGTAGAATTTAAAAGTAGATCTCACAAGATTTGACCATTGGATTATAGATTTAATATGTGAGCAACATAACCTTGAGTCAATGAGCCCCTATTTATTCAAACATGTATAAATTATAAAATTGAGTACCTTTGATTAGAGAATAAAAAATGCACATTTTAAAATACTTTTAATTAATTTCTAATTAGAAAAAACTTCAATAAAATACCAATAAATTGGGTTAATCTGTACACTATGTGAGGTGCCTCCATATAAATTGATATGGCCATATGATATATAATCAGGGAGATAATTTTGATTTATTATCACACTATCTACTTGTTTAAATCTGGGACAGGCAGGCCTTATATACCCATATCGTACATATTAAGGAAATAAGGACTAACATATCTTTGATTAGATTCTATTTTTGTGTGAAAAAATAGATCTATGATGTTTCATTAGAAGACTAGAAAACATGTGAAAGTTAATTGCTGATGTGTATTATATTGCATATAAGTATCTTGAATGTGCAAAATCGAGAAAATTTGAAAGGCAACCCACACAAATTGTATCCGATAGACATGAGACTTTGTAAGGACATTAAATTTATTTATTTTGAGACTTGTGAAACATTAAATACTTATCAGACACTTGGACATGTGAAAGTCGATACCTGATGTGTATTTTATTACACATACGTACCTCGCATGTGCAAGATTGGAAAATTTTGAATGGCACGGGCATAAGGAGAATCTGATCGTGATGGAACTTTGCAAGTCCATTAAATTTACTTGATTTAATACTTGTGCAAAATTTTGATACCTATCTGACACTCCGACATGTGGAAGTTGATTGCCAATGCATATTTTAGTGCATGTGTACCTTGCATGTGCAAAACTAGAAAACTGACACGAATGGTATCCAATCAAGATAAAACCTTGCAACGATATTAAAGTGGCCTAGTTTAAGATTTCCAAAAAATTTGATACCAATCCGACACTCCGTCATGTAAAAGTTGATTGCTGATGTAGCATGTATGTACATTACATGTAAAAAATGGAAAATTTTGAAGGCAACCACACAGATCATATTTGAATGAGATGAAACTTTGCATGTACATTCAAATTACTTAGTTTAAGACTTGTGCAAAGTCTGATATCTATCCGGCACTTTGATAATTACCAAGGCATATTTTAATGCACATACACATCCAACCATCTTAGCATTAAAGAGTTGTTGTGGCACACATGCAAGAGAAATTTGCTCATGATGCATAAAATAGGAGAATATGTAGATTTGATGGCCATGAAACTTTACAAGGGCGTGTAAGGGATTTATGTAAACACCCATATAGATTTCCATGGCCATTGAATCTAAAGTGATGCTCCTATTAAGCAATGGGATCCAATTTCTCATGCATATGTGCCATAATAGGTCCTTCTAAGTCCTAAAATGAGGCGTTTGCTCCCCATTGACATTAGTAAAAAATATAATTTTATCATAGAAAACATGAGATAACTCAATCTTACATTTTCAAATAATATTATCTTTATGCAGTGTGTGTTTCTTAGCTTGTGAAAAAATTTACCCTTTATTAGTAACTTTTTCATTAAGTTGTACTTTTATCTTAGAAAACATGAGATAATTGAGACTTTCATTTGAGTATCAATTTGATATTGGAAATTATACTTTTAATTAGCATTTTCATTTGAGTTTCAATTTGATATCACACATTGTATATTTGACAATTTAAGTATGTTGCCCTTAGAAATGTGTCAATTTAATATGTTTTTGGATGTAGAGAAGAATAAATAGTTTATAGATTGAATCAAGGTAATTACCTTATAATATAAATATGTGACCTTGTTATGTATGTTAATATATATGGTTTTAAGTTTTTTGATGCTCATATTTTTGAAGTTAAAAAGTTTTCTTACATAGAGAATACTATGTTCTTGCTTATTTCCTATATAAACAACTCATTTCCTATGTAGACAATTATAATGACTATATAGGAAAGGGTACATTCTTTCTAATTTCCTAGATAAAAACCTCATTTACTATAAACGAAACTTACAATCCAATCCACATGTGCTAGATAACACTATGTGCGCTATATAGGAAATAAAATTCCCTATATAGAAAAAGCAACATCCCCTTGATTTTGTTTATAATAAAAAACATTTCCTAGATAGCACCATGTGGGCTAAATATAAAATAGAAATCCCTAGATGAATATAATTTCCTTTCATCTATGTAGGAAATATGCTAGTAATGTACCAATTTTCTATAGAGAGATTGGTCAAATCCTTGCACACGAGTGTTCATGTGTCACATAATAGTACAATCCAAAAAGGGTAAAGATAAATAGAAAACTCTAGAGTCAAAACTATGAGAGAGAGAGAGAGAGAGAGAGAGAGAGAGAGAGAGAGAGAGAGAGAGAGAGAGAGAGAGAGAGAGAGAGAGAGAGAGAGAGTTGATTTAATTAATACTAGCCATTAGGGGAGAATTGGGCACTCAAAAGGGCCTCCAATTAGTGTTTCCTAATTTCAAGGGATTAGAGAGTGATTTGAGGTGTACCAATGAGGGTGCTAGAAGGTGTGGGGCAATGGTATGTTGAGGTGGAGGGTGGGCAGGCCTGCAGAGAGCCCCTATTGGTTGCTCCCCTTACACTAGGGACCACCCAAACCATCCCCCCCCTCTTAACCCATGTTTACCCTCCTACCAGGTGCACCTCCACCACATGAACCCAAAACTGCCTTCAATGGGATGGTAGGGCCCTTTTGGCAAATTTTTCTTCTGCCCTCCCTCTTTCTAGGGCCTTTGCCCCCCACTGTTCTAGTCCAACCTGCCAAATCACTCCATTTGAACCAAATCCCATGCATTTTCCCTCTTCCCTCTCTTTCTCTGCTCCCTCCTGCTCTCTGGCATGCTTGCGGCAGCTCCTCTCTCTCTCTCTCTCTCTCTCTCTCCCCCCTCTCCTTCTCCTATGCCTTTGTTGGAGCTACGCTGTCCCTCTCCTTCTCCCTCTCCTGTGCCTCTGTTGCTGTTGCTCTGTCCCTCTCCTTCTCCCTATTTTGTGCCTCTATTGGAGCTGCTCTATCCCTCTCCTTCTCCCTCTCTTGTGCCTTTGTTGCTGTTGCTCTGTCCCTCTCCTTCTCCCTCTTTTGTGCCTCTGTTGGAGCTCCATTACCCTGTGTAGGAGTCCCATTCTTGCTATTGCAACCTCTGCAAGCATGGTGAGGAGCATGGCTACAAGACCACACAATGCTATGACCTCTTGTGTCTTCCACAACACCAGAAATGCATTGGATGAGTGGATCTTGCACCTACAGCTTAAATGACTGGATAGTGATGAAAGGATCAGCCAAAGGACCACATAAGCTTCCTAAGAGCAAGAGAGGTGACATCTTGCATGAGTGGAAGGGGCGCATCTTGAAGTTCAAGTTTGGGAAGAAAGGATAGCTCGCAAAAGTGCAACATGTTTACATGGGAAAAGCTATGGCCATCTGCAAACCATTGCGCCACCACAACTTCAAGACATGGATTGCAACAATGTGGACTCCAGGACATTGCAATCGTACAAGAACAAGATTGCAAAGGATGTGGGCATGGTCATGAAGTTTACGTTTGGATCCAAATGGGCAAGGTTATCACGGTTTATGCCTTTGCACATTTTTACTTCTTTATTTCAAAATATACATATGCATGAAACAAAAACTATGCGGTCCTGCAAGTGTGTAGATGAAAATGCTCTTGAAGATTTACTTGGGATGAATTGGGGAACTAGGTCAGGTGACCAAAAGGGTGATGTGTTTCAATGTCATGCATGTAAAGACAATGTGGTTATTAGATACCATTTGTCACACCAAATGTTGTATTTAGCTTTTCAGTACAGGCGCTGGAAGAAAACAAATGGCTAGTGGCTTCCCCTAGACTCTAATGAGATGAAGACAATACAAGGGTAAGTTTGTCTATTGATGTTGAAGAGGGAGATGTCAAGAATGTGAATGTCACATCGCAATGGACTTTAAGGGATGTGCGAGAACACCTATTGGTCATGGAGGATGGCATGCCGGAGTCCTTCTACTTTACCTTAAATGGTGGTAAGATCAGCCGCCATGTGGAGAAGTGCATGCATAGTACCAATTTCATTCCTCCTGCAACTATGAAGATTGTTAACAATGTGTTTCACTAGTGCAGCATTTAATTTTTTGACTATCAAATCCTAGTTATTGCTTCAAAAGATGATGGACAATTAAATTAAAATGTTATTTCTTTTAATGTTTTCTCCTTTCAGTACATGGTAAATCTTTTTCAAAAAATTTGGGGATTTTATGATTAATTTTAATTTTTAGGGTTTTGATATATATTAAGGGGTAAGAGCCCTTTTTACATCAATTCTCACTTTCACATTTAGAGAGCCATAGAAACTCCCGTCCTCAGAAATTACTCCCTCCATCAACTACTATTTGCCATGGATTCAGCTAGAATTGTGTTCCATGACTTCATCTCACAAACTGCATTTGCAGATCGTGAGGAAGAGCTATTTTTAGTGTTTGATAGGACTGTAGATGTCCTAGGCACATATATGTGAGCCAAGGATGACTTCTCAGATCTCATCCTTTACATGCAAGATAATTTCTCAAATTTTGCCTATACACTTGACCACTCTTCAAAGAGATGGGTTCCCATAGATTACATAAAGTATCTGTTCGTAGAGGAACCCAAGTTTGTAAAGCGTTTGGCCTGCTTTTGTGACAACCTTACAAACGAAGGGTTTAGGATAGTCGAAGTTCAAGACATCCTAGACACGGGGATCACACGAAATACAAGCACCAAATTCCTTTCATGGAAGATGACATTCATCTTCCTTCTCCAAGAAGGAAATTTAGAGGAAGAAGCCTCATCGTCCACCTCCTCTAGTGAAACTGCTGATTTGGTCATCCCTAGACTAGACTCGGACATCTACATGGAAGAGAGTCTTGACATTCCAATAGAGGAGATGGAAGCAGCTCAAGCATTGAGCCTACTTCAAGAGCCCCCAGTAGAGCAAGAATCTACATCGGAGACCGCTGACCCAGACTTAGAATTATGGTCCTTGTCCCCTCTCATCATCGATGGAGAAGAGTACGTATTCCTCCATGACATAGAAATCCTTTTTGGACCACGAGAGGATGAGGCACTCGGAGTCCTATCAGGGTTCGATGTTGACACAAGTGTCAAAGATCCCGAGGGTTTAGGTACTAAAGACTAGACAATAGAAGACTTTCTCTTGACGATGCTAGTTTCAATGAGGGATGTAGACATGTCCGTATACGATGCACAACCCTCTCATGTAGAAGCTTCCACCTCCAACACAGGTCAGGAGAAAGCGTCCACCTCCCAAATGGAACATCACACAGCACCTGGTTCCACCAACATTGCAAATGAGGAAGGGATAGAAGCCGACGATGTTGTAGTGGTAAGTTCGAACAATATTTTTTATTTTGATATTCTTTAGTATAATTTGTTTTGTCGGTCTTTTAATGTTTATTAAACTGTTGTAGGATGTGTTTGAGCTTGATGAATTCTCATCTCGATGGGGTAATGTTCGCAGTGCATTTGGGCGAGATCATTCTTTGGTCCATTACCTTAGCAAAGTCACAGAGCATATCATGGTCTTTCACAATAAATTTTCTCCTCGAGGTCCTTCGGACCTGCTGAAGTGCAAGGCATTGTCGTGCACTATTAGATACTCCAACACTACTCGAAATGTCGACAAAGTTATTTTGGTACACCGCCTAACTGCTATCAATGCCTTTGGATCGAACATTCATGGCAGGGCATTGACAGCAACGGCTATGTCTTTGGTAGCAGGAGAGGAGGATGTTAGTGCTGTTGCGACTAGATTTATATCTAGGAATCCATTAGGGGATTCAAAGACCCCTATTCTCGATGTACTCGAACTAGCCAAGAAGAAAGATAGCTTGTGAGGCCTTTTGTATATATAAACATATATTTAAATGGATACATGACTACATGTCTTTATTATTTGTTTTAAGTTATCAATGCTCGTCATGAATTCCATTGTATTTTGTTTAAGTCGTTGATGATATATTTTATCCATCATTTTAATTGTGTTAATTTAATAGATTTCTAGTCAATTTAGTATCATTTTCACCAATTCTGGGTATCAAAAGTTCATTTCTATCAAATCCTGAAGGAATTTCATCGTCGCACAGAAGGGAAAAGTGTCCAGCACGTCGCTAGGACCCCAGAAAGCCCAAAATCTACCACGGCACGAATTTGGGCATTCTGGCGGGTTTTGGGCTTTCTTGGGTCAGAATGCCCAAGAAAACCCGCCAGAATGCTGTGGCAGATTTTGGGCTTTCTGGGGTCCTGGCGACAAAACCCGCCAGAATGCCCAAATTCGTGCCGTGGCAGATTTTGGGCTTTCTGGGGTCCTGGCGACGTGCCATATACTTTTCCCTTCTATGTGACGGTGAAATTCCTTCAAGATTTGACAAAATTCAAAACTCACATTAAAATGATCAGTTACTGCAGTCATAGAAATGGAAAATACACAATAATACGATAATGTAGAGAATGTCGATATATTTTATTAAAAAAGATCGGCCCTTGGGCCTTAGATACAATATAGTGCCTTCAAGGGAAGGGGGTGGTCTAAGTCCTAAGAGTGGGCTGCAAGAGAATCTAGGGCTTCAAACTTGGGTCACTTCGTAGCCGCTTCACCATAGCCATGTTCTTATACATGACCGTGATGCACTTTGCATGCAGGATGGCACACAAGTTGGCATCCTCGAACAGAGCAATGGTCACTTGCTCCGCAACCTTTTGGAGCACCCCCATAGCTCATGTGTTGAATTGCATGTCGTCCTTGTATCCTTGTGCTATCTCCCATACCACACATTGGAAGGGAGCACACGGGATCAGGTTGTCGGTGGTATTTTGCATTTGCTTGATCTCCCTTAGGGCCCGCGCTCCTGGCAAGTTTGCTTTGTATGGCTTCCTGACTCTTGGTGGAGGCTTTACAGAGGTACCCAAACACGATCTCACGGCCTCTTGTTTGCCTTGAATTTCTTCCTCTGCTCTTGTCTGCATTGATCCTCCTCCGAATCCTCCTCTCGTGGATGTCTTGAGCTTTGTCCTTCTTTGGAATGGGGCTTCCTCGACATCTGCTTTACCCTCTTCATGGGCATAGGGATCATAGAGGAGGAAGGGTGGAGGCAGCGTGCAGTGGGTCTAGCAGTGTTCTTTACTCTTGCCATTGAATAATGAGAGTTAGGGTTTTTAAAAACGTTTTATATGGACCCATCATGTTTTGACATCCCTTTTAATTACATTTAGGGTTTCATCGTGCCTCCTATTGCCACCCTAACCCCTCCAATCCCCCCCACCCTCGTCGCCCTCCCCTCCCATTGCCCTCCCCCTACTTGCCCTGCCCACACCCGTCGCCCTCCCCCATACCCCCCCTCCCCCCCTCCCCCCATCCTTGCTACCACTCCACCCCTCCCCTTGCCCTGCCCCATGCCCCTCCCTTCTTTTCCCCCTCCTTCACCATGTCCCCACTTTCCCCAACGTCACGTGAGTACAAAAATTGTGGTCAAAATAAGCAAGATATTAAAGAGTGAGTACACAAATTGTGGTCAAAATAAGCAATATATTTATTTCATATTTGTATACAATTACACCATAGCTTATGTTGGTGGTTGGACCCATCTGCTCCCTTCTGTGGGGTCACTTTTGGGTGTAACCCACCTAGGTGAGAGGGGGTTAGGACTTTTTGGAACCTACCTTGGCCCTTTCATTAGGACTAATCCATTTCTTAATCTATTCCTTATGCCAATTCTCCCCTAATGTTTCGAAATGTAGAGACCAGAGATACAACATGATGGAAAGAGTATTAGTTTTCCACTAATGGAACTCGTACATGAAGCATCATATGAGAGTTTCTGATCAACGTTATGTTGAGCACAACAGACATGATCTATAGAAGATGGTTTTACAGAGGAGCATGAAGCTCATCACGATTGGCTCCTCCTACGAGTTGATTGTCACAAATATCTTGAGCATGAAGATCCTTTTGAGAGCCCTTGTACGTGAATTGGTGAGCCACAACTAGGAACATGACAAAGTTGCAAGATTGTAGCACAGCCAGGAGGTAGAAGAAGTAGTCAAGATGCCCACGATTGAGATTGCCTGCTAGCCAGTCTTCGTGCCCTGGTGTGCGTGTGTATCTGTGCACTAGTTGTAGGATAATGGTGCCGGCATAGTGACCTATGCCAGCGCTGCACCAGAAGACCGCCCCAGCCATGCTGCGCATGTTATCAGGAAGCTGGTCGTAAAGGAACTCTAGCTGCCCAACCGCATGAAAGGAATCCCCCAAGCCGTAGAGGCAGTATTGAGGCACCAGCCAAAAGACGGAGAGAGGAAGCGGCGCATGCGGTTTGTTGGTGAAGCCATGGTCGCGAGCAAAGTTTCTACGTTTGGATTCGACTAGCCCAGACATGATAAGTGCTACCACGTATATGAGGAATCCAATGCCTACACGTTGCAACACTTTGATACCGCCCGGATGCCCCGTAATCCTACGTGCTTTGGGTACAATAATTCTGTCGTAGATGGGCATCCAAATCAACAAGGTGGTCGATGCGAACACGCTGAGGGATGCTGGGGGTATCTTGAACGATGAACCGATGTGCCTGTCCATGGTTTTGGCCTGTGGTATGTTGAAGGCTCCGTGCTGAGAGAGCACTGTAACGGATAACATGTTGATCATCCAGATTGGCGTCAAGCCTATAAGTGCTTTGAGTTCCTCTATTTGACTCAGAGTGCAAAGTCTGAAACGACTTTTAACACTGCCATCTTCATTGAAATCTTCCTCAGTTTCGATAGCTGCATGGTCCAGCCACCTGATGGAGAGAAAAACTACGTGAGGAATAGATTATGTTCGACAAGAGCGAAACATAAAGCGTTGCAAGGAGGAAGAGCTCTACCTTAGACGGTTTGTGTGAGGGAGGTCGATTTTGCGAATCTGAGCGCCGTGGTGGAGCTTGCTTGCATCCAATGGCACCACGTGGTTCCTCTTTCTAAAAGCTGCTACTACCACTTGGGCGAAGCCCGTGAAGGGGCTGCCAGTTGGAGGGACAAAGCGATAGTTTCTGCTTCCTAGTAAGAGAAGGCTTATAGCGAGGACAACAGACGCACACGGCACACCGAAGCCCCAAACCCAGCCGGCACTGTCTTGCACATAGACCAGCACTGTGGCACCCACTAGTGATGCCGCATAGAGGGAGAAGAAATACCAGTTAAAGAAACTTTGCGTCTGCTTCTTGTCTTCGAGGGTCCCTGCTTGAAACTGGTCAGCTCCAAAAGCGTATATACAGGGTCGAAGCCCTCCCGATGCAAAAACCGTGAACGTGAGGGCTCCCAAGAGAAACGCAAACTGGCCATGGGATGCCTGCTGATGAGATGCCGGCCGAAGTGATGGGCAAGCAGCAGTAGAGAGGAGGAGAATCGATGCCTGAAAAGATAAGAAGCAGCCTGCATCAACTGGTTTCTGATGATTAGAACTACTTAAGCAGTTATTACGTGATTTGATTGAGTTAAAATTTTGGCAGCACCCAAGGTGACGCAATCCATAATACAACATACAATCAGGTTGCAAAAGGAACCCAGGATGATTGTCCAGAAGCGGCCCAGGTACGCATCGGACAGGAATGCTCCCACCAAAGGTGTAAGGCTGGCTGTGCCGGACGTAATGCTGATCAAGGAAGCGGCTTCAACCTGGTTCATGTGGTATTTCCCCATCAAATATGAGATGAAGTTGAGGGTAAATCCCACACTCGCAAGCCTCTCGGCAAGCTCGTTCACTGCAATATCAAACCTCACATTATTATACCAGTGCAACACGAGATCATATATAACTCAAAGCAAAGCGAGACCCCGAGGGCTTACGCAGAATGTAAGGCATGCTCCTCCATCCGCCGAGCCGCTGGCGTTCTTCTGCTGGAGGAAGATTGGTTGGACTAGATTGATCCAGTCCATGAATACCATTATCTAAACGCCGTCGGAAGGGGCTAAAACAGCCACAGCTGCTGAGTTGCACAGCACTGTTAGACGTTTCCATGGGTCCGTCCACCCAACACCAGACCTTCCCTCTTCCTTAATTAGACTTGATTAATCAGCTCGTAGCCACGAGCTCTCATGTGGGCATGTACGAGTTCACCCGCAGAGAGGGCTTTGGCATTGGTGCAAAGCCTCAAAAGCAAGGGAAGAGACGGAAGAAAGCAGCTACGGCGGCACGGAGGCCTTATGAGGAGCAAGAGTTTATGTGTCGATGCAATTGCAGAGCCTCCCAAGGTCTTATACTAAGCGGTTCCAAGACTAATTAACAGGTACTATTTAACAGAGAGTCGCCTGCACGATTCCGATCCTCTTGCGCGGGATGACAGCAGCTCTCCTTCTCTCTCTCTCTCTCTCTCACACACACACACACAAATTAACCGAATCCTTGCCGGCAAATATTCCCCCCTTCCTTCTCCATGTCATGCGACTTATCGTGATCAACCTCTGCACAGGCTTCACAGTCGCCCTTCAAGCCCAAGATGAGTGTGCGCCCTCCCTCCACGGGTAGTACCCCAATTATATAGCCACTTCGAAGCTAGCCCATCTCTTTGCACTTGATTTGGGCGTCCTGGCGCATCACCAGTGAGATCACGTCTCCTACCTTTCGTACTGGCCCTTCCCCCCCCATCGCCATCTGTCCGATCCCCTCAAGTGTGCTGTATGACTTCTCAAGCTCCACAGCGACTTGGAAAGCGCACTAACGCATGGCCTTCCCAGTTTTTGCTGCCTAGAAGATCCACCTTTTCAAGATATGTATGATGGAAAATTTACGATCTGCCCCATAATGAGAACAGAGTCGATAGCTATGCCTATGCAACTCTGCGCGTTTGGGCTAGTCTAGTCAACCGAGAATCTGCCGACTGGATTGAACTAGACCCCGAGAGAAATGCATCATCTCGAAATTAATCATTCCCAGAACTCATCTCCATCGCGATTTCTCGTCAGGCTTCCTTTGACGGAGCTCTGTCACCCGAATGGGTATCGATTGATGCTAGCTTGAAATACAATGTCGTCATCATTCACTAAGAAGGTGCCACCACTACTCAGGTTAGCAACGAGTGCTAGAAAAAAACCGCACTTCAAGTGTACTCCTGGCAAAAATGTTTTTGGCTGATTAGTTACCATCCCAACCGGCTTGAAGGTTCCAACGTGAGTTTCTCTAGAAGGACGATTGGCTAAAATTAAGAAAAACCTGTATTGTTAAGATTTTGAGAAATTCTATGTAAAATATGACAAATATGAGTGTTCTAGATGCAAAAATTGGCTTGTACCCTTTATTTTCATTGGTTGGGAAAAAAGAATTAAAAAGTCCTATAATTAATGGAGAGGGAGAGAGAGAGAGAGAGAGAGAGAGAGAGAGAGAGAGAGAATGCATAGGTCGGCACAATTCATTAAGTTCCCCGTTAGCCAAGAATGCATAAATGTATGCAAATTTATCAAATGCCAAAAGTGGTAGTCCCCTATTGGATAAGAATACTAAAAATGGATGGGCATACATAAATGGGAGGGGGCACAAAAGAATACTAAAAAGTGGTAGTCCTCTATTGGATAAGAATACTAAAAATGGATGGCCATACATAAATGGGAGGGGGCACAAACGAGCTGTAACTATGGTTTAAGATTGTCTATCGATCATCATTCTTTTCCACAACATTTTACCCTTGAGGATTTGGTTGGCTCACCCTCTCAAAGGGGGCTATACATCGAGATTGAGATTGAGATAAGACACAGAGAGAGAGACAGAGAGAGAGAGAGAGAGAGAGAGAGAGAGAGAGAATTGTGTGAGCATTAGAGATAAGTTTAAAATTGTTGATAACAAGCCAAATTATAAACACTATATTCTAAGTCCTTGTACAATGCCTAGTTCAAAAGTTAAAAGGATCTTATGAAATGCTTCAAAGAATCCACTCCAACTTTCAACTATGTTACTATACCAGAATGCTCTAATGGCCTCTTAATGTGAGGCTAGTAGTCTTTACACTAATAGAATCTTGCAAAGCATGCCAATCACAGTCAAATAATAGAATAACTTTCAGGACATTTGACATTGTGACATATGATGATTCAACATTGTGACATATGATGATTTGACATGGGGAGTTTCAAGGAGAACATTGCAAAATTTTGGCTTGGCATAAAAATATCATTACATCATATCATTGCTATTGCATAGGCTTAATCTATGACATGAATATCTACCCCACCTATCATTTCATTTTTATTAAATATATTTGATGGCTAAATCAAACCATCAACGAGGATCATTGATGATTATGAATCCAATTTTTAACGAATTCAATTTCTGCATCCTGGGCAAAAAAGGGAATCAACATCTTAAAGCCTTGTCTGCCATTCATATATGAGCATTTTATGTTTCATGTAGAGAGATCATCCTTAAACTTCTAGAAAGGCATGCCTTATAGATGCGTAACATAACTTAAATGTGAAAGGTTAAATCTTTTGCATTTTGAAAGCACGCCGATTAGATATGTCAATCACATTTATGTACTATTTCGTTATCATGCCTATGAAATTCTCACAAAATATCAACTATCACGCCGATTAGATATGTCAATCACATTTATGTACTATTTTGTTATCATGCCTATGAAATTCTCACAAAATATCAACTATCACAACCACATGTGTTTAATTCTTTTAGAACCAAACTCATGTGAAATTAATAATATGAACACTATATTAAAAAATTTGGGACTTTTTCTCTTGTTTTGGAATATTTTTTAGACCAATCACCTCTATTGGATATTGACTTCAAATGGGTGTCTTTGCAACAATACAGAATCATAAAAGAGAGGTGGGTGTGACAAAGAGATTGTAAGGGGAAGAAAAAATATTTTTTCAGTATACATCAAAAATGAATTCATTAGCCCGTTTTTGAATGTTGTGACTATGAACATGACTACATTCTAATATTCCAAATGAAAATTATGATCTAAAAAAGGGGAAGGTTACCCCCACATGTGGCTTGCACCATTTGTGGGGGAGGGGGGAACACGTGGTGTGAGTCTCATGTTCCCACATGTGGTATGTGCCATATGTGGGGGAGGGGGGGGAACATGTGGTGTGTGCCTCATGCTCCCCCTTCCAAACACATAGCATGCACCTTATATTTAGAATGGGACCTAATTAATTTTTTGATCAAGGAGAGGCTATCTAATTAATTAATAAATTAATTCTTTGATTAATTGTTGATTACATTATTGATTGATTGTTGATTAATTTCTTAACTAATCATTAATCAAGAGCTAATCAACTTTTTAATTAACTTATTTACTAACTTGTTGATCGATTATTGATTAATCTCTTAACTAATTACTAACTAACTTTTCAATTACTTATTAAATACTTTTTATTACTAGCTATTTTTTGATTAATTAATTAATTATTTCTTACCTAGTTAATAATTACTTTTTATTACTCTCTTGCATCTTCATTTGTAAGGTCAAATGTTGAGTCCTAGCCTTGATCACTTTTTGATGCTTTGTAATATCTTAGACATGGCAATCTTTTAGACAAGTTTGTTGAAGTCAATAGTTTTCCAAAAGTATTCAATGATTGAATATGCTGTTGACTCACTTCTAATTCAATACAAATATCAAGACTAGTATCACAACTAGGGTTGGCTAGTCAATTATACCCTCATGACCACATTTGTCACTAATGTCGGGAAGTAGCAAGCTAAGGGTGTCCACTTTTTGTTCACTCCCCAATCCTTAGGAGGTGGAAAAACAAGCTTTTTAGCACACAAAAATGCAAATCTCACCTACTTCCCTATGGATCTAGTCTTTGAAGTCTTTAGACACAACATCACACATCTATTGTGCACATAATGGTATAGTCTGATCGAAAATTTGATGCACACACAAAAAATTTCTTTGTGTCACACGGCATGGTTCCAGGGCAGTCACACCTTTGTCACGAACAGAGAGTGTCATATTAAATTCTAAATTTCTCACTCATTTTAGATTAAATGTTATTAAAACTTTATAGGTGGTCTCTTTACATTATGTAGAGCTTAACTTGATTTATTGGTAATTATTTGAGTGATTTATCTAATTGTAAATAATTATTTATAATAAATAGTCATAAAATACATGCATTTTAGTAGTACACCACATTTTTTCAGTATTTTGAATAATTAAGCAAATCCAATTCGGTGGAAGGTTAGTAGGCACATGAGGGTGTGTGGTTCAATCTTCAAATCCCAAATCCAACGGTTAGATTTAGGAAGATTGAAGTTTAATTTTTACTTTTACTCCTTAGAGGATCAACAAAGAATATTAAAAATAAATCTAGTAATTCTCAAACATGACCAAACATTTCAAAAATGTCAATATTTTTAGTCCTCCACATGATGAATAAGAGGAAAAATTTTTGGTTAAATTTGAGTAAGGAAACGTACAATATGGCCTTTAAGAGTGAAATCTCCCTAGTTTTGTGGGGGAAAAAGGGCCACCCAAGCCTAATACCAAGACAAGGTAGGCTTGGTATTAGGCTTGGTGAGGTAGGCTAGGAGCATCACCGACCCTAGTGGCAAGCCTTTGGAGTGTGCATGCGGCATGTGGAAGGCTGAGTCATCTATTTTTGCCTTGCAACCATGCCACGTTGTTAGACCGCATGGTGCCACGTCATCAAGGAGATGTGACATCACTCCTTGCCATGTCACCTTAGATTGCCACACATGTTGCCACATCAGCCACATGTGCCACCTCATCATTCCACATCATAGGAACTCTTGGAGCCATGTCATCACACCTTGCCACCTTGGCATACCTCGTCAACATTGCCACATCACCAATCCCTCCACCTCAATTTGCCATGTCAATCTACCACCTCATGAATGCCAACTCATCATGCCACATCACATTTCCACATCATGGAAGAGACTCATATATTCCACACCATATTGCCACATCATCACCATGCATGGTGCCACATCAGCCACATGTATACACATCATGATGATGGCGAGCCACATCATCAACATGCATGGTAAGTTATACATGCATGTGATTTGAGTGTGTGAGGCAAAGACTACCACGATCGAGGTTTATGACCACGATGTGCGTGAGGCATAGAATACCACGATTGAGGTATTTGGAAGTGGCAAAATAATCAAATTGGCATGGTTTATGACCATGATCTAGGTGTTTGGAGGTATCCAAAGGTGACAAAATAATCAAATTGTCATGGTTTATGACCACGATCGAGGTATTTGGAAGTGGTAAAATAATCAAATTATCATGGTTTATCACATAGGTTATTCTCAAATTGCATTAACGAAAATATTAATCAAGATAGCACATATGTTATGTGAATATTAAACTGAAATAAATTCAAACGATGCAAATATTCAAAATTAACATTGGATTCCATGTATATATAATATGATTAAAATCAACTTATTTGAGTAGACCACAAAAATTAGTTTCAAAACAAAATCAAACGGAATTTTAGTAGCCAATTATTTTCAATCTTAGCACCTTCTCCACCAATAATAATCAAGAGCAATCTAGTGGATGAGTTTAGGCTCTCTATAAGACACCACTTTTTGGTTCATTTCACCCATTCTTAGCCATTCTTGCCTCCCCATCATTTTGTCACACCTTCCATCCTACTTTCATTGAGAATGGGTTCTCAAAGCCGTAGAGCTAGTAGATGTGAAAGATGTAGGAACCCCCCCCCAAATCTCATTGATGAGGAGCACAAGCGGAAGGCTCGTGAGCGTAAGGGAGCCTCTAGAGCTAGAGCTCGCGTTGCCACCATCGATCCACCTCCATCTCTACATCCCACCTCCACCTCCACCTCCACCCCCACCCCCACCCCCACCCCCACCTCCATTGTCCCCCCCTCCACATCCTCATCTGCTCCCCTACCTCTAGCCTCTGCCCTTCCCCTAGCCACCTACATTTTGCCCTCCACCTCTACCTCTTCCCCCCCCACCCTACCATCTCCCATTGATCCCCTTGCCCCACCTTGTAGCAGCAGTGTTGCTTCACGATGTGACTTGCCAAAGTCCACTATCCGTCGTCGTACTAGCAAGATTGTGCAGTCTTTTTTAGTGACCTTACGCCAGCTTCACAGTCTGCTCTTCTCACGTCCCTAATTGATCACCCTGACTTGGTAGAGTGTAATAGGCTTACTGGTCTTGGTGCACGTAGAGATAGGGTTGTATGTAGCGAGGTCCTTAGCAGTGTTCGACGTTCCTATGCTTCTATTAAGCATAGGAACTCCAGTGATGCCTTGGCAGCACGTCGTGCTATTGTGGTTGCCATTAGTAGACCTCATATGATAGGCCATGTGCGTACTGCTTCACGTCTTCTTCAGATTGCACCGTGCACATTGCGAGCAGGCATGATTAGGAGGCAGAGTCTGGAGGATAGTGAGACTGATGCTCTTTGGGCTTCGAGTGGTCGTGCACCTCGTAGCGATCAATTGTTGGATGATTCCACTAGGTCCTTCATACAACAGTTTTGGGAGGAGCATTGCAGAGCATCCCCGGTGTTCAAGAAGGCATTGCAGAAGAGGGTGTCACATGATGTGTACATTGAGCATGGTGCATGTTTTTTGGAGTGTACCCAGACTGAGTTGTACACTCAGTTTGTAGAGGTGCACCCGGAGTTCAAGATTGGGCAGAGGTCATTTGAGCGATGCAGGCCATGGTTTGTGCGATGCTCTCAGGAGCGTGACACGTGCTGTTATTGCTACCATGTGGATTTTGGATTGATGTATGACGTATTCCGTTCCCTTGATGGTCATAGGGGAGTGGTTCCTACTAGCCCTCACGACTTCATTCATTCCATATTGTGTACATGAGATGGCAATGCTTTATTCCACTCCCTTGATTGTGTGGAAGGCAGGTGTACTTTGTGTGGTGACTTTGCTAGAGTGCCACGAGTTGTACTATATACTTGTGACATGCAGATGATTCGCTGTTGGTAGTAGTATGAGTACAGTACCCTGACATTAGATGGTGGTGCACATTCGAGGAGGTTGCAGCTTGTGGGGAAGGAGAGACCACGTGTTGTATTCATTGACAGTTTTCGAGGGAAGCTATACTGCTACATACGCCACTTGCAGACTGCGAAGTGGGAGGATCATCAGTTTTGTGCATGTTTGAGGACATTTCCTATAGGGGTGGTTGTCTCAGTGGTGGACTTTGCGAAGAATTATACCTTAGCACCACAGCATGAGATCCAATCGGAGTATTATTTCTCTGAACAGGTGACATGTGATTGAGTTATTGGTTTTTTAATGGCCTCATTATATTGAATTATTTCAATAGTCATATTTTTTTTCAATGCCATATTGTAGGTTGCTATATTTGTGCACATTAGCTATCATCATGTACAGGCTCATGTGGATGGCATTGATAGCACCATGGACTCACACGTCATTGTGCGAGAGTATCACTTCTACATTAGTGATGATCGATCATATGATACCCATTTTGTGCAGCATTGCTTCAATTTGCATGATAGTTTCTTGAGGGATCATGGTGTCACATGGCAGCGGCACTGGATCTAGTCAGATGGCTGTGGTGGTCAGTTCAAATTTGCTAGACAGTTTTATTGGTTCTACAGATGGCACCATGAGACAGGCATTCCAATCACATGGAGCTACTTCAAGATAGGGCACGGTAAGGGAGAGCACGATGGTGCATGTGCTTACGTGAAGCGTGCTTTGTGTCGATACCAGTTGCATCACAGTGCCGATTGCTGCAAGGATGCACATGATGTGGTGCGGTGATGAGCACTTATCCACTAGTGCTGTCTCCTTGTTTCAGCCGCGTGACGATAGGGTGGTGAGTCGATATTTTTGGTGCATGGACATCGGGAGTCTTGATCGGTCTAGGCCTTTTGATTGTCATTCAGTGTCTAGCACTCTTGATTTCCATTCCATCAGGAGCATAGGTGAGTCTCACCCCACGATCTTTTCTCGACGGTTTGCATGTTTTTGCTCTGCATGCATTGATGATGATTGGGGAGGGTGTGCCATGATACCATGGGCCGATCCATGGGCACGTCGAATGCTTTCTCCCTTTTAGCCTTGGGAGGAGGTACATGATGATCAGGATGCAGGATTCAGTTCCTCTAGAGATTATGACCAGCTTATAGATATGTTGCGTATTGGTGATATCTTCACGGTCATTGCTTCGGAGGGCAATGAGGAGGGTGTGGAGTATTACTTGTTGCGATGCTCTATGGTGAAGAGCGTGCTAAATGAGGATATAGTGGATGGGCATGGGATGCACTTCGATGCTCATAGCATGATCGTAGGTGGCCACTCTTTTTAGCAGATACAGAGGCATGGCCATTATATTGAGTTCCAGGAGTACATGGCGGATCAGGAGGCATACATGTATTCTCATCTTGTTGTTGCGATCAAGATTACTTTGAGTCGTGTTTGCACTCACAAGGCAACATCCACTCCACGATGGCACCTTGCAGTGGAGGATCATGAGAGCATACTTGCAACTATTGGCATGAGAGCCGATCCTGAGGAGTAGCACATTACATATCATAGTTTTGGGATCATCACTTGATCAGATAGATTTTTATTGGGTATTACTAGTTCATTACATATTTTTGTATTCGATATGTATAGGCTCACTGTGTGACCGTACCATTGTAATTTTCAAGGACACATATTTTGTATTTCACTATGATGGTTTTATACACATTCATACACATCATTGTATTAGATTCTATTTTATACATGATGTCCATTGTCTTCTCAATGGGATTTGTTGTTTCTATAAAACAAAAAATTCTTTATTAGTAGTTATGTTGTAATTGTGTTTTGTGCTTTAGGACATTTTAAAAATGTGACTAAGAAATTTGTGCACGTACTAACCAAATATGCATGTGGACTTATCTATTGGGGATGAAACTCTGCATGGCTCTTACCCTACCCTAGATCTAAATCCATGCAAGATTTGGTCTCCAAATGATTTGGTATGTGCCATGTGGAAGGTATAATGCGTACATTTTTACAAGCGCTCCCTACTAGTGACTATGTATGAAAAATGGCGCACGTACTAACCAAATACGCATGTGGACTTATCTGTTGGGGATGAAACTTTGCACGGCACTTAGCCTACCCTAGACCTACATCCATGCAAGATTTGGTCTCCAACTGATTTGGTATGTGCCACGTGGAAGGTATAATGCATACATTTTTGCAAGCACTCCCTACTAGTGACTACGTATGGAAAATGGTGCACATACTAACCAAATATGCATGTGGACTTATCTATTGGGGATGAAACTTTGCATCGCTCTTAGGCTACCTTAGGCCTATATCCATGCAATATTTGATCTCCAACTAATTTGGTATGTGCCATGTGGAAGGTATAATGCGTACATTTTTACAATCCCTACTAGTGACTACGTATAAAAAATGGCATACATACTAAGCAAATATGCATGTGGACTTATCTATGTGGGATGAAACTTTGCACAGCTCTTAGGCTACCCTAGACCTACATCCATGCAAGATTTGATCTCCAACTAATTTGGTATGTGCCATGTGGAAGGTATAATGCGTACATTTTTACAATCCCTACTAGTGACTATGTATAAAAAATGGCGCATGTACTAACCAAATATGCATGCGGACTTATCTGTTTGGGATGAAACTTTGCATGGCTCTTAGGCTACCCTAGACCTACATCCATGCAAGATTTGGTCTCTAATTGATTTGGTATATGCCATGTGGAAGGTATAATGCGTACATTTTTACAATCCCTACTAGTGACTATGTATGAAAAATGGGGCACGTACTAACCAAATATGGATGTGGACTTATCTGTTGGGGATGAAACTTTGCACAGCTCTTAGGCTACCCTAGACCGACATCCATGAAAGATTTGATCTCGAACTAATTTGGTATGTGCCACGTGGAAGGTATGATGCGTACATTTTTACAATCCCTACTAGTGACTACATATGAAAAATGGCACACATACTAACCAAATACGCATGTGGAATTATCTGTTGGGGATGAAACTTTGCACCACTCTTAGGCTACCCTAGACCTATATCCATGCAAGATTTGGTCTCCAACTGATTTGGTATGTGTCACGTGGAAGGTATAATGCGTACATTTTTACAATCCCTACTAGTGACTACGTATGAAAAATGGTGCACGTACTAACCAAATACGCATATGGACTTATCTGTTGGGGATGAAACTTTTCACGGCTCTTAGGCTACCCTAGACCTACATCCATGCAAGATTTAGTCTCCAACTGATTTGGTATGTGCCATGTGGAAGGTATAATGCAAACATTTTTATAGTCCCTACTAGTGACTACGTATAAAAAATGGCGCACGTACTAACCAAATATGCATGTGGATTTATCTGTTGGGGATGAAACTTTGCACCGCTCTTAAGCTAACCTAGACCTACATCCATGCAAGATTTGGTCTCCAACTGATTTGGTATGTGCCACGTGGAAGGTATAATGCATACATTCTTACAATCCCTACTAGTGACTACGTATGAAAAATGGTGCATGTACTAACCAAATACGTATGTGGAATTATCTGTTGGGAATGAAACTTTGCACAGCTCTTAGGCTACCCTGGACCTACATCCATGCAAGATTTGGTCTCCAAATGATTTGGTATGTGCCACGTGGAAGGTATAATGTATACATTTTTGCATGCACTCCCTACTAGTGACTACGTATGAAGAATGGCGCACATACTAGCCAAATACACATGTGGACTCATCTGTTGGGAATGAAACTTTGCACGGCTCTTGGGCTATCCTAGACCTACATCCATGCAAGACTTGGTCTCCAACTGATTTGGTATGTGCCATGTGGAAGGTATAATGCGTACATTTTTACAATCCCTAATAGTGACTACGTATGAAAAATGGCACACGTACTAACCAAATATGCATGTGGACTTATATGTTAGGGATGGAACTTTGCACAGCACTTAGGCTACCCTAGATCTACATCCATGCAAGATTTTGTCTCCAAATAATTTGGTATGTGCCACGTGGAAGGTATAATGCGTACATTTTTGGATGCACTCACTACTAGTGATGACTACGTATGAAAAATGGCACACGTACTAACCAAATACGCATGTGGACTTATCTGTTGGGGATGAAACTTTGCACGGCTCTTAGGCTACCCTAGACATACATCCATGCAAGATTTGATTACTAATCAATTTCGTATGTGCTGCGTGGAAGGTATAATGCATACATTTTTGCATGCACTCCCTACTAGTGACTATGTATGAAAAATGGCAAATATACTAACCAAGTACGCCGGTGGACTTATCTGTTGTGCATGAAACTTTGCACAGCTCTCACGCTACCCTAAACCTACATCCATGCAAGATTTAGTCTCCAAATGATTTTGGTATATGCCACGTGGAAGGTATAATGCGTACATTTTTGCATGCACTCCCTACTAGTGACTACGTATGAAAAATGGTGCACGTACTAACCAAATATGCATGTCGACTTATCTGTTGGGGATGAAACTTTGCATAGCTCTTTGGCTACCCTAGACTTACATCCATGCAAGATTTAGTCTCGAACTGATTTGGTATGTGCCACGTGGAAGGTATAATGCGTACATTTTTGCAATCCCTACTAATGACCGTATGAAAAATGGCACACATACTAACCAAATATGCATGTGGACTTATCTGTTGGTGATGAAACTTTGCACAGCTGTTAGGCTACCCTAGACCTACATCCATGCAAGATTTGGTCTCCAAATGATTTGGTATGTGCCATGTGAAATGTATAATGCATACATTTTTGCATGCACTCACTACTAGTGATGACTATGTATGAAAAATGGCGCACGTACTAACCAAATATGCATGTGGACTTATCTGTTGGGGATGAAACTTTGCACGGCTCTTAGGCTACCCTAGACATACATCCATGCAAGATTTGGTTGCCAATCGATTTCGTATGTGCCGCGTGGAAGGTATAGTGCATACATTTTTGCATGCACTCCCTACTAGTGACTACGTATGAAAAATGGCAAACATACTAACCAAATATGCTGGTGGACTTATCTATTGTGCATGAAACTTTGCACAAATCTTAGGCTACCCTAGACATACATCCATGCAAGATTTAGTCTCGAACTGATTTGGTATGTGCCAGGTAGAAGGCATAATGCATACATTTTTGTATGTACCCACTACTAGTGACTACATATGAAAAATTATATTTGTATTATATGATTTTGGACCAATCGTACATAATCATGTATTAATGTTTGACACATGTTACTACCAATGAGCACCATTCCATGCTAAACATTGATATTTTTTTTTTAATCTACAATTCACAAAAATTAGTGACAATATTAGTGAAGCATTGATATATACGAAATTCAATATGACATTCAAAATGATAAAGTTCATAGCACGAGAGAGAGAGAGAGAGAGAGAGAGAGAGACCTTATACTTGAACACCTTTTCAATGCTTAATGTTTACAATTACTTCACACGGCATTATTTTTAAAATACCTTATGTATTAGATGTGTAAATTGAGATATCTGAAATTCAAAATGATACTCCTAATTTTAAATGTTTATGTTAGATTTGAACAAACTATAAATTGAACAAACTATAAATGTTTATGTTAGATTTGAACAAACTATAAATTGAGATAAACAAAGTAAGAAGAACATCATGAAAGTACCAAAATACTCATACATCATAAAAGTAAGAACATCATGAAAGTACCAAAATGAATGTGTACATCATCATCATCATCGTGCAGAAGTGCATCCCTAAACAAGATATGTGTGAAGCCTAAACAATCATCTTGAATCAGAATCTGATAACTCCACATATGATCCTCTAGTCGTCCTCTAACGTGGCTTCTGTATGACTTGCTACCCAATCGTCTGCTGTGTGCCCTCAGGCAAAGCCGGATCAGATGGGCCAGCCTCATCTCCTAGATTAGATGGGCCAGTCTGATCCTGATGAAGAGGAGGGCATGCTGCATGAGCCACTGCTGCCATCTCTGCCTCTCTGGCCTCCTCTATGTATGCACGCCTTAGCTCCCAAAATCGTGCATCTATGAATACTCGTGCCTCAAATCCAGCATGAGTAATCGTCTCTACATGTAGAAGACGCTGGTCTTGACCCCGCCCAAGCTCCTGCTCCATTTACTGCTGTAATGATATATGAAGCTATGCCTCTCGCTCAATATGATGTGCCTCCTCTGCTCGTGCCTCATCACCTGGCATGAAATCACCATATGAGAAGCATCGTGAAACACACACTGTAACCACTGAAGTATCAGCACCCTCCTTGTGGGGGTTAAAGGTCACTGTGCCTTCACCCCAGTTATGTACAATACTCAAACACATATATAAATGAATGAAAAAGAAGATTAGGGTGGTTCTGCACCCACCAAACTTGTGTGGCTCTCTATGTCTCTCCCTCCTTCTTCCATTCTTGCTTCCATTGAGAGCACTCTCAACTGGTATCAGAGCCCGGGTGATCTAGCTGAGCGTGTGTGAATGCTTGGAAGCCCAGCAGCTCTGTGGGAGGAAGGAGAAGCTTTGTGGGAAGCTTTGTGGGTGACTTTACTTGCATCCGAGTGTGCAGAGACCTTGGAGGAACCTTTAGAAAAGTCACTTTGGCTTTGCGAAGTGGTTTTGAGAGCCTGTTAAGTGGTTTGAAAGAAAAAGTCGTTTTTTGAGCTTTTCCCTGTTCCGTTCGATGACAGAGACTCCATATTGACTTGTAGAGGCAACTATTGCTTGCTTTTGGTATCCACATTACTTCAGGAGCTTGGAAACACCTTCATTCTTGAATATGAGATCATTTCAATGGATTTTTGACTCACTGTGTCAGTTCCTGCGTTTTTTGCTTGAGTGTTGGAACTCAAGTTTGGAGCAACCATTTGCAGATCTGTCAGTTCTGGTGGACTCAGGAGGTCCTAAAACTTCTATGTTGCTCATCATTCGCACTCCGGTGGAGTTTACAGATAGCTCTGTTTCCAAAAACGTTTTTCAGTCCGTGCGTTGGACCCAGTGATTGAGACCACGGTTTCCAAAACTGTCTGTCTCATTGCATTCCGGACGCCCAAAAACCCCTACCTATCAGTTCTTACGTGATTCGGTGGAGGATTTTCAGAGTTATAAATCTCTGTGTATTCGATTTTGTCTCTCTGTTATGCATTTTTCATTCTAAGGTTTTAAAACCTTAGATTTATGCCACATGGCAGTGGATAAGTGTTGACTCCCATTTCTCACTCATCGGTTGGGATTTTGGAGTTCTAGCAGAAGAGAGATATTTGTAGATTTTCTTGCTAATTCCGATTATGCAATGGCGCCCATGTTTTGAGGCATCTCAGGTTCTATTTTCAGTAGCGCTCATTACCATGGAACTATGATTTCTTAAGCATACCTTATGCAGATCACTCTGGTTACAGTTTGAGCAGTGTGCGCTCATTCGTGGTATGCATTGGGTTGCAATGGATGATTTATAGGCCATTTGGATGCATTGCGGTCCTTGTTGGATGCGCTGATAGGCCCAAATTGCCTTGTGGGATGCTATTTTTTATGGACGCTTTGCACATGGATGCTATTTTATGCTGAGGGACAGCTTTGACACATTGCTGGTGATGCATTGATAGTGCTATGCTCTCTTGGATGAGATATAATTGATGCATATGCCAGTGGACGGTGTTTATGCTTGAGTCATTTGGCACTCATATGGATGCATAGTATATGCACATGAGTCAGATGCATCTTTTGATGCTTTGAGCTTTGAGTTTTGGTGATATTTCACTCTATTGTGGCATACACATTTGGGTGCACTTGGTATTTGGTGTGATTCTCTCTTGCAGGCACTAGCATTTGGGATTTTGCTTTATTTGCATCATGGCATCCTCTTCCATGCCTGAAAAGGAGTTTTTCAGCATTAAAAAGTTTGATGGGACAAAATTTTCTTTGTGGAAAGAACAGATAAGGGATGTGCTTATTTAAAAGAAGCAGATTAAACCCTTGGCAGGGATTGAAGCTAAGCCTGCAAATATGTTTGAGGATGATTGGAATGAGTTGGATGCATTAGCAAAGTCTACTATTAGACTTCATCTTGCAGAGTCAGTTTATTTCACAGTAGTATATGAGCAGACTACTGAAGATTTGTGGAAGAAACTGTGTGCCACTTATGAGAAGGAAACTGCCTCTAATAAAGTTTACCTCATGAAGAGGTTG
The DNA here is from genome assembly GCF_047967505.1 of Dipteris shenzhenensis. Classification (NCBI taxonomy): domain Eukaryota; kingdom Viridiplantae; phylum Streptophyta; class Polypodiopsida; order Gleicheniales; family Dipteridaceae; genus Dipteris; species Dipteris shenzhenensis. The sequence continues at coordinate 2,690,224 of NC_141619.1, read as the reverse complement.
TTTGAGCTGCAGATGAAAGAAGGGGTCTCCATTGCTTCTCATTTGAATGAATTCAATATTATTTTCAGCCAGCTTCAGGCTCAGAAAATGAATTTTGATGCGGAGACTAAGGCAATATTTCTCTTATGTTCGTTGCCATCCTCATGGGATACCTTCCGTACAGCTGTCAGTAACTCTGCACCTGGTGGAGTACTGAAATTTGATGATGTTGTGGGTAGCTTGTTGGCTGAGGAGATTAGACGGAAGTCTATGGATGGCAACAAGCAAGATGCAGCCTTAAATGTGCAAAGGGGCAGATCACAGTTCAGGGGGAAGGCCCAAGAAAGAGGGAAGTCTCGTAGCAAATCCAGGGCACGGAACATTGAGTGTTACCACTGTGGCAAGAAGGGCCATATGAAAAAGGATTACTACAAGCTGAAAAGAGAGCAAAAGGATAAGAAAAAGAATGCAAATTGGGGTGCAAATCAAAAGGAAGAGAGTCCAAGGGAGGACAAAGGAAAAGTGAAGATCGAGGAGATCAATGCAGTCACACATGATAGTGACAATGACATTCTCTTCATGTCTAGTTTATCTGCAGAGTTGCTTGCCACTTCAGATGATGCATATTCCCAGGATTGGATTTTGGATTCTGGTGCTTCATTCCATGTTACTCCCCATAGGGAATGGTTCTCCACTTATGATAGTGGAAAGACAGGTTTTGTGCATCTTGGAAATGACTATGCATGTGACATAGTGGGAGCAGGTGACATAAAGTTTTCTTTTGCAGATGGGTCTGCATTTGTTTTGAAACATGTGAGACATGTGCCTAAGCTGACCAAGAGTCTTATTTTAGTGGGTCAGCTAGATGATGCTGGTTTTCACACGACTTTTGGCTTTCAGAGTTGGAAAATTCAGAAGGGCTCTATGCTTTTGGCCAGGGGTGCCAAGTGTGGGACTTTGTATCCCTCACATGTATCAGGGGTATTTGATCATGTTGTTGCAATAACCGAGCAGGCAAGCAATTCTTTGTGGCATTGCAGGTTGGGGCACATGAGCCAAAATGGAATGAAACTCTTATGCTGTTTGGGTTATGTACCGCATTTGAGTTTCTCTGATTTTGAATTTTGTGAGCACTGTCTCTATGGGAAGCAGACTAAATCAACCCATAAAAGAAGGGGAAAGAAAGAGTTTGAAATGCTTGATTTGGTGCATTCAGACGTATGTGGTCCCATGCCTACACGGTCATTAGGTGGGGCTGAATACTATGTGACATTCATTGATGATGCAACTAGGAAAGTGTGGGCTTATGCTATAGCTCGGAAGAGTGATGTGTTCCAAGTATTTCAGAAATGGCTGGCCTTGGTTGAGAATCAGTCAGGTAGAATGCTTAAATGCCTACGGACTAACAATGGTGGAGAGTATCTCTCTCATAACTTTCAGCATTTCTGTGATACACGTGGGATTAAGAGGGAGCTCACATCCCCTCGTACTCCAGAGCAAAATCCAGTTGTAGAAAAGATGAACCGTACCATTCAAGAAAGGTTGCAATGCATGCTTTCCAATGCAAGTCTTTCTGGTGGTTTTTGGGCTGAGGCAATGAAGACTGCAGTGCATGTGATCAATAGATCACCTAGTAAGAGTTTGGATGGTGGTATTCCTGAAGAGGCATGGAGTGGCAAGAAGCCCTCTTACTCTCATTTGCGTATATTTGGGTGTGAGGCATATGCACATGTGCCAAAAGAGCTTTGAAAGAAGCTAGATCCTAAGTCTAGGAAATGCATCTTTCTGGGTTATGGTGAAAGTGGAGAGATGGGCTATCGTCTCTGGGATCCAGAAGCAAAGAAGATCATACGCAGCCATGATGTGGTCTTCAATGAGAAGAAGATGCATAAGGCACCCATGAGGGATGTGGAAATGAGGAGAATCACTTTCCAGGATGTGAATCCACCTGCATATGTTGATAGACAGCAAGCTGTCCATGCACCAAATGTGCAAGAAATGGTACCACCAAGTACTCCCACAGGTATACAATCAAGGGTAGATGATGGATCATCTATTGGTGGAAATGATGAGCCAAATGTGGCTGATATGCAGGTGGGACAGCAAGCTGAAATGCCCTTGAGAAGATCATCTAGAGTGTCTAGACTGCCTGATAGGTTTGTTCCAGGGGTAGACTATGTGATGCTTACTGATTGCGGGGAGCCTTCTTGCTACAGAGAGGCTATGATGCGTGAGGATAAACGCAAGTGGGAGTATGCTATGCAATCAGAGATGAGTTCATTTATGAAGAATAAGACTTGGGACTTGGTTTCTTTGCCACATGGAAAGAAATCATTGCCATGTAAATGGGTCTACAAAATGAAGGTCACAGGTGATGATGTGCCTAGGTACAAGGCCCGTTTGGTTGCTAAAGGGTTCAAGCAAGAGAAGGGTGTGGACTTTGATGAGATATTCTCTCCGGTTGTGAAGATGACCACACTTAGATGCATGCTTGGACTAGTGGCAGTAGAGGATATGGAGCTTATACAAATGGATGTCAAGACAGCTTTCTTGCATGGGGATTTGCATGAGGAAATTTACATGGTGCAGCCGGAAGGCTTTGAAGAAAAGGTCAAAGAGCATTTAGTTTGCAAGCTGAAAAAGAGTCTCTATGGTCTTAAGCAAGCACCTAGAGAATGGTATCAGAAGTTTGATGCTTTCATTCGGTCCCAGGGTTTTAAAAGGAGTGAAATTGATCATTGCCTCTACACTAAAAGGGCTAAGGATAATAGCCTGATAATCTTGACACTATATGTGGATGATATGCTATTGGCTAGCAAGAATACTTATGAGCTAGATGCATTAAAGGCCAAGTTGCATGAGGCCTTTGATATGAAGGATTTGGGATTTGCAGGTCATATTCTTGGTATGCGCATCACGCGTGATCAGAGTAGGAAACTCCTTTGGCTTTCACAAAAAGAGTATGCTACAAAAGTATTGCTGCGTTTCAATATGGAGGGGGGAAGGCAGTGAGTACTCCATTGCCTCCATATGTGAAACTGAGTCATACAGATAATCCCAAATCAGATGAGGAGAGGGCCATGATGGCCAAGGTTCCTTATGCATCAGCAGTTTGGAGTCTTATGTATGCTATGATAGCTACTAGACCAGACATTGCATTTGCAATGGGAGTTGTTAGCCGGTATATGGGTAATCCAGGAAAGAGGCATTGGGAGGCAGTTAAGTGCATCATGAGGTACATGAAGGGTACCAAGGAGATGTGCATTTGCTTTGGTAGAGGAGACATGCGTGTACTTGGGTACACAGATTCAGACTATGCAGGGCATGTGGATAGTAGGAGATCCACTTCTGGTTATGTGTTCACCTTTGCAGGTGGTGCAGTGTCGTGGATGTCTCGTGCACAGAAGTGCATTGCTTTGTCTACCACAGAGGCTGAGTATGTTTTGCAGCCACAGAGGGTTGCAAGGAGGCTATATGGCTTGATCGGCTAGTGGGAGATTCGGGGATTCATACAGGTGTACCGACATTGCATAGTGATTCCATGAGTGCTATTAAGCTAGCACGGAATCCGGTCTTTCATGCAAAGACCAAACACATTGAGGTTAGGTACCATTTCATCAGGGAGGTACTTGAGGACAAGTGCATAGAGCTTGTCAAGGTTCATATAGATGATAACCCTGTAGATATGCTGACGAAGAGTCTACCTAGTCAGCGGTTTGAGTATTGTCATGTATTGATGGGCATTGGATAGTATGCTCACTGGTTGTTCTCCCTTGAAGGCACATTGTCCTTTAAGTGGGAGGTTATGGGGGTTAAAGGTCACTGTGCCTTCACCCCAGTTATGTACAATACTCAAACACATATATAAATGAATGAAAAAGAAGATTAGGGTGGTTCTGCACCCACCAAACTTGTGTGGCTCTCTGTCTCTCTCCCTCCTTCTTCCATTCTTGCTTTCGTTGAGAGCACTCTCACTCCTGCTGCAGCAAAGCTCTTTGTGCCTCCTCCCTATAGTGCTCTATCAAGACCACATGGGCAAATGGATCGATGGCCTGACGATGACCAAGATACAGATCATCCATGCCTAGTCCTCTGTATGTGGCCACATCAATGTCAGCAAAGCATACAGGGCACACTTATCGTGCCACCATGTGGTGGGTCATGCAATGGAGATGTGCGATGTGGCTGCACCCTAGTCCAAACCACCCTACGGTGTCAAAATCGTCATGGCAAAGGACGCAAGTGGCAGTAGGAAGCCTGGCTATGACAGGTGCATCTATGGGTGTCCTAGTCAGCACATCTATAGGAGGAGCAGGGTACAGGGCCACACTGGGGTGGATCCTATGGTGAGATGGATCACGACTAATATGTCTCAACTACAAAATATAGTGCTCCACTCGATGGTAGGCTATGCATGTCTGAATCCTTTGCTCCTCCAAATCTGCCTCCAAGATAGTACATGAGACTCCATATCCTGTCGCAATAGATGTGCCTGCCAAGCAAACATGTCATGTACATGGTGAGAATGAACCAAAAAACTTTAGTTCGAAACACGCAATAAAAAAAAAACTAAAATAATCAGAATAACTAACCTCAACCCTAGATTCAGCCAACAATGCCTCCAACTTTACAATCCGTGCATCTCGAGTATCCAACTCATGCTGAGGCGGTGTAGATCTGGGAGGTGGTGTAGATGTGGGAGGTGGAATCGAAAGTGATCTCGATAGGGCAGAGACCATGGCGTGCAAGAACGAGGCCATTGAATGAACATCCCCCCTAATCCATCCTCCAACAGCTCGCAATGCCAGTGCAGGGATAGTGTGCAACTTTGGTGCCTCATGTCGACACCGAACACTGGCAGTCTGACGCTCCTGATGCCCCATCCTACCATGTCCCGCTCTTGATCCTGGACAAGTACTAAGGTAGTCTACCCGATGACCAATCACAAACTCGGCGTATAGCTACATGGCAAATGACCTGGCTATCTAACGGTTGTGAGGCAATCGACCACCATTCACAGTGAGATATCTTGGATAAATGTGTGCTACTATGATGGGGTGCCTACAACGTAAAATATAAAAGGGCTACCCTGATCATGGTCGCATCGCCTCAGTGTGACCATCCCAAAACATATCCTCTAAGGCCTACCTATGAGGTGACTCATGCTCAAACAACTCTCGATCCAAGCCATGACCACCGATCTCTGCCTTAGTTTGTGCCTAAAAGGTATCCAAAACGTCCTCAACTGTGTTTAATCGACCTAGAGCATCAATGACTGAATCGAGACTTGCAACCAAGTGAGGGGGTGCCCCAGCATCCTGCAATGCCCTCATCTTAGCTCTCAAAATCGCTATCTGCATATGAATATGCCAGAACCTGCATGCTGGCTAGTGCATGCATAAAAAAACACATGGAAATTAATATTCTATTTGGGTAATGAAAATTAATATTCTATTCAATGGGACTTAATAATCTATTTGGGTAATGAAAACTTTTAGCTAGCCAATTTTGATTGAATTTTTGTAAAAGCTCATGACAAGGTATCATGGAATCACATAAGTCTTTGTATTTGTCTATGTAACTATATCCATACATAGATCTACAACCTTCCCTAGTTCCCTATTTCTATAGTTTCACATGCCACCTAAAGGGATTGCTAGCCACATGATCTACCCTCTCCTTGCATGAACCTCTTGCACCATATGATTTGAAAATGATGTGTAGGCGAATGTGTTGTTCAAATCATCCTATTTGTTTGATTGATTACACTTAGTCACATACTCCTTGATGAGGTAGGATGTCGTTGGGATCATCCTATGCACCTAACAGTAGATGGGCCAAATGTATGGCTATGCCTACAACAGTGCTATGTTGCAAATGCAACACATGCACTCCCTACATGCTCTAAGTTGCTCCACTCTTCAATGGAAGATGCACACACAATAGTTATTTAACGGTGTCATTGAAAAAGGGATTTAGATGTACATCCTTGGTCTTATTTCATTTTCAAAGAAATTTCAAACTTTGTGTTAAAGATGCTGCACTTCCCTAATTTGAAAAAAAATATAAAAACTACTTTAATCTCTTTTTTAAAATAAACTAAATAAATGATTTTAAAAAACAAAATATATACATTTTGATATTTAAATAAAAACTTCAGTAACTTGAAAAATAATATAAAAGCTACCTTAAACTCTTATTTTCTTTTTTTTAATAGATGATTTCTAAAAATAAAATTTAAACATTTTTATATTTAATTCAAAACTTCACTAATTTAAAAAATAACATAAAAACTACTTTAATCTCTTTTTTTTAATAGATGATTTTAAAAAGCAAAATATATATGTTTTGACATTTAAATAAAAACTTCACTAACTTAAATAATATAAAAGCTACTTTAAACTCTTATTTTCTTTTTTTTTAAAAGATGATTTTTAAAAATAAAATTTAAACATTTTTTTATTTAAATAAAAAATTCACTAATTTGGAAAATAACATAAAAACTACTTTAATCTCTTTTTTTTTAAATAGATGATTTAAATAAATATATATATATATACGTTTTCACATTTTAAATAAAAACTTAACTAATTAAAAAAAACTTTTAAATGCATTTTAAATTTGAAATATTTTATAATTAAATTAGATATTCCCATAAACTAAAATTTAAATAAATTTTCGCAGAAAAAAAAATGCTACATTTAAAAAACCTTATCTGGAATCTCCGCTCCATCCATCTCCGTCGCTCCATCGTTCTCTGTCGATCTCCGTCGGTCCTTTTCTGTCACTCCAGCAATTCCATCGATTTCGATGAGGAGGAGCTCGATCGAGGTTTGAAGAATGAGGGGGTCCCTCTCTTTATATATAAAAATTTAGGGTTTCAATACCACGATCGAGGTATCGCGATGCCATGTACCTCGATCGTGGTATTGGACATGCCATATACATCATCGGTCCAGCATACCACTTGCGATGCCACATACCTCGATCGTGGTATATCACATGCGACATACCTCGATCGTGGTATTTCACATGCCACATACACATCGGTCTAGCATACCTCGATCGATGTATAGACATGCCACGATACCTTGATCAAGGTATGTCAGCTGCCAGCACAGTACATGTCGGATGCCACATACCTCGATCGTGGTATTTGACATGCCACATACACATGATTCAGTCCAACATACCTCGATCGAGTTATAGACATGCCATGATACCTCGATCGAGGTATGTCAGCTGCTAGCACAGTACATGTCAGATGCCACATATCTCGATCGTGGTATTTGACATGCGACCATGTCATCGTCGAGCATACCACAATCGAGGTATGTGGACTCGCCACGGTACCTCGATCGAGGTATGTCAGCTACCATGTTGGATGCCACATACCTCGATCGTGGTATTTGACATGACCCATGTCATCTATTCACGATACCTTGATAGAGGTATGTAGACTTGCCAGATACCTCGATCGAGGTATAGGTGCCTTGCCACGATACCTCGATTGAGGTATAGGCTTAGTTCGGTGGATTAAAATGGAGGACCTTGATCGAGGTATTGACTTGGTTCGGTTGTCCTCGTGTGCGAATTTCATTGGAGACGATACCTCGATCGAGGTATTTTCGCTTGGTTATTGCAAACACATTATTGGAAATAATGTCCAAGCCTAGTCCTCAACATTAGAACTACCTTTGTTGCAAGAAAATAATGGAAAGCTTCAAGAATTCTATTCATCACAATTTACAATAAAAGGCAGTAGAACAAGAATTGTTTTGTACATCTCTTTGCACATAGCTGTTAGATAGTCAAAATGGCATCCAAGCATATAACTAGCAAGGAGTAGGCATAACAAACCATTCAAAATTTGGAAAATGAGAACCATGACTTGCTCAAGGACATGGAGTTGCAAAGGCAACGAATTGAGGCATTGAATTAAAAAATATGCAACTTTAAAAGCACACCTCTTGGTTACAAGCAAAGGTCTACGTAGGGATGTCCTTCGAATGATGTGCTTAGTAGAAATAGTAGCTGATGGTGCAACCTAGCATAGAATGCAAGCCACACAGCTTGCATTATGTCCCATTTTTTTTCATTGTGCTTGTTGAATGTGCTTTCCATTTTTTGAATTGTTTCTCTCCATGATGTTGAGTTCGTGTTCATAAAGTATTTTTCAAGAAGTTTACTACTGATGTTATTGGAAAGAACACTTGTGACAAACCTTATGCTATGGAGAGAGCCATAAAAATAAGGAATTCATTTCCATTCTTTCACCAAGATGACGCACGTTTTGCCTTGCAGTATTGCACTATGATCTAGGCAATGTAGTCAAAGTGGTGCATGCTTGTGATGCTACTAGAATCACTAGATCGGGATACCTACCCATTTATAATACTTTAAATTATGATGCACTTCTTTGACATGGTGTAAAGAACCCAATATTGATGAGACCTAAACATATTATGATAGAAAGAAAAAGGTCTAATTCTATTGTGCAAGATTTGTTGGGTAGCTATTTATACATTTCAGACACAATGACATTACACAATGAACAGACTACCAAAAAAGTAGTATGGTAAAAAAATATCTCAAAAAATTCCTTCTAGAGTGCCTTGGTGAAGATATTTGCTCCATTTTGCTATGTTGGACAGTAGACCAATTCCACTATCTCGTCCTTGATCAAATCATGCACATAGTGATACTGAATCTCTATATGTTTTGTGTGCACATGAAACACTGGATTTTTAGCAATGTCCATGCAACTTTGATTGTCACACCTCAGCATAGTTGCCTCATCCTCTTGCACTCCCATGTGCCATAAGATCCTCCTCATCCACACTGCTTCACAAGCAACAAAACATGCTGCCTTGTACTCAGCCTCTGTAGAAGAAAATGCCACTATTGTTTGTTTCTTACTAATCCAAAAGAAGATACCTGAACCTAAAGAGAAACAATATCCAGAAACTGATTTCCTAGAATCAACATCTCTAGCCCAATCTGAGTCACAATGATCAGCCAAGGAAGTTCTCGTACAATAGGTGATGCCATAATCAAGAGTGCCCTTCACATACCTGAGCACCTGCATCCCTGCATTCCAATGATTCTCTCGGGGCTTATTGGAGAACCTACTCAAAATGCCAACAGCAAAACTAATGTTTGGTCTCATGTTGCATAGATAGATGAGATTGTCAACCAACTTCGTGTACCTCCTGATGTCTACTGGTGGTGAGGCATCCTCCATAGATAGCCTCGCATTTACCTCCATAGGTGTAGCTATCTCCTTGCACTCGGATATACCAAATGCCTTCAAGATCTCCCTTGCATATTTCTGCTGAGAGATGAAGATCTTGCCTAACTCTTGCCAGACTTCAATCCCCAAAAACAGTAGTGCATCAAGACTAAGTCTGTCATCTCAAACTCTGTGCTCAATGCCTTTCTAGTCTACTAGATCATGTCTTCATATTATCCACATATAGAACAATAATAGCAGATTTTCCACCTTTCCTGTACACATACAAGTTAGCATCTGAGGCACATATTTTGAAGTTTAATTTATGAAAGAATTTGTTTATCCATTGGTACCATGCTCTTGGGGCCTGTTTCAGCCCATACAGAGCCTTCTTCAGCTTACATACCTTGTTCTTAGAATGGGGGGGCTCAAACCCAAGTGGCTGAGCCATGCATACCTCCTCCTTGAGGTCACCATTCAAGAATGTTGATTTAACATCCATTTGATAAACTGGCCACTTTTTATGAGCAGCCACCGATAGTACTATGCAAATAGTGGTCATTCTGGTAGTCGAAGCAAAAGATTCTTGAAAATCAAACCCTACAACCTACAAAAATCCTTGTGCAACCAATCTGGCTTTGTACTTTTCCAAAGTCCCATCGGCCTTGTACTTTACCTTCTAAACCCACTTGGTGCTAATAACCTTTCTGTTAGGTGGTCGATCTACCAGCTCCCAAGTTTCATTCTTCGTGATGCTATCATATTCTACTTGCATAGCGTTTTTCCAATCTCGGTCTGCAAGTGCTTTCTCCAAACTCGCAGGCTCCTTTACTTCTACAATAACCTCAGCCATCAAGGCCATATTGACTATGTGAGTAGAAGCCCTCCTTTGCTCCTCGATTCTTTGAGACCAGCCTTGGTCCATCTATATGCTACTCAATAGACATAGGCATTTGGTTATCATGGTCGTAGAGTTGCCTTACCCATCATGGCAATGGATTTTTTGATGGTGTAACAACAGGTTGGTGACTTATACCTTCACCATCTGAAATCTCCTCCTCCTTTATAGCTCCTAGGACAGGTTCATACTGAATTACCTCTTCCCTTGATGATAAAGCTGAAGAGCTCTTCTTTGCCTCCACTGCATGTGGCTGCTCCTTGAACACCACATTGCGGCTCGCTATGATCTTCTTTGCCTCTCAGTCATACAACTTATAGGCTTTCTTCTCATCACAATAACCTAAGAAGATACATTTGGTGCTTTTTGGTTGTAGCTTGTTTCTCTCTTTGTCGAGTACATGCGCATAGCATACACACCCAAATGTTTTGAAGTGGGAGATAGATGGCTTCTTACCCTGTAAGCCTCATGTGGTGTTTTACCTTTGAGTGCCTTTATATAGCTGCGATTAAGGATGTAAACTGCAGTATTGATAGCCTCAGCCCAAAAGTGGTTTGGTAGTCTAGCACCTTTTAACATACACCTCCCCATCTCCACCGCGGTCCACATTCGGTGTTCAACACCGAATTTTACTGAGGCATATGTGGTGTCGTTTTTTGTTGCTTGATCTCTTTGCTCTTGCAAAAATCTCCAAACTCTGTAGAAACAAACTCAGCACCACCATCCGATCTGATTTTCTTGACTTTTCTCCCTATTTCATTTTCAACAAGCTATACCCATTCTTTCAATTTACCAAAAGCTTGAGCCTTTTCGCAAAGAAAGTACACCCACATCTTCTTGCTATAGTTGTCGAGATGATCAATAAAAAATAGGAAGATCCCCCTTGGTGTAGGCATCTTATCGCACAAGTCAACATGCACCAACTCTAGAGGAGCATTCGCTCTATTCTTGCTTTCTTGTGGAATGCCTTTCTTTGTTGCTTGCCCATCATGCAACCTTCACATGGTTCTTTGATTTTTGCTACTGTAGGTAAGTGAGCAATCATACCTTGCTTTTGCATCTCCTTCAGTATTGCAAATTTGATGTGGCTGAATCTTTCGTGCCAAATTCTGCTTATGCCCACTCTAGCAGTGGATATAAGAGCACTTAGATCATACACATTGTTCCTCCTTACTCCTGTGCCAACAAGATTGGTAGCACTATCCAGAATTTTTGCTCGTGTCTTGTTGAACCTCACCTCATGGTCAAGGTCAGTTATGGAAGCAACTGATAGCAAATTTCTCTTGATTTGTGGAACATACATCACATTAGATAGTTTCTTAACATCTCCATTTATGAAACAAATGAAACCATACCTGTACCCTCAACAGGGCATTTTGCATTATTACCAACCGTCATGGAGATGGGTTCCTATAGAGGCTACATGGAATAATATAGACCCTTCTTGCAGGTCATGTGACGGGAGGCACCAATATCCAACACCCATGAATCAATGGTTGAAGCTTCTTTAATTGAGGAACACTCTTCCTCAATGGCCAAGAATAGATCCAACTCTGCTTCCGCTGTGTTAGCTGTCTCTTTCCCCTTATCTGTCTTCTTCAGGGTACGATTCTTTTCATCTGCTTTCTTGACCCGACAATCTACAATCACATGGCCCTTCTTCTTGTAGTAGAAGAATTCTCCCTGAAACTTCTTCTTGCTGCCCTTCTTCTTTTTGTCACCACTAGTAGAGGACCCACTTTTGGTGGAGGAACCACCTTTTCCTTTTGCAGTGGCAAAGAATGCAGCATCCCCATTGCCACCTCCATCTTGAGCTTTAAGCCTCGATTCCTCCTCCATAAGTAAAGCACAGAACTCCTCAAATGACAATGGTTGGGGTCTCACCTGAGTGTTAAGTGCTATTACTAGTCCATCAAACCTTGGTGGACATATCTGGAAACACCGCCGAGTTAGCTCTTCACTAGTCTTTTGTATCCCAGCACTAGCCATCTGGTCACATAGATTTTTGATTCGGGTTATGAATGCCTCCACTGTCTCTCCTTCATTAAACTTCTTAGCTCTATGAGTTGATTCTGTAGGTTCTGGATCCTTGTCTGATCCTGCATCTCATACTGACTCTTTAATATATTCCAGGCCACACTTGCCTTAGATGTATGCTGAATCAAAACACTATTAGTAGTACTTGTAACCAGGGCACACAGAGCATCTGCATTCCTACATTTCCAAGCTCATAGAAGGTCGGCATTAGGAGGTATCGTACTCCTCGAATTTGTTGGGTTGGGGGTTCCTCGTGGTTATGGGTCAGCAGTCCCTAGTACTATCTCTAGAAGCTCATATGAATCTAGAATAGCAGTAATTTTAAACTTCCACAGAGTGTAGTTCGTACCATCTAGCTTGCCTTCAATGAAGGCTGGTGGGCGAATCCTCAACGCTTGGATTGTTGGTGCAGGTTTAGCTACTGAACTTGAGCCGCTTCCTGTTGCCATCACTTTGTATGCTGTTGAAGCCCTCACCTCTCTTCTACTCTTCGATCCCTAGAGCCACCTGGGCTCTGATACCATGTTAAATTACATGGCGTAGTGGAACAGAAACTGAACAAAGAATAGAGAGTACATAGCAAACTGGAGAGGAACAAAATCTTCCTTCAATACTAATGTAGTACAGATGATGGCTCCATCTACCCATGCACTCCCATAGTGGAGCATAGATAGTGATCTAGACAGATACTAGGTGAAGAGCTACTAGCTAGAAGATCTCTATTGGAAGATCTGATCTGGTACAATGGACTGGGGAGGTCACCTCTTTATAGCTATGAAGGCAGTAGTCAGATCAATGTAGTCAGTGGAATCGATCAGTCAACCTAGTCGGTGGAACCGACTAGTCATCCATGGAATATTCAAGGAATATTTCCTAGACCCCAGCAAGAGTAAGGGGCTCCCACACAATCGCCTTTCTACCATCAACGGTCTGATTAATAGACCTCATTTGACATGCAAGTTAGTATCCCAGTGTCCTAGGCTCACACATGACTTCTCCTCATATGGGGGCCTTACAACTTGAGCACCTTGGACCACTGGTGGTTATCAGGAGGATGGGACATTGAACATATCTAACAAATCCCACATTCCATAGTTCCTTTTAGCAATGGCCCTTGGGGACTAATCCCACATTCCATAGTGCCTTTTGGCATGTGCACAAGTCGGCACATGGATACAAGGGATAAAGCTCCCTCTCTCATACAATCCCTCGGTGAACGTTTTGAGAGGGGAAAGAGGGTGGCTAGGTGGCTCTGGCTTGTGGCTCTACATGTGGCATCGCTCAATTGGTGGCCATGCAAGTCCTTAACAAATGGCTTTGTTGGGAAAATACATTTTGGATTTATGTGAAAAATAATCAGCCTCAAAGTGTACACCTAAGGCTAGAAATTTTTTTAATAGCACTACTCTGGCACACATGCTATGTACAACATTTTGGATTTGTTTGTTGGAAAAGATATGAGCTGGATTTTTTGGAAATCAAATAGCCTCAACTACTTAAGTCTTAAAATAGAATTCCTAATTTAGCATTGTTTCAATAAACATGCTAGGTACAGCTTTAATTATAGATCCCTTTAATTAGGTACGAAGCTTTACTTTTGTTAAATGCAAAAAAGAACAAATGTATTCATAGCAAAGCTTCGGACGTTGATTCCTTGGAAATTTGCATAAGAAATGCCTTCAACGGATTTAGATGTCTATATTATCTATGAACCATTACCTTTTCTCTTAAAATATGATGATTATGCATGTATAAGTCTACATGGATGATTCTAATAACATAACTTAACAAATTCTTACAAATAAAAATGTGTAGCTATTCTTTAGCATTGAATTAGGAAATCCATTGAACCCCTGCATTATATTTGTGTTCTTTTAAGCCCCCCCTCCCCCCGCACCCCACACATAAAAGTATTGAAGAAAATATCAAAATGGCTAAGCTCATTGAGGAAACAAATCTAAAACATGTATAGTTGTGGTTGCATTTTCTCCATAGACGCTATGATAATGTTGTACTAATTGTTTCCATAACATAAACACTATATTCCAAAAAATTGGACCTATGTAAACTCTAATTTTAGAATTGTAAATATTGTGCCAGTGCAATTTTTAAGCTAACTTTTAAAACCAAAGTTCAGTGAAATAACCAAATTCTTGATGAGATTACTAAAATAACTCCCATGATCAATAAAGTGCTAATGATGAATAGTGTGTGTACTAGCATGATTTTTTAAGATAATTTTCAAAACCAAAGTCTAGTGAAATTACCAATAAAATACCTTAGAGTCCAAATGATTATTCAAACACTATACTTCACATATGCTATGATTAATCTATCTTTTTAAAAAAAAATCTTCAAGGAAAACTATACAAAGAGTTGAAACACAAGGATGGAATCATAAGTTTCATTACAAAATCTCCAAGCAAAATTATGAATGGAGTTTTTTCATTACATCAAAAGCACTACTAAAATCTCAAAGTACTTACACCTTTCAATAGTCACAAGAATATGAAAATGTGTGTGTGTGTGTGTGTGTGTGTGTGTGTGTGTGTGTGTGTGTGTGTGTGTGTGTGTGTGTGTGTGTGTGTGTGTGGGTGCATGTGCGGGTGCATGTGTGTGTTTGCATGCGTGTGCGTGTGCATGTGCATGTGTGTGTGCATGTCCGTGTGCATGTGCATGGGCATGCATGTGCATGTGTGTGCATGTGTGCGTGTGCATGCGTGCATGTGTGTGTGTATGTGTGTGTGTGTGTGTGTGTGTGTGTGTGTGTGTGTGTGTGTGTGTGTGTGTGTGTGTGTGTGTGTGTGTGTGTGTGTAAATCCTTATTTATGATTAGAATACTCTTTTCCTTTTTTCAAGCCATTAAAAAAAGATTTATATTAGCAAAGAAAAAGGATAATGGTGCATGCAACATGTGGGGGGAGGCCTCCCCCCACACGAGGTGCATGCCTCATGTTGAGACATGTGGCACTCATCACATGTGAGGGGGACCTCCCCCCCCACATCTAGTGAGCACATGAGGCACATGCCACATGGGGGGAATGGCCCCTCCCACATGTAGGCCCTCTTGCCACCACGTGGGCACGTGAGGCATCCACCCACCATCCATTCGTCCTCAACAATGACCACCACCCTACTCCCATCCTCACATAGTAAGTTACTTCAAGCCCATCTCACAGTGATAACCTAGCCATCCATTCATCCTCAACAATCCCATTTCATTGAGAAAGACTTGGAGAGCGTTCAGGTGACCATCTCTCCCTCCCCTTGGATTTTCGTCAAAGTTTTCCATTTCTGTCAAAATTTTCCGTCCAAGTTTTTTTCTTTTTTTCTTTTCCCCCCCTCCCCCTCCTCCATCTCCCCCTCCACCTCCACCCCTTCCATCTCCATCCCACCCACCCCTTCCTCCATCTCCTCCTCCACCCTCCACTCCTTCCATCTCCACCACCCCCTTCCCCCCCCCTCCATCTCCACCACCCTTCCCTCCATCTCCATCACCCCTTCACCCATCCCTCTCATACTTTTTCTCACATCTTGCCTCCATCCTCTCCCCCATTTTGAGCCCTATGCAAGACACTCCTCCCTCTCCATCGACCACCACCCTACTCCCATCCTCGCACGGTGAGTTACTTCGAGCCCATCTTGCAGCGATAACCTAGCCATCCACCCACCATCCATTTATCCTCAACAACGACCACCACCCTCCTCCCATCCTCACATGGTAAGTTACTTTGAGCCCATCTCGCAGTGATAACCTAGCCATCCATTCGTCCTCAAAAATCCCCTTACATCGAGAAAGACTTGGAAAGCGTTCAAGTGCCCATCTCTCCCTCCCCTTGGATTTTTGTCAAAGTTTTTCGTTTCTGTCAAAATTTTCCATCCAAGTTTTTTCCTTTTTCCCCCCTCCCCCTCCTCCATCTCCCTCTCCACCCTCCACCCCTTCCATCTCCACCCCCCCCCCTTCCTCCATCTCCCCCTCCACCCTCCACCCCTTCCATCTCCATCTCCACCACCCCCTTCCCCCTCCTCCATCTTCACCACCCCTCCCCCCCCCCCCCTCTCCCTCCACCACCACCCTTTCTCCCCCCCCCCTCCTCCATCTCCACCTCCCCCCCTCCATCCCCACCACCCCCTCCACCCTCCAACACTGCCCCTCCCATCTCCACCCCAACACCCCCCCTCCCATCTCCACCCACACACCCCCCCATCTTTTTTCCCCCTCCCCCTCCACTACCCCCCTTGCCACCCTCCACCCCCCCCTCCACCACCACCCCCCTTCCATCTCCTTCATCCTCCCCTCTCTCTATCTCTCTCTCTCTTTCCCCCCCCTTCTCTCTCTCTCTCTCTCTCTTTCCCCCCCCTCTCTCTCTCTCTCTCTCTCTCTCTCTCTCTCTCTCTCTCTTTCTCTCCCTACCTGCACGACCTAATCTATCTACTTTTCTTAAGAAAGGGCCTAAAGCCCTAACTAAAGAAGGGCCTAAGGCCCTTTTTCATAGAGCGATGGTGTATAGCCGCAGCGCCCACCTATCGGCGGCACAAATCATAGTGCTCGCATGGCGGAGGCTCAGCCAACCAGGCGGCACCCACTCAACGACGGTGCTTGCCAACCCAATGATGCTCCCTAGCGCCAGCCTCCCGTAGCTAGTGTTCACCTCCTTTGCCTACCTCCCTTGCCTCCTCTAGCCCGCCACACTCGGCCCGTGACCTCCTCCTCAATACTAACTCCTCCACCCTCCCTACTTCTCCCTCTACCAAACCTCCAAACCCCCCCCTCTCGATTCCAACTCAAAACCCCCACCTCCGATCGAAAACCCTTGCCCCCCCCCCTCCCCCACCCAAAAAAAAAACCTAACCAAACCATCCAACTAAGTATAGTTAGGTTAGTATTAATTTTGACTTAGGCTAGGTTAGATTTAACCTAGGTTAGCTAGTCTAAACTCTAGGTTAGTTACTTGCAGTTAGGCTAGTTTAACTGTTAGTTAGTTACACTAACTGGATAGCTAGGTTAGTTTGATTGTACTAGGTTATCTCAACTAACTGTGGTTAGTTTAGTTAGCTGTAGTCAATTTAAACCATAACTAGGTTAGGTTAGACTAAATGTTAGGCATCTAACTAGACAGTAGGTTAATTAGACTAATTGGGCTAGTTAGGTCAACTAAGCTGGGTCAGTTACTATCCCTCAGTTAGACTTAAAGCCCATTCACACCAAACCTTAAGACCAAGACCCCCCCCCAAAAAAGGTCCATTTTTCCCTTCTTTAACCCCTCGTAACTCATCCGTTTAGGACCCAAACTAGACCCCATTTGAACCAAAATTTCACACACGAAAACTCCTTGCTACGGGGAATTTTTTCAGCCCATTGCACACCATTTCAACATCCCTAGCACTCGCTCATTTGAGCCCTAGTGTGGGCCTCGTTTTGCACTAATTCGCTCGTATCTTTATGCCATGACCTCCAATTGATGATCCAACTGCACCAGCACATTTCCCTACACACATGGGACAATCTTAGGCACATTATTAACACAACGGTCCCTAAAAAACTAACACCACTATAACCCTTCAAACAAAACCACATCAACATCCGCACTTGCGATAGAGTCACCCTTTGCAACTCTCGCCCAATCTGCATGCAGCTACGCACTGGCCAATGCCTCCGAATCCAATGCTCACCAAATTCACATACAACTCTGCTGCAACCACCTTCCTTGACAATCCTATACCCCGAATCCCCCCCTGAAATTCAAGCAATCCCTTTAACTCCTCCACGCCACAAAATGGATGGATGCCGTTGTGACGATGATGGGGATATTAACCTCGATGCAGAGGCTGACAATTTCTTTAATTGAAGAAATAATAACAATCAAGGCAGGCGCCCCTTAGGAAAACTGGAACTTCCCAAATATAATGGTAGGGGAGATCTAGCCCGATTCCTCTAGCATTTTGATGCCGCATGCCAAGCAGGTGGAGATCAATCCCATGAGACCAAGGTGGCTTGGTTTCCCATGGCCTTAACTGATGAAGTGTCTTAATGGTACCTAGACCTTTTAGTGGGAGAGCAAGCTGCATGGGACCTACTTCAAACAAAATTTAAAAGATGCTTTCAGACAGAGAGGCTACAAGATGATCCTGCTCTCCAACTAAGCAAGATCGAGCAAGGCCGTCGAGAAGATGTACGCACGTATCTGGGTAAGATGAAAAGATTAATCACCAAATGTGACCCACGCCTGATGAAAGTACCTCATGGCCTGGTTCATTGTAGGACTAAGAAAAAAATCCGAAAGGATATAAAAAAGATTAGCAGCTATGAAACGCTATTGCTCATGCAACAGCCATTGACATCGAGGATGGCATGACTGAGTCTGACACTAGCAGTGATGATGGCAGATCTAGTGCACACTCCACTGCTGAAACATCAAATGAAGATCACCTAGAGGCCATGACCATGAAGCTGAAAGAAGACATGATGCAAGCCATGGAACAAAAACTTCACTTGTCTTAGCCACACCAACTCAAACATATCCATGGCGAGAAAATGTCTGGTGTCCACATTGCATGGCCAATCATACAACAAATGAGTGCCTGGTCCCAAGAGCCAGGATCACTGCACAAGCAAATCCACCGCCAAGGTTGTGGTGCCATATCTACATCGTCGATAGCCATGATGAAAACAGTTGCATTTTCAACATGCAAACAACCCGCCTCGACCTCAACAATACCAAGCAGCACCCATGCTAGTGTACAGGCAACTGGCACTTGCAAAAGTGCCCCTAACTTTGAGGCTAAATCTTGTTCCTGTTCGGACACAAGTCCCAAAACTACTTAGGAATCCAAATCCACGACCATATCCAAGAGCACCAAATCCAGTTCCTCAAGCAGTTCCAATACATCAATTACAAGCCGAGGAACTAGACTCGCCATTTGAGTATGAAGCAAAGTACCCAGTGTACTATGTAGAAGGTGCAGAGTGTCTAATACCAGTTTATGCAAATCAAGTACCTCCTAACACATATCAAGCACCAATCAAGTGCTATAGTTGTGGAGAAAATCATCGGATCATAGAGTGCCCTCATCATGGTAGCCCCGCTACTTTCCGACCACTCTGCAGAGATTATGGCATAGGACATGCCTGTATGGATTGTCCCATGAAAAATAAGGTCATATGTTAATCCTGACATCCCAATCGACATCATTGGGGTGGACCATCAAAGTCTGGGTCTGGCAAGTGTAATATCACAACTTGTGAATGTAATTACACGCCAACAAAAAGAGGCAAATTTATCACCTATGTTCATAGTATGCTTTTTATGATCAAGGTCATTAAGTTGAGATATGAGGGCATTATTCAAAGTGTAATGGATGTTTAGATTTACAAGTGCATAACACTATCACTTGGGGGGTATCTTTCTTGAAATCCCATTTTCTTTAAAAAATTTCCTTCAATGCCTTGGACAACAAAATAATGTTGTACCAAAATAATGGAAGAGGACAAAAGGACATCGAGATCTCAAAGACAAGGGGTTGGTTGAATAAGTGAGGGATTGTTGATAAATTTGTAATATTTTCCATGAGGTACCTACTGGCATTGGGGATATCTTGGATTCCATTTATGGGATAAGCGATGCAGTAATAAGGGTCAATAATAGCTTTAGTGATATTGGCCATGAAGTACCTATTGAATTGAAGACATCGACAATGTTTGAGGGAAAAATGATGCAATAATCATTAGGGGAGATTTGGGTTCAAAAAGTAAAAGGCTATTAGGAAGAATCTTGGAACTTGTAGGGGTCAGTGTGGCAATTAAAGTATTAGATGCTCCATAAATTTCCAAAACCTTTGCAAGCTTGAAGATCTTACCAGGTCAAAGACGGGCTTCAATTCAAAGTAGACTAAAAGGAGCAAAGAAAAACGATTTAGATTGAAGCTACTTGATATACTTATATGGATATAGTTGCATACTTCAATGTACATTTGAGTCCATATGCATTACAAATAGTTAGAATGACATACTTGTATTTACCTTCATGAATATTAATACAAAAATTTTTTATATGCTGCATTGTTTCTATTCTGCTTGAAATATCATTATGTTCCTTTCCCATCCCATAGATTTGAACTTTTTGTAAATTGTTGCTAGTTGTGATGCATAATGGTTATGGTAACACTAATACTTGTGATAATTAGTGCTTAGGGTATGTTGTGAACAATTTAAAAAAGGGGTAGACTAGCATGACCATGGGCCAGACGGAGTCCCCATGGGCATGCCAATCTTCCCCTTTCTAGTGCAAGTCCTCTTGTGGGCTCCAAGGGAGTCCTAAACTCCCCTACCTAGGTGGGTTAAGCCTAGTCGATCCCACCTCTTACACCTAGGAGGGGGCCACCTCTTACACCAAGGAGGGGGCACTTTTCCCAAAGTCAAAATTTTGAATTTTGAATTTGAATTCCCTCTCTCTCCCTCCTCCCCCCATCCTCCAAAGTCAAACTTTTGAATTTTGAATTTTGAATTTGAATTCCCTCCTCCTCCCCCCATCCTCCTCCTTGTCTCCCTCCTCCCTCCTCCTCTTCCACATGCCCCATTCCTCCTCCTCCTCCTCCTCCTCCTCCTCCCTCCCCCTACCTCCCTCCCCCCCTCCTCCTCCCTTTGTCCACATGCCTCCTCCTCCCTCCTCCCACATGCATCCTCCTCCTCCCCCTACTGCTTTTTCCTCCTCCCTCCTCCCACATGCGTCCTCCTCCTCCCCCCTTGCTACTTTTTCCTGCTCCTCCTCCTCCCTCATGCTCATCCATTCTCATCTTCCCTCATGGTCATGCCTACTCCTCCTTCCTCCCACTCATGCAAGCTCCTCTTGCCTCATGCTCACGCCTGCTCCTATCCCTTCTACTCCTCCTACTCATGTGTATTCGTCTACCTTCATCCTCACACCTAGTTCTCCGCTTGCTTCTCCGATGCAAACGAGATGCCTAGAGCTTGTGATGTTGTAAATGTAGGTCTTGAAGCTCAAAATTTTATTGAAGAAGAAGAATTCACATGATGCATTACATCTATTTAAATTTAAATTTATAAAATGATGTTTCTTCATATGTGTAGTAGTAAGCAAGAATGGAGAGTCTATCCATTTGGAACAAGAACGCATGGAGAATTCACAATATTGACACAAGGAAACCTACATGATCCATTCCAATGTGTTGTACATGAGATTATAAGAACTTACGAGTTGAATGTGAGATTCCAAATAGGATAGTGGTCTTTCTAAGGACTTAGTCAAGGATTCAAAGACCCTATTATTGGTGTATTAGAGTTAGAGTTGAAGAAGAAGAGAAACAAGCTATGAAGCCTCTTTGTAATACAATTTGAAATACAAACACCTATTTCTAATAATATTTTTCTATCTAAAGCAAAAAAATTTCATGTATCTATGGCCAAATGGTGAATCTTTTGTTATGTCAGCTTGCACACAAAAGTTATATCACATTTTGATGTAACTTACAAGTCAATAAAATGTTGTTTGCCAAGTTTGGCCATTCTAATACATATGTAGAAGGGATTTGACCATGGCACCACATTGATTAGATGGAGTGTTTAAAAACAAAAATTTGGGATTTTCCTACTTCACCTTGTAAAGGATTGATGCATTTCATGATTTTCTACGAAGAAATATAGATTTTGAAGGGGTAGATGAAGAAATTTGACAACTTTAGCCATTTCAATGTCAATTTTTGCCAAATGTAGGAGGAATTTGATCGCAGTGAAGAAGGCATCACGGGGTGTCTAAAAATGCCAAAACCCACCACGGCAGGAATTTGGCCATTTAGACACCCTCCAAATGGCCAAATTCGCGCCATGGTGGGTTTTTGCATTTGTGGACACCCCATGACATCTCGACCAACTTTGTCTTTAGTGCTGCAGTCGAATTCCTTCCACATTTGCAAAAATCAACATTGGAATGGCCCAAATTGTCAAATTCCTTCATGTACCTAATTGAAATCCATGTGTTTATAGATGCATCAACTTCAACATAGATAAACATGAAAAAGAAAATATATACAAAGTAACTTAGCAAATGATGGTTGGTCAATATGACAACTTCTGTGCCTTGTAGCAGAGCTCTGGTAAGACCCTTAGGTAATATATTCTCTATATAATTTCTTGCACTTTGGAGGATCCTTGTAGGTTGGTGATGTCAATGTAATTTTTAATTTAATGCAGAAGACTTTAATCTTCCACTACATCACCTTATAAATTTTCATTTTCTTTGTTTATCTTGCCTTTGGAGCCACCTTTTAGGTTGGTTATGTCAATGAAATATTTGATTTCATATCACTAAATCACCTTGAAATAATTTGATGCATTACATGAGAAAATATATATTTTGAAGAGGAATCTAAAATTTTCATTTTCTATGTTTTCTTAGTCATGGAGGTTTGCTATGTCCATGTATGTTTTATTTTAATTTTTAGGTTTGCTACTATATCACCTTGTAAAGGATTAATGCACTTCATGATTTCCATAAAAGAAATATAGATTTTGAAGAGGTAGATGAAGGAGTTTGACAACTTCGGCCATTTTGATGTCCATTTTTAGCAAATAAAGGAGGATTTTTTTTTTCAAAAAAGAGACTTCTATTAAGAAAGAAACTCACTAGAGCAAGCTCTGTGTGAAAATACACCATGCTAAGCATGTAATAAAAAACACCTCAGAGGAATGAGGTAGAAAGAAACCAAGGCTGAGGCTGAAAATGCCATCTCAACCCTGTAGAAGTCTTAGCAAAGAAGGGAGAGTCTCTCCAATCTCTGAGAAAAGTAACTCTCCTGGAGGAGGCTGCTCGAGATGATCTCTGCATGGTTGCCCAAATGGCCATCAGAGTGTGTATCATATCTATCCAAGTACTGGCCAAGATCTGAGAAGGGTAAACCTAAGAACCCTCCAAAGCCTTAGTGCATCTGGCTCTCTAAATGTTCCATGATGCAATGCTAGCTAGGATCTCCCATGGAGAGGCGACCGAGGAGTGAGCAGCCCTGAAAAGAGTGGCCGGAACATCCTCTAGAGAGCATGAGTCCACAAGGTGTCATCAAATGTGAAGAGCCCAAGAGGAATCAAGTCTCTCAAAAAATATCTGGGGCCCTGAAAGAGTAAGCCAAGCCACTGAACCTCAGGTCATATAGAAAGGTAGGTGAACAAAAGTGCTAAAAAGACTCTTCCATATGATTCTTGCCTATCTACAATCCCAAAGGTAGTGCTGTATTGTCTCCAAAGTAGAAAGGCAGCGAGGGCAAGAAGGGTCAGCTCCGAACCTAGATCTCCAATGGTTTACTACTATCCCACCATGAATAGAAAGCCAAAAGAAGAGAGTGATTTTTCTATTCCAGTGGGATTTCCACAGTCTTTGCCAAAAAAAATTCTGCAAGTCAGCATGAATCTGAAAGTTCTCCCAATGATGAGCTTTGGTGGGCGTCCAACCCCTACAGTTGAGCTGGAATTTCCTGGCATTACTGACCATGTATTGAAAGAGGATGCCCTTCTCTCAGTGCCCTTCATCTATCCATTCCCATTCCCCAGGGTCCCACTACAAAAACCTAATTGGGACACCTCCATAGAGCCACAGCCTCCATGAGCTAAGGGCGAGGAGAAGCGGGTCAGGATCCAAATACTACTATGAAAGAGAGCCATGCTCCATGAAGCCCACTATCCTGACTGGCTAAAATGGTACCTCCAACAAGATATCATCTTTGGATCTTGACAGCCTGCCCCTCGAAGAAACATAAAAATCTAAGGCATCCTCATGTATGTCAAGAAAAGCAATCACCTGTAAAGGAACTCCCAATCTGGAAAATGCCCCCATCCAGGTGGAGCAAGTAATAGGCATGTCATCTATGTCCACCCAATCCAAGGGCAAGGCTGCATCAACCTATTGGACTCTCCCTGCACTCCCTCTGAGATTAAGAACCATCTAGGCTTGTCGGTCTGCAGGAAGCTTCCTAAAGGCTTTCCATGCTCCCATTGTAGATGCAGAGCCCCTCTCCAATCTTGGCCATTGCATGTAAGGAGAAGCTCATCCAAAATCCTGTGATTCCACATGATAGGTTGCCTTTCAATCTCTTCACAGGTGGATGGGGAATCCTGCGAAGAGTACTCCTGAAGCTAGCCCATGCTTTAGGATAGCAACCATAAAAGGGGAAGAGGGAGACTTGAGGTGGGGGCAAAAGTGAAAACCCATCTAGTATTGTGTGTCCAATCCTCTCCTGAAGTGGGTGTGTGAGACTATATGCATTTGATAAAAAAATCCTTCCAAGGCTCTTGCCCTGGCATAAGCCCTCTCACAACGAACTTGCAGAGTAAAGCTCTGCACTGTAGATCTGGGTTGATGATATTCAAACCCACTTCTCTTGTAGGAAGAATCAAGGTCTCCCAAGCCACCCTGGTTGTAACATCAGTTGTGCCATCTAGACCACTCCATAAAAAGTTTCGTATAGGCCTCTTAAGCTGAGTGATACAATCCCTAGAGTGGCACCAACAAGAGCATACAAACCATGCTATGGCTAGAAGAACTTGGTTAACCACCACCACCCTAGAGGCCAAGTCAAGTTAGGTTGAGCTCCAGAAAAGGAGCTTTCTTCTGATGCTTTCCAACACCGGAGCAAACTGATGTGAAGGAGAGATGCCCACCCCAACCTGGCAGCCCAAATATCTGATGGAGATGCCCCTCTGTACCCAAGTGAAGCCAATATCATTACCCCAATCCGGGATGTCATCCTCGCAAATCCAAAAACCACTGGATTTATGCCAATTAATGTGTGCACCTACAGCCATGCAAAACAAATCCAAGGCTGTTCGGAAGGAAGTGAGTGTCTTGGGGGAGGCATCTAAAAAAACAGCCGTGTCATCTGCCAACTCACTATCCAAGAGCTCTTCTTCCTAGCAAATAGGAAGCCTCAGCCCATAAATATCAGCTTGAGATCTAATGTAGATACTCATAGCTTCTGCCACAAACAGAAAAAGAAATGGGGAAAGAGGACATCCCTGGCGAACTAATCTGGAAATTTGAAGCCTGTCCCCTCTTACCCCCCCAATGAGCAAGTGGCTATGGGCTAATCTGTAGAGAGAGGATACTCCTCTAATCCATGCATCGGAAAAACCAAACCGAGATAGAGTACCCTCTAAAAAATCCCAGTCTACTCTATCGTAAGCTTTCTCAAAGTCCAAGAGTAGAATGGCCAATCTCTGGCAACTCTACGTGGCCCAGTCTGAGGTCTCCCAAAATGAGAAAATATTATAAAAAATACTTCTACCATGCACAAACCCTGTCTGCGTGTCATGAATCAAATTTGGAAGAAAAACCTGTAGCCTTAGACTGATGGCTTTCGCCGGAATCTTGTAAAAAGTGCCCAATAGAGTGATGGATCTCCATTGAGACACAAGATTCCTATTACCCCCCTTTGGGATGAGATGAACGAGACCATCTGTAAGTGAGTCCGGCATCTCACTAGAGTCCCACACGCCCTGCAGGGCTGATGTAATGTGATCACCAATCTGCTCCCAAAAAGTAATAAAAAAGGAGGGGGTAAGTCCATCTGAACCTGGGCACTTGCCCTTGTGAAGGGCAAGTAATGCAGTCTTGAATTATGCATTGGTGAAAGGTGTATCCAGAGAAACATACATCTCATCCTTCACCAATATAGGGATACACTACCAAATAACCTCTCTGGCATCATCAATGGCCCTTGCAGTAAGAAGGGATGTAAAAAAATCTGAAGCTACACGGATGATAGCATCAGGATCTGTGACTGTAACACCCCATATGAGTCAACAAGCTGCAAAACACTATCTCTACTATGTCTGGGCCCATGAGTAGAGAAAATGTGTTTGTTGACCCTGCCACCCATCTGAATCCAAAAGGATTACCATGCATGAAAGGCATATTCTACTCTCTGATCCAACGATGTCTACAAATGAGCCCTTGCTGCAGCAAGGCGCTCCTGAATCCAAGCATCTGTGGGCCTCTTCTACTCTTCCCTCTGAAGGGATGCTAACTGCTGGCGTATACCAATCTCACATTTGAGAATCTCACGTCTCCTAGAATCAATGAGTGTATGATAATAGTCACTAATTCCGGATAAGGCTGCAGCTACCTGAGATGGGTGGATAGCTCCATCCTATATGTGAGAAACCCAAATCTGTAAAATATCCTCTGTGAGGCTCTCCTCTACATAAAAGGCATCCAGAATCCTGACACTAGCAGAGCGTCCTCTCCAATGAGGCTCAAGAATTTCCAACACCACTGGAAAATTATCTGAGGTGGAAACCCCAGTAGAAATGCATACAAATCCTCTTCTGTCAAGTGCCCAATCATCTACATAAAATCTATCAATCCTTGCATGAATGGGCATGTGTATTCTCCTGTTCGACCAAGAGTACAGGAGTGACTATGGCATAATATGAAAGGCATCATCCAACCAAGTGTCCCTACCACTGAATTGAAAGAGGAAGGCATCCCAAGCTACCCTCTCCAAAGAATGAATTCCACCCTGTCTGCCTCCCTTTTTGTCTAAAGGCAACTCAACCATGTTGAAGTCGCCACCAATGATCCAAGAATCTGCAATGGGGGACCAAGAGAGTAACTCCTTCCAAAAGGAGATATGCTCCCCTTTGTTGTTGGGAGCATAAAGATTGAGAAGACCAATCTTACGCCCTCCAATCAAAATAATGATCCATTGAGCTCTAGAAGGGGAGATAATACCATGACCAGCAACCAAGGGGAGAATAGAAAGAGAGATCGAAATGCAAGTACCTCCCCTTGTGCCCATAGCAGGCGACCAGAAGGTATGTCCTGAAAGCAGTTTGCTAGACTTAGAGCAATCACTGGAGTCCAAATTGTGTTCCTGGATAAAAAGGATATCAATAGCACCTCCAGTAACATCTGGATGAAGCTCAGCTACCTACGGTGATGGTGTGGAACTCTGCCTAGGCCCTATATGTTCCCTTGGCCGAAACACTCCTACTGAGGGCAAGAAACTCAACAAGTGAAAGGATCCCCACACCTGCTGAAAGGGAGGCCCTATCAGAATGAATCCCAATGACCGAGACCCCTAAGGTGGAGGGCACAAACTCCTCATCATCCATGAAAGTCGCCGAATCTGCTAGTGCCGAAAAAGAGTTCCTGATAAGCAAGTCTGGCCGAGGAGTGCGAAGAAGACCTGCACTCGTGGAAGATGGAGGAGAAGGACCTGCCAGGCCTCTATCAACAGAACTAGAGCTAGGGGTTAAGGAGGCCTATGGCTGGAGTGAAGAGGAATCAGGAGCCCTCATCTATGCCTGCACTTTCTCGGTTGTCTTGACTATGGTAGGAACAGTCTACAGGGAAGAAGTACTTGTAGCCCCCTCATGGTCAGAAACCAAGGGGTTAGAAACCAAAGTGACTGGGGTTGATGGATCTAAAGGCCCCTCTTGATGTGGAACTGCAGTGTTTGGGGCTACAGCAACATCCACCTCTAGAGTCTGGAAAGCATCTGCCTGAACTGAGTCAAAAGTCTCCTTCTTAGGTAAGGGAGCCACTCTGATAGCTCTCCATCATGGTACTGGGTGAGCTGCGGGCATTGGGCACCTTGTTGCCCCTGGTGGTCCTAGGGTGTGTGAAGCAGGGCACCCTGTTGCTCTTGGTGGTTCTGGAGTGTGTGGTACACGTGTTGGGGAGGTGCAGTCATGGTAATACGTGAAGGAGCCAACTAGAAGTCCTCTTGGGTCTTTTTCTCTTCCTTGGGCAGTCTCTAGCAAAGTGCCCAAGGGTCCTGCAAATCTTGCACTGGTCCTGTCTACTTGAAATCTCGACTCTCTGTCAAAAGAGAGAGCCATCTGGATGTTGAAGCATAATGTGGTCATCTGAGATGTTAGGGTTAGAGACAATGACCCTAACATGAGGCACCTCATCTGCACTAACTGCCTCTGCTGAGGAAGAAGGCATGCCAAGAAGGGAGGGGATCTCAGTGACCACTCCGAATGTGGCTCCGATAGTGGCAAGCAGTCGATGGTAGACCTGAGGAAGACCAGGAAATCTAATGAACAGTGATGTGACCTACCTGTCCTCCTCGACTGGATCGAAGCCCAATGTATAGGGTAAAAGAAAGATCCTCCTCCAACCCAAAGCTAGGGGATTAGCTTTGAGAACAAGGGCTGTGGACTCGTGGGAGTCGAAAACCACTTGGAAGAATCCACATTCCAAAAGTCGAATATCCCTGAGGTGTATGGCGAGGTCTCCTGGTAATGCCACCAGCATCCAGTCTCTAGCTTGTGATCTGGAAGGGTGTGACCCAAAGATGTGGGTGAAAAGTGATGTGGAGCCCTCTAATTCCACATCTTTCTTGAGCTGTTGCAACTCGGCTTCTAAAAAAATGATGGTTCTCGCGGCCGGTGGGAGTGGACAGAGATTGGCTAAATGGGGATCCATTCACCAATCGATGTGAAAAGGTCAATTCCAACACTGAAAAAGCTCCGCGTCTATGAAACTACTGCCATGAACGCTGGCACAAGAAGAAGGAGAAAGAGAGGGTAGGAGAGAGGGGAAGGGAAGGAGAGGATAGACTGAAGGGGGAGACAGAGGTAGGTTGAGGGGGAGGGATAGGGAGCTGAGTTAGGAAGGAAGGGGGCAGGGAGGGAGAGGGAGGAGGTTTTTTTTTTTTTTAACTCTTTAAAAAATAATAATAATAAATAGTCTCCTTGGAGGGGGGATAGGAGGGAGGGAAAGGGAGGGCGGGGAAGAGGAAGGAGGGGGAGGGGGAGACGAAAGGAGGGCAGGTTAGGAGGGAGGGAAAGGGAGTGCGGGGGAGAGGAAAGGATGGGGGAGGGGGAGAGCAGCAAGGGGGGAGAGGGAGGGCGAGGGAGGGGGGCGGGGGAGGAGAAGGGGGCGGGGGGGCTGGCGAGGGAGAGGGAGGGCGAAGGAGAAGGGGGCAGCGGAAAGGGGGGTAGCGAGGGGGGGGAGAGAGATGACAGGGGAGGGGGCGGGGGAGGAGAAGGGGGGCGGGGGGCTGACAGGTGGGGGAGAGGTAGGGCAGGGAGGGAGAGGTAGGGGTAGCAAGGAGGAAGAGGTAGGGGGCAGCAGGGGGGAGAGGGAGGGTTGGGAGGAGGAAGGGGAGAGGGAGGGTGAGGGAGGAGGGAGAGGGGGCTGGTGAGAGGGGAGGGAGAGGAGTAGTAGTGAAGGGGGGAGAGGGGTGGCAGCGAGGGAGAGGGAGAAGGAGAGGGGACTGGCTAAGAGAGGGAGAGGGGGGACAGTAGCTCACGAGGAGGAGCAGCAGCTCAGTTGTGAATAGTACCTTTCTTGTAGGTAGTAAAGTTTTGTGGCTATAAAAAATCCCTTGCTTTGATGTGCAAAAAGACTCTTCCAACTCATTTAGAGCAAAGAGGTCTGGTAAGATAATGTTATTAGTATGTGCCGGTCTCCCCTCAATAGCCATGTTCCTATATTATTTTTTAACAGTATCAACATGCTCAGTTATCCTTGCTAAAACTGCCCACATTTCAAATGTGATAGGTGCTGTAACGCTCAAGTCACTGATTGACCACAACTTATGGTTAACCTAGTGTGCAAATGTCCCTTCCAGTATTCTTCTTGGGATAAGGGGATTAACTGAAATATCCTTGATATGTTAGATATCAATGCTCCACTCTCCTGTAACTATGCGGGAACCCCAGCTAACTCTACTTGTAAGCCCCCCATATGAGGAGAAGGCATTTGGGTAGCTCTGTTATCCGGTAGGTCCTGGTTTAGACACCAAATGGGGGCCATGTGTGGCCTGATGGCTGGTCGGCTTCAGATAGTGTTGGCACACTACTAGCTAGGCTACATGCAAGTGCAGGAAGGCATCCCATGACTGACCGCACTAAGGGTAGATGGAGCATTTCTCGGGGCAGCAGCCCACTCTCGAGTTGTGGGGACTATTTGGAGCCCCAGATGATCTCGGATGGCTCTGGGCTGAATGGAGATGTAGGTTAGTTTCTCTATTCTATGGCATGGTTCTAACGTGTGGTCGGTGGCCTATTTTAGGACCCACCTCCAGTTGACCGTTTTGGGCCGACTGGGTCGAACTCCCAATTGGGTCTAGCCGACTACGACTGGTGGCTATATAAGAGCAACCCCGTGAAGCCCATATTCATTATTGGCTATAGCAACCCTGATTCCTTATCATCCAGCCTCCGTCCTATACTGTTTCCAGCATGCCATCGAAGCTTCTCACACAGGAGCGCACGGGTGGGAAGCAGTGCCATCTATTGTATCAGTTTTATAGTAATCAAATTTTTGATTCTCCATATTATGTGCTTTTCTCTCTTGCATACGAGATCCTATTATTTGTTGAGCGCAGACGTTGTATTGTTTTCTTACATGGTATCAGAGCTTGGGCTCTAGCAAGAAGATTTGGTAGTGTGTTTCTATTTGCGAGTAGATTGTGAGAGATGGCCTAGCCCACAAGATTGTGAATCCCACCGTTCCATGAAAGCAAAAAGTTGGATGGCACTAACTATCCACTCTAGAAGTTCAAGATGAAGACCATCCTAAGCGCATATGAGCTTTGGGATACTGCTACTGGGGTGGACGTGAAGTCAGTTGTGAGACCAAATCCAGCCAATGCAGGACAACAGATAGTACCAACTACGGATCAGATTCTTGTGTGGACAAGAAGAAGTGCAGATGCGCTGTGTTCTATTGTTTGCAGTGTAAGTGATTATGTCATGGCATTATTAATTCAACATGTCACCACAGCGGAGGCGGCATGGACGGTCTTGAAAAATTAGTACAAGACCACGAATCAGACGCAGATTCAGAATCTGGAGACTCAACTTACGAACAAGAAACTATCTGAGTTTGAAACGGTAGAGAAGCTCATCACCAGGGTGAAGAATCTACACGATCAGATGACTGCGATTGGCATCACCATCACTAGCGAGAATATAGCACGAAGGTGCATACAAATTCTCCCACTAAAGTACGATGGTCTTGTTACGGCACTAAATATGCAAAATAGAAATCTGCCCCGCAACTTTGAGGATTTCAGTGCAATGCTTCTAGGGAGGAGATGCGTCAAAAGATGAGGACTGGAGAAGATTCAGCTTTCTCGGCTAGATTAAATAAAGGTAAGGGTAAGGACTCTAGTAACCCATCTTCTTCTGATGATAAAAAGAGAAAGAAGAAGATCAAGTGCTTCTATTGCAACAAGGCAGGGCACAAGTAGAATGAGTGTCGGAAGAAGATTGCAGATGAGAAGAACGGAGTAAAGAAAGAGTCCAGCAACAACATGCAATTAGTACCAGTAGAGCTATTCATAGCAATTGAGGAGATTTGCACGGAGGCAATTCATGTACCTACAGATGAACCTTGGATTATTGACAGTGGTGCATCACACCACGTGACCAGTCGGAAGGATTGGTATACCTCTCTACATCCGGTAGGGAATGACATCCTGGTAGCAGTCAGCAATGATGTAAAATGTCCAGCAAAAGGAAAAGGTATGATTACTCTCAAGTCAAATGGAGTTGTAAAACAGTTGTTCGATGTTCTTTATGTGCCAAATATCAAGAGGAACTTGTTGTCCATTTCTACGATCACAGATTGGGACCTCAAAGTTCACTTCGATAAGAATGGCGCACAGATTTTGGATCTTCAAGGGAAGGTCATTGGTAAAGGTACACAGCGCAATAACATCTACAAACTCTCATTTTTCAGTGCTCGAGCCGATGTGAGTAACACTAAGCTGTGGCATGAGAGGTTTGGTCATCTAAACCTTAGTTCTTTAAAGGAGATGCATAAAAGTGGAATGATTGCAGACCTACAAGAAATTATAGATCTGCCCGATGTATGTGAAGCTTGCATGATGGGCAAGTAGCATCGGCAGCCCTTTTCTAAAGAGGCAGCAGGAAAAGGCTCCTCTAGAGCTCATTCACATGGACCTCTGTGGAAAGATGGAGACGGAAGCTTTGGGTGGTTCCTACTACTTCATGACGTTAATCGACGACTACAGTAGAAGAATATGGATATACTTCCTGAAGACTAAAGATGAGGCTTTTAGTAAGTTCAAAGAATGGCATGTAATGGTGAGAAAGAAACGGGGAGGAAGGTGAAGAAGTTGAGATCAGACACAGGTGGAGAGTTCACATCAAGTGAATTTGAAAGGTGCTGCAAAAGTCACGAGATCGAGAGTCAGAAACCCCCGCCACATACACCATAGCAAAATGGAGTAAAAGAGCGCAAGATGCGCATAATCTGTGAAATGGGCAAGAGTATGATGAAAGGGAAAGATTTGCCAAAGACTTTCTAGGCTGAAGCATGTAACACGGTAGTTTACATTCTGAATCATAGCTACATGAAGGCTGTGAATGGGATGACTCCACTGCAGACCTTTTCTGGTAAGAAACCTTTAGCAGCACATTTCAGAGTTTTTGGATGTGACTGCTTTGTGCATGTCCCTGATGCTAACAGGACCAAATGGGAACCGAAGAGCCGGAAGTGTATTTTCTTGGGCTACAGTGAAGAGGCGAAGGGTTACCGTCTTTATAATCCTCTTACCAAGAAGGTAATAGTAAGTCGCGATGTGGTCTTCTTAGAATAGCTGCATCAATTGGAGGAGGATGCTTCCTTCCCAGACAACTAGGACCAGGATATCCATCTAGTACAACCACCAACAATAGACCAAACTCCCCCAACTTTGCTTGGGAGGATTCAAGATAAAGAAGAGGAAGAAGAGCCTGCAGAACCACAATGGCAACGGCCATTCCCGAAGTGGGTAAAGCAACTTTTTGATGGTAGAGAACCTCCAGCCATTGAGGAGGAACCATCCGAACACCGACAGTACAAGAGATTAGAGGAGCAAAGAAGGACACAGGAACACTTGGTCAACTACGCTTTGATGACAGAGGTGATCCGTGCTGAAGAACCCAAGTGTCTTGAAGAAGCACAGGAAGAAGCACAGGGTGATGATAGGTGGATGGAGGCTATGCAATCAGAGTATGGCTCCATAATGAAGAACAACACTTGGGACCTTATGGATCGACCACCAAAACACAAGGTAATCGGCACCAAGTGGGTGTACAAGGCCAAGTACAAGTCCGACGGCACATTGGATAAGTACAAGGCTCGGCTCGTGGCAAAAGGATTCGCACAAGTACATTGTTTTGATTATTAGGATACTTTTTCTCCCACAGCTCGACTAACCACAATTCATAGTGTTTTGGCTTTAGCAGCACAGGAAAGTTGGCCCGTGTTTCAAATGGATGTAAAACAGGAGCAGTCAAGCTACATGCTCTTTGTGGCCTACAAAGCTGAGTCCAATTGTGATTGGCTCATTGCATGTTGGTGTCGTGTGGTGGTCGTATGAGCCAAGGTGTTTTTCAGCCTTTTTTCATGTGACTTCGAGATGGCAGAGAGTGAAGGTCATCCCTTTTCTTCTCCTTCTCATTTTTATTTTGGTTTTATGGTTTGATAATGCTTTCTCAACTAGATATAAGGATTTCTTATGAATAGGTAATGCTAGAATTCCAATGTCTACTTGACCATTGTGGGGGTTTGATCACTTTAATCACTATTCAAGGTCTGAGATTTGAATTATCATTGTCAAACAAGGGTTTTGTTCACCCAAATCTTCAAGTCTGAGTTACGTTGTTTTTCTTTTGAGTGTTGCAAGTTCATTTTTCTCGATTTTCATTTACAAACGAGTAGTGTTGTCATTAAAAAATGATCCTTAGTACCCCTTGATAGAAAGTTGCTCTGTATTTTCATTTAAAGTTGTGAATATGGTTGAAAATGCATTGGTGGAGTATTCAAGATATCATTATTTCAATCCATTAGTAGATTTGTATTGAGTCTCGAAAGTTGCAGTTGGAAGTAGACTTTCCATCAAAGAGATTACAATTTGTGTTATCAGTATGTAGATTAGAAGTTTCCATGTATTTCCTTTACGATATGTGAGTGACAGTGTTTTTTAAGAATTTTTCAAAGCAAACGAGGTTGAGAAAACGTTGTATTTGCTGAAAAGTATTGTCCATCAGTGGGCTAACTTGAAGGTAGCTCGCTACAATTCTAACTAGGGACTCTTTGAGTTGCAAATGCAAGTAGATATTTTTGAAAAATATCTCAACTTATGTGTTGAGTATATAATATTTGAAGTGTCCTTTCTATTTTCTTTCCAACTCATGACCGAGAAAGGGATTTTATATCATTTTTGGTTGTCACACTA
The DNA here is from genome assembly GCF_047967505.1 of Dipteris shenzhenensis. Taxonomy (NCBI): domain Eukaryota; kingdom Viridiplantae; phylum Streptophyta; class Polypodiopsida; order Gleicheniales; family Dipteridaceae; genus Dipteris; species Dipteris shenzhenensis. The sequence continues at coordinate 2,655,866 of NC_141619.1, read as the reverse complement.
GTAGAGGGTTGGTAGATAGACACTTACTTTAACATTTGTAATCAAGACAACAAGTTCTTATAGTTGGAGAAGTTAAATCTCAGAGGTGGCTTCAGTTAGAGTTAGTATGCAGAGTTGTACTTGGGGATAAGAGGCTTTTACCTCTTTGAATTTCCTACATTACATGTTCTAGAAAATTAGTTCTAATCCTTTATTGCATTTTATATTGTCTGCACTTTAGCTTTTGTAATGATAGCCCAATCTGATGTAGTTTGAGAAAGCAAATCTGACAAGTGGTAACAATTACTATTCATATGCTTAGTCTTGTGCTTTACATTTGGGCTCATTGCAAGTTCTAATGTATTGTATTTTCTATTATTGGAATTAAATACAATTATGGCATAAAGAAATGTGGGTTGCTTATGCACATGCCCTGATATCCTCAGTTCAGTTCAGTAGATCAAGAAGCTCATTAATCCTCGGTTGCTCCTTACCATGAGAAAGCAATCCTTATTGGTAGTTGTTTCTTGCTTATATAAATTTCATGCTTTTCTAGTATACGTAGAAGAGGATCAGAGTACATGATATGTTGGTTGAGGGTTGCAAATTTTCTTCTTGATTCGTAAGCTTGATTATTTGAGAATTGGAAGCCTAAGCATTTCAGAGAGAGAGAGAGAGAGAGAGAGAGAGAGAGAGAGAGAGAGAGGTAGGTAGGTAGGTAGGTAGGTAGGTAGGTAGGTAGATAGATAGACAGATAGATAGATAGATAGATAGATAGATAGATAGATAGATAGATAGATAGATAGATAGATAGATAAGTTCTACCATGCTTTAAATGGTTGACCTTGCTTGTACATAATACTTATTGTTGATTCTTTCATTTCAGTATTGAAAGTTTTATTGAATATTTTAGGTCTAAAAGTTGAACTTAAATCATTGTATAAATGTGATTGTTATTAGCCATTCAATTAATTTCCTAGTCCTTCAATAGGACTCTATTGTTGTTTGGGGCTAATAATAAGTAGTTGAATGATTAGTATTCAAATGTTCTAGGACTTTACTATTGTTGTCCTTAGTTTCTTAGGTGACTTTAGTAGATCTTCTTAATTTATTGTTCTTGTCCTGATTTAACTGTATGTCATCAGAAGATGGAAAAGATGCCTAAGATTTAGATGTTTTAGGTTTAATGTTGCTTGCCTGCTAACTTGTGGCTGGATTTATTCCAACCAAGATCAAAGCTACTTAGGAAGAATACTTGTTTTGAGATTTCAATTGAAATACATGTTGGTTGAGCCTATTTCTCACATTTTGTATTTAGCTTTGGATTTCACACTGCATTCCAAAGGGTATTAACATTTTCAAAGGAGGACTATGCCTAAAGTGTCCTGGATTTATGTATTGGATGAGAGCATCTCTTGCTATTGTATGTTTGAAGTAGTCATCATTAGGCATGATTATGTTTTGTTTAATAGGCACTACAAAGTTTTTTTCTTACTTTTTTTAAAGGATTCATGGCATCATGTCAAAATAAAGATTGTATTGCTTGTCTTGAATGATTGGAACTAATGGAAGAATACAACTTAAGTCATCAGGATCCTCCAGTGGCTTAGGTAGATCATGGGTGGCTAAATTCAACATGTTGTAATTGTAGTTGTATTTGTTTCTATTCATTTCAATCATGCTCTCTTGTGCAGTATAAGCATCATGCCATGAATGATGGATTTTGAACTCATCATACTCATCATCTTGGAAGGGGTTGTATAGGAGCAATTGCTCTAGATAATAGTTTTTCAGATCTTTTTCCTTGTTGAACCTAATGAATCTAAGTATTTTGAGTTTTGTATTTTTTGTAAGGAGTTGTTAGAGTGGTTGTAGTTTGCAACAAATTTAGTAGGGCATATGTTTGGCATGTAATGTATTTGTGTATAATTTCTACACTTGTTATGTTTATTGATATACATTACAATTGGGGGTTTTGGGTATTTATGTCTGCATTTCTTTCGCAAGTTGAAGTATGCCTATGTGGTTGTATTTCTTTCATATTATCATTTAAGAAGTCCTTATTGCATGTCTATGAAAGATATGACTTCTTTACAGCATTGCATTTGTATATAGGAGCATTTTGAGCCAAGATAACTCCACGCTCATGTTGAGTTCCCCTACTTTGAATTCTGCCACCAAAAAGTAATTAAGCACATTTCCAATTATACTATGGTCTTTTGAAATTAGTGTTACATATTTTGCAATTTGTGCAAAGAAGACCTTGTACATGGGATTGGATTTTGTCTTGTTAGCTGGAAAATTAGGTCATTTTTTAAGCCTAGTTGATCTCCATCCCTAATTGTGTTGTACTAGGTTGTTTGGAGGCATGTACACAATGGTTCCCATAACCATTATGCAGAAGAGAAGGTCACAAAAAAGGTTGGACCTCATCATGGCAAAAAACTTTTACGCGTAGCTTTTCTTTGAGATCTGGAGAGTTTGAAGGTTATTGAAATCTCTATCGCCTACTGGTGATTTCAAAATCTTCTCTATGTTTTTATCATTCTTTACATCTTTTTCAATCAAAGCAAAATTTATTAATTTGCCTTTTCTTTAGGATACCCATATTGATTGCATGACTTGTTATATTAGCACCTTGATAGATTTCAACAAAAGGTTTGGAATGTTTTGAGAAAATTTTAGTAATTAATGTGTTAGTTTCCATTCATAATATCTAAGTAAGTGAGTTCAGTGTTTCCAATAGATCATTGGGAGCCAAAATATAATGTTGGGAAGTTTAATTTTTCACTATATTTGTCTTGAAATACACCCAAAGATTTTTTATTCTTGCAAGGTGCTACATAAGTTACCTGTGTCTCTAATTTAATTATTTGCTTAGCGCTTATCAAGTTGTGCACCAATGTATCTATAGAAAAATCATCAAAACCATTCTTTATTTTATTATCCCATTGTATTTCTTCATTGATTTCATTGTCTATTGCTTCTATATTTGATAAACTACTATACCACTCATTGTTGATGCTAACATTGTTGATTATATGTATAATGGTGGATTTTTAAAGAGCATATAGCACTTTCATTAGCATCTATGGTCTTACTTTCCCAATTAAATATATAGATTTATACTCAAGTTTCTTTTTTATCCCAATTATCATTGAAGCCACGTCATCCAAAAAACATGGAAACACATTTTGAACCTTGCTTGTGTTTGCTATCACATTCACTATACTACCTGTCACACCATAATGTCCATTGTGTGTTAGTTGTTACTACATGTCACACAATAATGGCCATTGTGTGTTACATGTCTAATTTGTGTGAAAGCTATTCTAGAATATATAAATCTCTCTTCTATCTCATTTAGCATATTGACTGGTGGAATCTCATTGTTAGGTCTAGTTTGAGTTAGCACAAACAATTTTGGCATGTTCTTTTTTATAGCCACCTTACAATCAGAACAAGTCATAGATTTTTGTTCTTGGAACGTTTGGTTCCTAATTCCTTTGCATGACAAGCATTCATTTATAGGAGTGTCTTCTATTGCTTTTATATATCTCACCACATGTTTGGAATGATGGCCAAACATTGTTTTGTATTTTTCCTTGCAAAAATCTTTGTCGATTATATTTTTTTCTTTTTTCAGGAGCAACTGTGAACTTGCAACTTTTGGTGATGTGAGGACATTTAAGGTATTTAGAACCTCTCTGGGTGTATCTCCTTCTTCTTGTGCCATAGGAATGTTGGAGTTTTGTCTTTTTAAATTTTGTATTGTATTTTTTTACTTTCTTGTATTAATTGACATATTTGTGGAGGAATATTTCTTTTATAAGATAACCATATGTGGTATTGTCATCTTACCCCCATTATTTATTTTTTCTGACCAAAAATCTTCCATTTCATTGGCCTAATTTTTTTCTTGTTAAAGCTTTCGCAAAAAGTGCATGGGGAAATGCTCTCCTCTTTCGTATCAAATGACTAGCTAAATTGTGATAGATTTGGTCTCATAATGGTTGTTCTAAAGCTTTTGATATCTCACATTCCAATGTTTATTGTAATTATATAAACAAACTTGTACACAAAGGATCCGAGGGAGATAGCAAGATATCTATGTCTTGCAAAGCATTGAAATATCCATCTATACTTGATATCCTTTGTAGAATCAAATAATTTGCTATCTTTGAAGAATTCACTTCATTTCATGTCATGTCCTTCAATGCATTGTTGAATAGTTGCATTAGCACTGGAAGTGCACTAATATGGAAAATTAGATAACAAGATAGACAAAGGAAAATGCACTTATTCTTTGGATACAATGCTTTGAACTGCACATGTATATGCCATAATCCATTGATTGTTTGATGTCATTCATCAGATTCCTTACCCTAAAAGTGTTTGCAAAAAATATTGAAAGAGGAGCAAGAAATGCACTTTATTGAAAGTGAACCACCCATTCTATGCACGATTCCCACATTTAATAAAAGCATTAGAGAGCCATTAAAACATGCAATTTTTAATATTTTCATGAGTAGCACATGTGAATTTGAATAGAATAGAATAAACAATAAGGCATTGTATGATAATAAAGCATGCATTTATTTTTTTTGTACAAGGATGCGTATGATAAAACAGTTGCAAAACTTCCTACTTTTATGTTTTGAAATTTTTAATTAAATTTGAGACTTGCAAAATTCTCAAAATAACTAAAAATATCTTTATCTACACAGCATGCACATCCCCTAATTTCAAAAATCACACTATGTGAACTAAGCTTAGTCACCCTTGAAGCATTATGTATTTGCTATGGAGATGTAACTCATTGACATAATGACTAAATATATCTGTTTTTGCAATTCAATTGCAAGATTAAGTCTATCATCCATAGTTCTTGTAAATATCGTGGGGAAATATATTTGATGGTTTACATATTATTTGATGCATCTTAATAAACATCAAAATAGCACAAAGAAGTCAAGTAAGGGTATAATGATGGTCTTCTAAGAGAAAGAATACCATCATGGAGTTTTTTTGTACTAGCTTTATGATATTATGGAGGGCATACAATGCAAAATATAAGTAAGCAATAGAATTGAATATCTTATTAAAATTCCAAGTTATATTAATAGACACCTATTTGACTCTCATCTTTTTAAAAGTTTCAAGGTACATAATAGGCATCTAATTTGGCTCTCACCTAGTTCCTCAATTATTTTTCCCATCTATACTTCCCATCTATAGGTTCTTAATCTCAACAAATTATTCCATAAATAAAACTTAACTTAAGGAGAAATATAATTGAAAAGAAATTCATTTTTAAGACAAGTGAAAAGGTGGAGTATCCAATTAAGCTAAGATGAGAAGGAAAGATTCCAAATTTTTATATAAAGGTCGGACATGAACTCAAGACATACATTTTCCACATGCATTAGATTTTACCACTAGGCTACATGCAATGTTGTGAATATAAGAGAGTTTAAGGGTTTTAATTCTTAACCTCACAAACAAGAGAGGAGGGGGACCCTCCCCTCATAAGTAGAGGGAAGTCCTCGTTAATCATCTCCTATTTACCCCTACCCTTGCCTTTTCACCTCTCCCCTCCTCCCTTTTCCACTAATTAATATATTTTTGAATTCTTTTTTATTGGAGGGATCTGAGCAATGATTGATGTTCATCTTGTAAAATCCTACATATGCAAATCATATCAAGAATAACTTCTTGTTAAGTATTTTAATACCTTCCATATCATCCTTTTAGCATATCAAGTCTAGAAGTATAATTTTTTGAATAATTTTGGGGTTTTCATACATGCAAAATGTTCAATCATTGGAGATCTACAAAGTTCTTTTAAGTACATATGCTTTAGGTTTTAAAAATAATACCTACTTGGGTTTTTTTCACCTAATATCTCATGAAGTTTTAATACTAATGCTAAATCTGCATTTGTACCTGCCCCTTAAATATCCTCATTAACATGTATACAATAAGATATTTTGTTATCAAAGTCAATGCCTAGTACTCGGCATTCTTATTTTATTGAATATTTTTATATGTCTTAGGCGAATGATAACCATTAATAAGATGTCCTATATAAGATAGGAAAATGATAACCATAAAGCTCTAGTATTTTATTAACTTACAAGAGCTTCAAGATATTGAGCTTGGTTGATTTCTCTATTCTATGGATGATGAGAATCTCTCTCTCTCTCTCTCTCTCTCTCTCTCTCTCTCTCTCTCTCTCTCTCTCTCTCTCTCTCTCTCTCTCTCAATTATCGAAGAAGATCATGGCCATTGGAATGTGTCATTGTTGCTGCTCTACTTGCTTTTTGTTGGTCACCCACACTTTGGCTTTGAACAATTAGATCTATAATTGAGGTTGTGACTGTATCATGGGTATTTTCACTCGAAAGACACATGGCACGTGTGTCTCAACTTGCCTGTGCTCTGCTCAATGTTGCTCCACACATATCATTACAAGACTAAAAGCCATTGTATGGGCTTTAGATCTCACGATTGGAGACGGGTTCATCTCATGAGCTCTTGGATGAATCCAAGGATCCAATTCATGAGAAATGACATGATGTGCATATCGTTGAATCAACTACTCATGAGGATCTAGTGGATCATAACACTCCACTTTGTCATCCATTGAATGACTAATTTAATATCTACACCATCAGAAATTTGAAATAGTTACTAAAAACAAGATTTTAATTAGGGACAACCCCTAGAGCTCACTGTGACTAGTGAAACCATGAGGTTTTTCCCATAAATTTAAGCAGTTCATCCATTCTCTAATTAAATCCTTATGAGGTATTTTTTACTCTAGCTTGCCCCATACACACTCTCTTTCTCATTTATTTATATTTAAAAAACATTTACTTTTACCCTTTATGCCTAAAGTTTTCCAGCTTTTTTATAATTAGACCTTTGGCACAATTTGCCACACCATTTATGTCAATTCCTTAAAGGCTAAGCATGTAGACAACATAATGTTAACATAGTTATGTCAAGTCTGATCCTTCAAAAGTAAATTGCTCACAAGTTGTCCTCCATTATGCTTCGCATGGGGCGAGAGCAACTTTTTGGAAAGAGAAATTGTCATATATCTAGAGGCAAGTCAAGCAAGTCTGTCTTTGCGTCAATTGGTTCATAGGTGCAAAAGATGGGTTATGTCAATTGTTCCGACCCAAATTTAAAAGAGATGCTCTCAAATCAACACGCCAACCAATCATGGAATTTGCAAAAAACATACATTGGGAAAATGCTCGAAATTATTTTTGGCATCTCAATGTAAACCTTCACTAATGCGTACCTGATTTTTAAGTTCACGTTCTTGAAAGGATGATTAGTTATGCGAAGAGCTTTAAAAATGCTACTTTCCAAAGGCAGCGAAAATAACTTGGCAATCAGGCTGGGATCTTGAAAGAGGACATAGATGCAAGGAATCCAGAATTTGGGACGCGTGCAAGGGTGACGCCTCAGTTACGTCTGATGAATAACGGAAGCTTGTCAATCAGTACGCTTGCGTCTACTGCTCTCTAAAGTCTAAAGAAAAAGATAAAGGAAAAGTGCAGTCGACTGCCGACTAGCCGATCTCTCGTCTATCTACTAAATTTACTAATCGATTCGTCATGTGGCAGACATGCATGAGTTTTCACATGATTGCCACGTAGGTGGCTGGCTTAACTAGCTGATAACTAGCCAACATCCCCACCTCGCAAGCTTATTACATGTGCAAATGTAACCTTTTAGCTTTGAGCTTACATGTGTCCTACTGATGGATAGGTTTGAGAGTATTATTCAATGGTCGTGTTGGACTCAATTCGTTATGCTGTTTGCGCTAGATCATGAAACCTTCGTGGACCTTAATCTATGGTTTGTCTTCAACACCTAGTATATTTTGAGGCTAGAGAGAAATAGTAAGTGAAGAGAGCGTGAACTCTAGTGATCTCTAGTGCAATCTAGCATCACTCAGAGCTCTTCGATTTGAGTTGTACTTACTACATACTAAGAGATATTTGCAATATTCATTCTAGAGCAAGTTGGACTCGTGTATAAATATTTGATAATGTAAAGGATTCCATAGTCCTTTCCCTCCACTCTTTTGTCCTTGTGCATTCTTACTCTTATCCACGCATCATAGCATGATCTAACCTTGTAATCTTTTAACTCCATTCCATTCCTTACAACCTTCCACTCTCTCCTTGCTCTCCAATTCTCATATCTAGTTCTCCCCCCCCTTTTGGCCTACATTTTAGTTTGCAACCATGTCATGCATGTGTTTCTACTGTGAAAACAAAAAAAGGTTGAAAGATCACCAATCAAAAGTTTGTCGAGTTAAGTCATTTTACAAGCAATTTGAACATTTTAAAAACCTTGCACATTTTGCATATTTGTTAGCCATCATGCCAAACACTCATTTGTGACCACATTAAGATCATTTAGAATTTTAAATTAACAAATCCTCATTAGCATCGATCTCATTGGAACACTTTTCTACTTGCTCAAACACAAGATTATCATGTAGGGGACTAGGAAGGGTACATGGCACCTACTTTATGAGGTAATTATTAGTATGCTCTCCCCTCATAGCATCAAATGCTCTTCTGTTTATGTATACATGTCCTAACATTTTTTCCCTATTTGAATACAAGCGATTCCTTATGAATGAGTACATAAACTTGTAGTTAGTCCAATTTTTCTTATGGGAGGAATTTCTAGAAGGTTACGAGAGAGATTTCATAGTAAGAGCTTGCAAGTGATGTTCCAATGCTTCATACTCCTCTTGCAATTTCCACATAAGCATACTTTTTGCCAATTATTATATTCTAAGTTTGTAAATAATCACTCTTTGTCTAGAAAATTAGATGATTTGTGAAGAACCACATAATGGTCTTTATTTTTCTCGAAGAACTTCCCTAAGAGCCCATGCCAAGACTGCATCATCTTCTCAATAGGGAGGTAATGTTAACATAGTTTGCCATCTTGTGGCTTCGTTCAATCTATAGCTCACCTCTTTATGACTTCTTAGGTCAATAGGGAAATATGGTTCATGGTTCGCAAAGTGCCATTTCCTCTCCTATCCCCGACAGCCTCCCTGCTCGGCCTCCCTATCCCTGACAGCCTCCCTGCCCGGCTTTGATGAAAGACCCCATTGCTACCGGTGTTGCCATGGATACCCTCCAGAATTGATTTGAGTTGCCCATGCATGACATTACCTCTAGAGCTCCCCCAGTTTCTTTTGTCATCTGTGATGCCTTTTGTTCTTAGATGTAGGCCACTGTTCATAATTTTTAGGTCCCAGAGTCATGCTTTGGACCACTCCCATCCTTGCCAATATTATGTAGTTTTGTCAAAAACATCTCATGGTAAAAAACCTAGTAAATATTTTCTCTTTACCCTTGATTGATATTTTGCACTTGCAAATCACTGCATTTGGGCTTTATTTTTAATGAGTTTTGTGTGGTCGAACCGAGGCTCTCCAAAGCTTCACATGCCAATAAGCCCAAACTTGCAAATCAAGTAGACCATCTCTTGAAATCAAATAGGTTTGAAACATTTATATAGTCTTTTTATTGTGAAAAGCACCTATATGCTTTTAGTGCTTTAGTCAAAACCTTAGCTTTTACATCAAACAAAATCAAGGGCATAAGATGAAACCAGATCAAGGGCTTAGATTCATGACATGTGGCTCAAGGGGCTGTGACAAAACCCAAACATCTCTGTAGGCTGCCTACTGTAAAGATGTCTCACACACTCATGTACAAGATCTTAAATAGGCAAATGGAAGAGCCCACTTATCTTTCATTAAGCACTCTACTTCCAAGTGTCCCACATGCAAGGAGTTGATTACATTATGTTCCCACATAGCACCCACATGTGTCTCAAACCTAACACATAAATAGAAAAATAGACACCCACTCGAACGTACCTCCCACATAGAATCACTAAGTATGGATGCTATGATCATCCATTTCTCAACAGATACAACCACCTTACTTGTGATGTAATGTACAACCTATACAATTAAAAGTGTTTTCCAATTGTATTGTAACCATGTCCAAAAATATGTTGTAAACATTTAATTCATCAACCTCCATAAGGGCTATGTTAAGGCCCTAAACCTTGGCCTTAAATAGGATTGTAAGCCTAAGCCTTAAACCTAGGCCTTAAGGCACTAAACTATGTCTTAATTAAGACCCTAGACCTAGGCCTTAATTAAGGCCATAAAATTAGGCTTAAATCAAGATCCTAAACATAGGCCTTAACAAGAAGATCTAGCCTCACAGTAGTAAGAGAAAGAAAGGGGGGATGATGCAGAGGAAGAACTGGCCTCACATCAGTAAGAGGAAGAACTAGCCTCACAGCTGTTGGCTCTTTCCCACGGCTTCTGCAAGAAGAGCAGGGTTTTCTTAATATGCGGGGTTCCAAGGCTTTTTGTCACCTATAGATATATCGGTGTTGTCATTTGTAGTATACGTGTAGCTTAGGACCTCGAGTCATACTCCAGTGAGAGATGTAGCCTTAAGTGTGGTAAGCAAACATGGTGCATGCATGTGTAAAAGGAACGTGTATCATCATGGTTAGGGTAATGAAGGCTTTCACCTTCATTGGGGGTTGTAGGGTTTAGGAGGAGATTCCAAGGTTTAAAGAGAGGTTCCAGAGTTTAGAAGAGGTTTCAGGGTTAGAAGGAGGTTCTAAGGTTTAGAAGGAGGTTCAAGGGTTAGAAGGAGATTCCAAGGTTTAGAGAGAGGTTCCAAAGTTTAGAAGAGGTTCTAGGGTTAGAAGGAGGATCCAAGGTTCAAGGTAGAGTACATGGAGAGAACTTGTCTCCCTCATAGATCATGGAGAGGAGGAGAAGAAGGAGGAGGAGGGAGAAGGAGGAGGGAGGAGGAGAAGGGAGGAGGAGAAGGGAGGAGGAGGAGGAGGAGGGAAGAGGAGAAGGGAGGAGGAGGGAGGAGGGAGGAGGAGGAGGAAGAGGGAGGAGGAGAAGGGAGGAGGAGGAGGGAGGAGGAGGAGGAAGAGGGAGAGGGAGAGGATGGGTTGCAAGGTTGGAGGAGAGGGGAGGATGTTGAGAGTTATGGTGCCATGAGCACATGTAGAGCAAAGGTATGAGTAAAGGGCAAGCTGCCACATGGCATGGAGGAGATATCCCACATGTGAGCAAGCAAATGGATGTAAATACCCTCACCTATAAAAGGGAGGTTCATTTGAAGTAATATCAATCAAGCACTTTGCACTATCTTAAGATTCTCTTTATGAGTCCAAGCTAATCTATCTTGGAACCTAATTGACTTGAGGTACATGTCATGAGCACTCTCTTCATAATGTTTCCACATAGGTTTCATCCACCTTAGAGTGCTCCATAGATCCTGAGGCACGCATGCTTTCTCATGGTATCAGAGCATAGGTTTAACTCTCCTAGTTTAGCTCATTAGTAGTTCACTAGGATTACTCCCATTCCTAGAGTAGTTTCATGAAATATTAGTTTTAGATCTCAAGAGTCCTTCATTTAGAGAGATTCATTCTGAATGAGAGATATGTTTAGAGGTTCTTAGAGAACTCCGAGCTCAAGAGAAAGATAAGGAGAGTTCCTGAGATTTCTGAGAGAAAATCTATCTTTGAGAGAGGTTTTTTTGAGTCCTAGTTTGAGGAAACTAGCTTCCTCGACTTCCTCCATGGTTCTCATACAGAGATCTCCAAGTTGCAACGTTGAGTCGAGGATTGCAGGCAGTTGGAGATGAAGCTACAACTAAAGAGTTCCATATAGCACCTGCTCCTCTGCAAAGGAGACCTCCAAGGTCTCCCAGCCGGCTCTCCATGCACTTGAACAATGACTCCTTCTATCCAACAAACAAACCGTTTTAGGCCAGATTTGCTCATATGGATGCATAGTATATGCACATAAGTCAGATGCATCTTTTGATGCTTTGAGCTTTGAGTTTTTTGTGATATTTCAGTCTATTGTGGCATACACATTTGGGTGCACCTGGTATTTGGTGTGATTCTCTCTTGAGGCACTAGCATTTGGGATTTTGCTTTATTTGCATCATGGCATCCTCTTCCATGTCGGAAAAGGAGTTTTTCAACATTAAAAAGTTTGATGGGACAAACTTTTCTTTGTGGAAAGAACAAATAAGGGATGTGCTTATTCAAAAGAAGCAGATTAAACCCTTGCAGGGATTGAAGCTAAGCCTGCAAATATGTCTGAGGATGATTGGAATGAGTTGGATGCATTAGCAAAGTCTACTATTAGACTTCATCTTGCAGAGTCAGTCTATTTCACAGTAGTAATAAATGAGCATACTATGGAAGATTTGTGGAAGAAACTGTGTGCCACTTATGAGAAGGAAACTGCCTCTAATAAAGTTTACCTCATGAAGAGGTTGTTTGAGCTGCAGATGAAGGAAGGGGTCTCCATTGCTTCTCACATGAATGAATTCAATATTATTTTCAGCCAGCTTCAGGCTCAGAAGATGAATTTTGATGCGGAGACTAAGGCAATATTTCTCTTATGTTCATTGCCATCCTCATGGGATACCTTCCGTACAGCTGTCAGTAACTCTACACCTGGTGGAGTACTGAAATTTGATGATGTTGTGGGTAGCTTGTTGGCCGAGGAGATTAGACGGAAGTCTATGGATGGCAACAAGCAGGATGCAGCCTTAAATGTGCAAAGGGGCAGATCACAGTTCAGGGGGAAGTCCCAAGAAAGAGGGAAGTCTCGTAGCAAATCCAGGGCACGGAACATTGAGTGTTACCATTGTGGCAAGAAGGGCCATATGAAAAAGGATTGCTACAAGCTGAAAAGAGAGCAAAAGGATAAGAAAAAGAATGCAAATTGGGGTGCAAATCAAAAGGAAGAGAGTCCAAGGGAGGACAAAGGAAAAGTGAAGATCGAGCAGATCAATGCAGTCACACATGATAGTAACAATGATGTTCTCTTCATGTCTAGTTTATCTGCAGAGTTGCTTACCACTTCAGATGATGCATATTCCCAGGATTGGATTTTGGATTCTGGTGCTTCATTCCATGTTACTCCCCATAGGGAATGGTTCTCCACTTATGATAGTGGAAAGACAGGTTGTGTGCATCTTGGAAATGACTATGCATGTGACATAGTGGGAGCAGGTGACATAAAGTTTTCTTTTGCAAATGGGTCTGCATTTGTTTTGAAACATGTGAGACATGTGCCTAAGATGACCAAGAGTCTTATTTCAATGGATCAGCTAGATGAGCTGGTTTTCACACCACTTTTGGCTTTCAGAGTTGGAAAATTCAGAAGGGCTCTATGCTTTTGGCCAGGGGTGCCAAGTGTGGGACTTTGTATCCCTTACATGTATCAGGGGTATTTGATCATGTTGTTGCAATAACCGAGAAGCCAAGCACTTCTTTGTGGCATTGCAGGTTGGGGCACATGAGCCAGAATGGAATGAAACTCTTATGCCGTTTGGGTTATGTACCGTATTTGAGTTTCTTTGATTTTGAATTTTGTGAGCATTGTCTCTATGGGAAGCAGACTAAATCAGCCCATAAAAGAAGGGGAAAGAAAGAGTTTGAAATGCTTGATTTGGTGCATTCAGACGTATGTGGTCCCATGCCTACACGGTCATTAGGCAGGGCTGAATACTATGTGACATTCATTGATGATGCAACTAGGAAAGTGTGGGCTTATGCTATAGCTCAAAAGAGTGATGTGTTCCAGGTATTTCAGAAATGGCTGGCCTTGGTTGAGAATCAGTCAGGTAGAACGCTTAAATGTCTACGGACTGACAATGGTGGAGAGTATCTCTCTCATGACTTTCAGCATTTCTGTGATACTCGTGGGATTAAGAGGGAGCTTACATCCCCTCGTACTCCAGAGCAAAATCCAGTTGCAGAAAAGATGAACCGTACCATTCAAGAAAGGTTGCAATGCATGCTTTCCAATGCAAGTCTTTCTGGTGGTTTTTGGGCTGAGGCAATGAAGACTACAGTGCATGTGATCAATAGATCACCTAGTAAGAGTTTGGATGGTGGTATTCCTAAAGAGGCATGGAGCAGCAAGAAGCTCTCTTACTCTCATTTGCATATATTTGGGTGTGAGGCATATGCACATGTGCCAAAAGAGCTTCGAAAGAACCTAGAACCTAAGTCTAGGAAATGCATCTTTCTAGGTTATGGTGAAAGTGGAGAGATGGGCTATCGTCTCTGGGATCCAGAAGCAAAGAAGCTCATACACAGCCATGATGTGGTCTTCAATGAGAAGAAGATGCATAAGGCACCCATGAGGGATGTGGAAATGAGGAGAATCACTTTCCAGGATGTGAATCCACCTGCATATGTTGATAGACAGCAAGCTGTTCATGCACCAAAATGGTACAACCAAGTACTCCCACAGGTATACAATCAAGGGTAGATGATGGATCATCTATTGGTGGAAATGATGAGCCAAATGTGGCTGATATGCAAGTGGGACAGCAAGCTGAAATGCCCTTGAGAAGATCATCTAGAGTGTCTAGACCGCCTGATAGGTTTGTTCCAGGGGTAAACTATGTGATGCTTACTGATTGCGGGGAGCCTTCTTGCTACAAAGAGGCTATGATGCGTGAGGATCAATGCAAGTGGGAGTATGCTATGCAATCAGAGATGAGTTCACTTATGAAGAATAAGACTTGGGACTTGGTTTCTTTGCCACATGGAAAGAAAGCATTGTCATGTAAATGGGTCTACAGAATGAAGGTCACAGGTGATGATGTGCCTAGGTACAAGGCCTGTTTGGTTGCTAAAGGGTTCAAGCAAGAGAAGGGTGTGGACTTTGATGAGATATTCTCTCCGGTCGTGAAGATGACCACACTTAGATGCATGCTTGGACTAGTGGCATCAGAGGATATGGAGCTTATGCAAATGGATGTCAAGACAGCTTTCTTGCATGGGGATTTGCATGAGGAAATTTACATGGTGCAGCCGGAAGGCTTTGAAGAAAAGGGCAAAGACCATTTAGTTTGCAAACTGAAGAAGAGTCTCTATGGTCTTAAGCAAGCACCTAGAGAATGGTATCAGAAGTTTGATGCTTTCATTCAGTCCCAGGGTTTTAGAAGAAGTGAAATTGATCACTGCCTCTACACTAAAAGGGCTAAGGATAATAGCCTGATAATCCTGGCACTATATGTGGATGATATGCTATTGGCTAGCAAGAATACTTATGAGCTAGATGCATTAAAGGCCAAGTTGCATGAGGGATTTGGGACTTGCAAGTCATATTCTTGGTATGCGCATCACGCGTGATCGGAGTAGGAAACTCCTTTGGCTTTCACAAAAAGAGTATGTTACAAAAGTATTGCAGCGTTTCAATATGGAGGGGGGGAAGGCAGTGAGTACTCCATTGCCTCCATATGTGAAACTGAGTCATACAGATAGTCCCAAATCAGAAGAGGAGAGGGCCATGATGGCTAAGGTTCCTTATGCATTAGCGGTTAGGAGTCTTATGTATGCTATGATAGCTACTAGACCAGACATTGCATTTGTAGTGGGAGTTGTTAGCAGGTATATGGCTAATCCAGGAAAGAGGCATTGGGAGGCAGTTAAGTGCATCATGAGGTACATGAAGGGTACCAAGGAGATGTGCATCTGCTTTGGTAAAGGAGACATGCGTGTACTTGGGTACACAGATTCAGACTATGCAGGGCATGTGGATAGTAGGAGATCCACTTCTGGTTATGTGTTCACCTTTGCAGGTGGTGCAGCATCGTGGATGTCTCGTGCACAGAAGTGCATTGCTTTGTCTACCACAGAGGCTGAGTATGTTGCAGCCACAGAGGGTTGCAAGGAGGCTATATGGCTTGATCGGCTAGTGGGAGATTTGGGGATTCATACAGGTGTACCGACATTGCATAGTGATTCCATGAGTGCTATTCAGCTAGCACAAAATCCGGTCTTTCATGCAAAGACCAAACACATTGAAGTCAGGTACCATTTCATCAGGGAGGTACTTGAGGACAAGTGCATAGAGCTTGTCAAGGTTCATACAGATGATAACCCTGCAGATATGCTGATGAAGAGTCTACCTAGTCAGCAGTTTGAGTATTGTCGTGTATTGATGGGCATTGGATAGTATGCTCACTGGTTCTTCTCCCTTAAAGGCACATTGTCCTTTAAGTGGGAGGTTGTGGGGGTTAAAGGTCACTGTGCCTTTACCCCAGTTATGTACAATACTCAAACACATATATAAATGAATGAAAAAGAAGATTAGGGTGGTTCTGCACCCACCAAAACTTGTGTGGCTCTCTGTCTCTCTCTCTTCTTCTTCCGTTCTTGCTTCCGTTGAGAGCACTCTCATATGATGCGTGAGGATCAACGCAAGTATGAGTATGCTATGCAATCAGAGATGAGTTCACTTATGAAGAATAAGACTTGGGACTTGGTTTCTTTGCCACATGGAAAGAAAGCATTGCCATGTAAATGGGTCTACAAGATGAAGGTCACAGGTGATGATGTACCTAGGTACAAGGCTCATTTGGTTGATAAAGGGTTCAAGCAAGAGAAGGGTGTGGACTTTGATGAGATATTCTCTCCGATTGTGAAGATGACCACACTTAGATGCATGCTTAGACTAGTGGCAGCAGAAGATATGGAGCTTATGCAGATGGATGTCAAGACAACTTTCTTGCATGGGGATCTGCATGAGGAAACTTACATGGTGCAGCCGGAAGGCTTTAAAGAAAAGGGCAAAGAGCATTTAGTTTGCAAGCTAAAGAAGACTTTCTATGGTCTTAAGCTGGTCTTAAGCAAGTGCCTAGAGAATGGTATCAGAAGTTTGATGCTTTCATTCGGTCCCGAGGTTTTAGAAGGAGTGAAATTGATCACTGCCTCTACACTAAAAGGGCTAAGGATAATAGCCTAATAATCCTGGCACTATATGTGGATGATATGCTCTTGGCTAGCAAGAATACTTATGAGCTAGATGCATTAAAGGCCAAGTTACATGAGGCCTTTGATATGAAGGATTTGGGACTTGCAGGTCATATTCTTGATATGCGCATCACGCGTGATCGGAGTAGGAAACTCCTTTGGCTTTCATAGGAGTATGTTACAAAAGTATTGCAGTGTTTCAATATGGAGGGGGGAGGGTAGTGAGTACTCTATTGCCTCCATATGTGAAACTGAGTCATACAGATAGTCCCAATCATATGAGGAGAGGGCCATGATGGCCAAGGCTCCTTATGCATCAGTGGTTGGGAGTCTTATGTATGCTATGATAGCTACTAGACCAAGCATTGCATTTGCAGTGGGAGTTGTTAGCCGGTATATGGCTAATCCAGGAAAGAGTCATTGGGAGGCAGCTAAGTGCATCATGAGGTACATGAAGGGTACCAAGGAGATGTGCATCTGCTTTGGTAGAGGAGACATGCGTGTACTTGGGTACATAGATTCAGACTATGCAGGGCATGTGGATAGTAGGAGATCCATTTCTAGTTATGTGCTCACCTTTGTAGGTGGTGTAGTGTCGTGGATGTCTCGTGCATAGAAGTTTGTTGCTTTATCTACCACAGAGGCTGAGTATGTTGCAGCCACAGTTGCAAGGAGGCTATATGGCTTGATCGGCTAGTGGGAGATTTGGGGATTCATATAGGTGTACCAACATTGCATAGTGATTCTATGAGTGCTATTCAGCTAGCACGGAATGCAGTCTTTCATGCAAAGACCAAACACATTGAGGTCAGGTACCAATTCATTAGGGAGGTACTTGAGAACAAGCGCATAGAGCTTGTCAAGGTTCATACAGATGATAACCCTGCAGATATGCTGATGAAGAGTCTACCTAGTCAGCAGTTTGAGTATTGTCGTGTATTGATGGGCATTGGATAGTATGCTCACTGGTTGTTTTCCTTAAAGGCACATTGTCCTTTAAGTGGGAGGTTGTGGGGGTTAAAGGTCACTGTGCCTTTACCCTAGTTATGTACAATACTCAAACACATATATAAATGAATGAAAAAAGAAATACTTACTAACGATTTAAAAAATGGATTTGCACTATGGGAACTAATCAAGTGACTAAAGCAATGGCACACTTAGATTGGTGGAGTTCATATCCATCTCTATTGTAGATGCTATGGAGGGTATGTTCATATTTAATCATTCTTTGGTTGTCAAGAAGTTTGCACTTGCAACACATAACTCAAATCCATAAAGTTTATGATCACATAGACCATCCATGCATGTAATTAATTGTCATTCAATAATTCTCAATGAATTGCATAGTGCAATCATGCCACTAGATGCAATGCATGCTTCTCAAATTGGTGAGTTGTAGGAAACATATTAACTTAGTAATGAGAATTAATTGTCATTTGCAAGCGTCATAATATCAGTGGGGGAGTTGGGTGTTTTGCACCCACCAAAACGTGTGTGGCTCTGTGTTTCTCTCTCTCCCTCTTCCATTCTTGCTTCCATTGAGAGCACTCTCATTCAAGGCATTAGATAGCTATAGGTGTTTTTCTTGGAGAGAAACCGTGGTTTGTAGGGCATCCTTTCTACTTTCTACTAGAGCATTTTGTCCAAGGAGCTGTTGTTGCATTTGTTCTACCATGCTTTCCTTGAGCTTAATAATTTTAGTCTCAGCACTTTGCAACTTGGTTTTGAGTGATGGGAGTATCTATCTTTCCATTTCTCTTTCCTGCTCATCTAATGCCATGGTAGCAAATAATTGAGACCATTGTTGTAATTGTTGGTTGTGATGTTGTATAATCGGGAATGTGCTATGGCCTTGCTTGTATTGGACATACAGTTGACTCCCATGTGCCCATGTGGAATTTGATCTATTTCTTGAACAATAGTTTGTTGTATGGTGCCACTAGAGGCATTTGGGGGTTGTGACTCTAGAGTCATGGAGTCTTCAACATTGGTGACTTGTGATTCTTGGAGAGGCATGCTATTTGGCTCTCTTGCAAATTTATTAAGTGGCATGGTATCCGCTTGGATTTCCACGGTCAAGTCCTTCTGTTGCACGATTGGGCTGAGTTGCAGTATTCTTTGGCAGAGTTCCACATTGTCATTCTCTGGATCTATTCGTATTGTTGCCCATCCATGTTATCCGCATTGAGAGTAGGTGGAGGTTCTAATTCCCATTCTAGCAATAATATCAATGTTTCAAAGTCCTCTATATCTTGTGTTGAGAGGGGTGTAGAGTCATCCTCTTGCTCTATTGCAAACCCAATTATTATGGCCAATAGATGGGCAATGTAGCTTTTGCCATTATGTGTAGTGTATATACATAATTGGTTAGCAGCAAGGATATGTGTTGAGCCCAGTCTTGTAGTTTTACTCTACCAAGGAGTGTAAGAGTTTTTACTGACATATAGTTTTTTCTCACTCCTATATGATTAAAAATGTCAACCAAAGACTTAGTTGCCTCTTTGCATATGGGACCCAAAATCATATCATGGCATATTCCCCCGCTTTGTGACTTTGTGTTAGGTGGGAATAAATCCTGAATTTCAGAGAATCGTGCATCCAAATGTTTCTTTGAATATTCTTATGGCGCCTCTGAAAATGAGAGAGCATCTTGCATAGTGGATCTCTTGAGGTATATCTGTAAGGGCTTTTCTTTATATGTTAATGTTCCATACTTATCTTTCTCCAACTCTTTGCTTTTAAATGATGTTATGAATTGACAAATGTATTTTGTCATAGCAGGTGTTAGTAAGAGGGATTTTAGCTTCTCAAAAAGACTACCTAGTCCCTTTGACTGCAAGAAGTTGTAAGCATCGTGTGACATGGCGAACGTTGAGACTCGTGGCCATACAAGCTGTATTGTTCCATCTGTTGCTAGCTCTTTATTGCTCTGGTCATCAAGGTGTCCTTCAGCTACATCCTACATAGTCAATTGCTCTGCTTCAATTTCTCCTGCCTCTAGGATCTTTCAGTTTTGTGGCATATCTTCTTGGCATGTTGCATTTATTTGCTCATCAGTATCACTATCCAAAACCACTAGTCGTGATCATTTTGGTGCTGTTAGTGATTCTAGACCGTGTCCTTTAGGTTAGTGATTTGAGGAGGGCTATTGAGGTTGAGGCTTGGGACGTTTGGCATGGTGTCTCTTTGTCGATGGTGTTGTAGGCCTTTTTTCCATCTTATTGGACTGTCTTCACCTCTGCATTGCACACATAAATCAGGTCCCAGTTTGACAGTGCTAATATAGTGCCATGTGCTAAGAGTGCCTATCTCTTTTCTGAGTGGTTAATGCATCTTACTCTTTTTGTGATGAGGGTGCCGTGTGTGTGGATCAAAACAAGTATCTCTTAGGGCTTTTATTTGCAATTTATTCATGGTGCTCAAAATGTGTGGGTACGCTATGCACGACTAGTGAGGTGGGCATTCCTCCTATATGCTTAATATGCTAGGGGAATCATAGGGCAACTAGGATGACTCAATCATCACCTCTGAGCCCTAGGTTGAAATCGATTGAAACTACCTATATGTGCAAAGGCGTACATATGCTAGTGAGTGCTCGTGATACAATCTAGTCCTAACTATGGAGGACTTGGGGCCCCCAAATCTTCATTATTATCGAGGATAGCTTGCATGTTGATGTAGTAACACTTCAATCGGCTCTCGTTTATTGTTGTTGTGAACTATACTCCATCCAGTGTTTCTAGCAGCACAACTCCAATGGGATTCATTTTTTTGACTCTATAAGGTCCTTGACCTAGAAATTTGAGCTTTCCCTTATGGACTTTGGTATTGTACAACAAAACCAAGTCACCTTCCTTGATGTCTGTCTTTGAGGTTTCTATCAAACCATGCCTTCCTTCTTCATTTTTCTATTGTCATGGCATGGTAGGCAAATAATTTGGTCTCTGTATGCTTCTCTAATTGATAGATTCTTTCTTTCAGCGATGCATGATCTGCCATACATTCTTGTACTGCTATGCGTAGACTAGGTATTACAAATTCTAGTGGGACCACAACTTTAAGGCTGTACACCAATTGAAAAGGTGTATTTCTTGTACTGACCTTGAGTGTGGTTTGGTATGCTCGGCTTGTCCATTCCCTTGGGGGTAGTAAGGTGTGCTCTTTCTATGGATCACCATAAAGCCATACAAGAGTTCTTGGATGACCTCATTAACAAAATGTGTGCCTCTATCTGACACAATTTCAATGGGACATCAAAATCGGGTGATCACATTCTCGTACAAGTACCTTGCTATGCTTCTGGCATCTGCTTTTCTGACTACTTTAGCTTCAGCCCATTTGGTAAAGTAATCCATGGCCACAATGATGTAGCATGCCTGTGTTCCCTTTGTTGTTGGATCGATGGGACCCACAAAATCAATCCCCCATTTTTTAAAGGGTTTTTGTGCAATGAGTGTTGCTAGGGGATTGAAGTCTTTGTGTTGTGGTTTAGTAGATCGTTGGCATACATCATAGCTTTTGACATATTCATAGACATCTGACCAAAGTGTTGGCTACTAGTATCTTGCGATGACTTTTCTTACTATTGCTTCTCCTTAGAAATGTCCACTTGCAATGCCTTCATGTGCTTCATTGAGGATTGGCATGATCTCATGTGGCATTACATGTTGAGATATGGTGCCATGAGCACATAGATTAAAAGGCTAAGGTATGTGCTAAGGAAAGAATTAAAGTAGCCACCCTAGGATGTGGACTACATGATGTGGAGATGTGGATTGAGGATATCCACAAGGAGAGATGTGGATGAGAGGATCACACAAGTGTTGACTATTTAAAGGGCACTCTCTATATAAGAGGCCTATCATGTATTGTTGAGAACACACATTGCAAGAGATATAGATTTGCTACCTCCCTCTCATGTCTTATTTAGTATGCTTTGATCCTCCTTAGTTCTTCCGCTTATCTTGTGTGCACTAGGCTAGTACGATCCGCACTTTGTTATGGTATCAGAGCATAGGTTTAGCTCTCCTAGTTTACCTCATTAGTAGTTTACTAGGATTGCTTCCATTCCTATATTTGTTTCAGAATGTAAGATTAGTTTCAGGTCTCAAGAGTTTCTCACATCTAGTTTTGAGAGAGATATTCCTATGGTTCATTTCCATTTGTGAGACTTTTCGTTGTGAGGAAGAGAGATATCATTCTGTCCATTTTCTTATGAGAGAATTTCTCTTCATGAGTTCAGTGCTCTTTCTTCTCTTCTTCTCGGATGAGGAAATTTCTGTTGTTAAGGGAAAGAGAGCTTTGGAGAGAGATCTAGTCTCTCGGTTTTGTGAAAGGCAAGAACGGCTAAGTGATAGAAGTGCTCAATGTTCCTATGCACACACCACTCAACTAACAGCACCAATGAGCGGTTAGTCATTGATCTTGGCATCTCTTATGGGCTACCTATGGCCAACAGCTACTTCTTTGCTTAGCTCAAGCAAGACTAGCCACTGGGACAGCTTATGGCAAAGCAAGCCTAGGCGGCTCCCTCCAACAAAGGCGTTCGACTCCCCGCCAATGCAATGGTCAACATCCTTCAACAACAATACAATCCAAGCCTCTACATCAACCTGAAGCCCATCTCTGCTATGTGCTCTACCAGCCCGATAGGTAGACAACGACGCTGCAGTAGCAGTGGTAGTGTTTCCTACGACTAAGGCAAAGCTCATGGGAGGCTCCAATGAAACGGCCTCACCGTTGAGCGCATCTAGCTCCTCGACTCTGCAACGGATGAGCTCCACCCACCGGCGCCTAGCAACTAAGCTCTCCAACGACCTACGCAACCTTCAGCATACGCTAGCTCCACGACAGACGCCACGCACAGCAAACAACTTCCTCACGGGCTACCTCCTAAGGTGTAGCATAGCCTAGAGACAAGGCTTCATCTACAACAACCACATGTGACTATTGTAGGCGACAATAAAAGCACATAGTAGCGCACACACCTAGTGCCAGCTGCAACCCAAGGACTCACGACAAAGACTCAATCTTGTAGCAAACGGCTCTCCAACACAATAGGGTCATGGGCGAGCGATGCCATAGCCTTGCCTCATAGCTCCAGAGCTCAAGGCCCTCACGGACTCAGATGAACAGCCCACGCTCAGCTTCAAATGAACAACCCATAGTAGACTCCGCTAAGCTCCTCCTCCATCGCACTTCTGTTCACTGATGCCCACGTAGTCCGCGTCGCCGCTTCGATGCCATGGCAGATAGGCTTTTGATTTAAATTTTTCATTCTTCCTAAGGTTTCCTACAAAGTGACACGTGGTAGATAAGACTTAATCGAGGTCTAGTTAACTTAGCCCACCATGATTAGAGTCAAGGTTAGTTATGCCACATCAGCATGCACAGTCAAAGTACCACCTGAGCACAGAGTCCCTTGCTAAGCATAGTATGGAATTCAACATGTGAATCCCTGTGCCACATCATCAAGACCCCCTCTTCTTCACAGAAACTTCGACAAGGCGTAACTTGCAATCCAGGAGGAATTTGCACATGCTCCAAAAAGGAAAATTGATTGTCTTTTTGAGCTCTACGCGTCTATCAAGTTAGAATCATTGTTAGCAATTAGACACTGCCAATATTGTACAAGCTCCTTTTTTTTCTAGACCAATTGCTATTGGATAGTGCTAGAGGGTAGCTTGGGGTATTCTATGGCCATGAGTGCCTATAGGTTTCCCAAGTCATTGTCAAATACTTGGCCTTCCACAACTGCATTATCAGTTTCTATTTCCATATCCCAATATATATTACCACTGTAGCCTTCTATTATGGACTCTTTAGAGTCACTGTCCCATTCGACACCTGTCATGAAGACTGGCATTTCCACTACTTCTGATTCATCATCCCAGATTGGTGCTTCTAGTTGTATCATTTGGGCATCCACATCTGGCAACATTAGATGTGTTGTTTTACAATTATCTATTGTATCCAATGTTTGTATCCAATTATTGATGTCACTTTATGTATCCCCTTCTATGAGCTTTAGTACATTGGTAGGTATAGGGGATGCATGACTAGTGGCTATAGTGGAAGAAGTGTCTTTAACATTTCTAGGAATAGTGAGTTTGATTTCCCTTGTTCCCAGATTTATCTTGACAGTGGTTTCTCTATTTTGGATATTGATTCTATCGGTGCCCCAATCATGATGTACCGATGCTTCCCGAAGCCATGGTCTTCCCAACAATATCTAGTATGCTGTGGCTCCCTTTAGAAGATAAATTGGAGTGTGAACCTTACTCCAGCAGTTTTTGTTGACACATTGTCAACGATACCCAATGGCTTCATTTTTGTGTGGTCAGCTAGGTGGATGTTAAATGTGGCCTTTTGCATTGGAGGTAGGCCGCATTCTTCATATAGCTCCCTTGCTAGAATGTTTACTCCGGCTCCGCTGTCTACTATTGCCGGGTATTGACCAAAGGCTTTATGCTCCAGTGGGATGGTTACATTTTTTATGTCATCCCTAGCACCAAATTTTATTGAAATTACATTTTCCTCTTCTTTAGGTGGAGGGGAGTATTGTGAAGATTCGATCCATCCCTTGAAACTCTCCCACATTGTAGGGCAATTTTTTAGTAAGGTCCTAATTGGCATCAAGACGGGGTAGCTTATCAAGCTTGCTAGTGTGGTGCCATCCAATTGGGGATGTTTTGCATGTTGCTCTATTACCCGTTGGAAGTTGTTGGGGTCAATCAATGTGTCACTGGGTGCTGATGGTGCCTCTGCTGCTGGCATCCTGTCTGCCTTAAATTTTGTAGATGTGCTAGGCATGGTGTGTTGTGGGATTGGCATGGCTTGTTTTGCCAGAGATCTCTTTGCTTTTTAAGTGAAAAGGAGTTTTTGTTGTGGCACTTCTTTCTGCTATCTTGTTATGATCAAGACTTCCTGTGATGGCACACTTGTGATGCCACACTATGATTTTCCACACTTATTATCCCTAGGGGTACATTAGGTTTTACTTCCATGGTTGGTTAAGGCTTTGTTCTTAGTGGGCAATCCATCAAGCATGTCCAACTCTACATTCCCTGCACACAAGTTGGAAAGTAATGGGGTTACCCTTGTGTGGGCATTTTGCTATGTGATGGTTTTCTCCACAACCAAAACACTTGATGGGTGTTTGATATGTGGTGGGCCTTACTTGATTAGCATACACCGGGATGAGTCCTTCGGCACCATCCATGTAGTACATAGGGTATTCTATTTCATACTCATAGTGCGGTTCTAGCACTTCAGATTGGAGTTGTTGCACCAGAACTACTGGAGCAAGATTGGGAGCCCGTGGATATTGCAAAAGATTGGGATTCCTCATTCATTGAGGCACTTGTGTTCTCACTGGGAGTGGGTTGAGATGTGGCACTTACGCATTAGGTGCCAGTGCCGGTTGTT
Organism: Dipteris shenzhenensis; assembly: GCF_047967505.1. Classification (NCBI taxonomy): domain Eukaryota; kingdom Viridiplantae; phylum Streptophyta; class Polypodiopsida; order Gleicheniales; family Dipteridaceae; genus Dipteris; species Dipteris shenzhenensis. The sequence goes on along the minus strand of NC_141619.1, from coordinate 2,630,567 downwards.
TGTACACTGGGATTGGCAGTTGTTGGTATTGTTGGGGCCGGGGTTGTGCTACCCTCATATTGTAGAAACAAGTATTTACATCGTACCCTGCAACATTGCAAATGGGACAGCATAACCATGGGGCTGAGCCACTTCTGGTGGGTTTAGTCTATTCCTTAAGATTGGGCATTCATTGGCTGTAGGGTTGGCCATATAGTGTGGGCACCAAACATTTTCTCTCCATGGGTACTGTGGTGGCTGAGAGACACACATCTTTTTCTCGATGGCTTGCATCATTTCATCTTTTACTCTTAAGGCCATGGCTTCCACTTTGTCCTCGGTGGTGCGATCTTTGTTGGAAGTGCTACCCTTGTTTGAAGATTTCTTGTCACGTTGACTTGATTTATAGCCATCACTGTCACTATCAGAATCAGTCATGCCATCCTCAATGTCAATTGCGGCTTCATGAGCATTGCTGAAATGTGCATAGCTGCTGACTTTTTTCATGTCCTTGCGAATGGATTTTTTCAGGCTAGAGATGAACCATGCTATGAGGTACTTGTCATCAAGATGGGGATCATACTTTGCTATTAATCTTTTCATTTTGTCTAAGTATGTTCTGACCTTTTCTTTCTTGCACATATCTAAATTGCCTAGTTGTAATGCGGGGTCATCTTGCAGCCTTTCTGTTTGGAATCTTCTTCTGAACTACTCAAATAACAGTGCCCATGTGGCTCTTTCCTCTACGAAGCCTCTTCAATTAGGGCCATTGGGAACCAGGTGGCTTTGGTTTCATTTGACTGATCGCCTCCAGCACAACATGCTGCATCGAAGAGTTGAAGGAATATGGCAAGATCCCCTCGTCCATTGTATTTTCACATTTCCAATTTACCAAAGTGTCATCTGGCATTGTTTTGTTGGTTGCGATTGCATTGTTCTCTAAGGTGATCTGTAGGATGCAGATCATCATTACCTATTTCTTCTTCACTTGTTACGTCATCCATGCTGCTTGTCGATGGTGAGAGGCTGAATTCTTGAAGAGCTTCGACAGTCGAAGAAAGCTCGTGAAAGTATGCAGGTGCTAGTCTTATTCCTGATCTCAAGTGCGTAAACAAGTCCTATTTGTGACCCTCGAGTGAGTGCATATGACTGCGAAGTCCAATTATGATTTGGACCTTCGTGGACCTAAAAATGGTAAAAAATAAGCAAGCGGCAGATTGAAATCAGTGCCTATGTGAGGTGACTACCGAAGCCCAAAAATGATGGCAAAACACTTTGAAAAACTTCATTTACAGTAGATTTTTACATGCATTAGGGGAGAATTGGGGTCTCAAAAGGGCCTCATAAGGAATGGGTTAAGAAATGGATTAGGCCTAATGCAAGTTCTCTTGTGGGGTCCAAGGGAGTCCTAACCCCCCTATTAGCCCAGTTGATCCCACCTCTTACACCTCTTACACCTAGAAGGGGGCCACCTCTTACACCTCTTACACCAAGGAGGGGGCACTTTTCCCAAAGTCAAAATTTGAATTTTGAATTTGGATTCCCTCTCTCTCCCTCCTCCCCCATCCTCCAAAGTCAAACTTTTGAATTTTGAATTTTGAATTTGAATTCCCTCCTCCTCCCCCCATCCTCCTCCTTGTCTCCCTCCTCCCTCATTCTCTTCCACATGTCCTAGTCCTCCTCCTCCTCCTCCTCCTCCTCCCTTCCCCCGCCTCCCTCCTCCCTCCTCCCTCCCCCCCTCCTCCTCCCTTTGTCCACACGCCTCCTCCTCCCTCCTCCCTCCCCCCCTCCTCCTCCCTTTGTCCACACGCCTCCTCCTCCCTCCTCCCACATGCATCCTCCTCCTCCTCCTCCCCCTGCTGCTTTTTCCTCCTCCTCCCTCCTCTCACATGCGTCGTCCTCCTCCCCCCTACTGCTTTTTCATGCTCCTCCTCCTCCCTCATGCTCATCCATTCTCATCTTCCCTCACGCTCATGCCTACTCCTCCTACCTCCTACTCATGCAAGCTCCTCTTGCCTCATGCTCACACATGCTCCTCTTGCCTCTACTCTTCCTACTCATGCGTATTCGTCTGCCTTCATCCTCACACCTAGTCCTCTGCTTGCTTCTCCTTCCTCATAATCATTCATGGTCCTTCTCATCCCTCCTCAAACATCACCTACCTTCTATCATGGCCTATCACACTCTGTAAACTCTACGACTATTAATGGCACCATTTGTGGAGATCTCCCATGTTACCATGTGACCGTATAGTTGCAGGATCAATATGTGATCCATGATTGTTTTTTTCAAGAAAAGAAGCATCTTGAACCTCAGTAGGTGCTCTAAAGAGAAGAATATGAGATAAGATGTTAATTTCATAGTGTTTCAATGTAATTTCTTACTTTGGATTATCCACAGTGGTGCATTGATTTTGCTAAGGTTCCCTTAGTTGTTCTTTCATGACCTTCATGGAGGATGATATGAGAATGGTGGGCATGGATGATATGGACTCTTCATATCGAAAGACACAAAGTCATGCATGAGCAATTTGTTTTGGAGGTGATGTAGGACTTGAAGGGAATGGTGATGCAAACGAGATGTGTGGAGCTTGTGATGTTGCTAATGTAAGTCTTGAAGCACAAAAGTTTATTGAAGAAGAAGAATTCACATGATGCATTACATCTATTTAAATTTAAATATCTAAAATGATGTTTCTTCATGTGTGTAGTAGCAAGCAGGAATGGAGAATCTATCCATTTGGAACAAGAAGGCATGGAGAATTCACAGTATCGACACAAGGAAACCTACATGATCCATTCCAATGTGTTGTACATGAGATTATAAGAACTTATAAGTTGAATGTAAGATTCCAAATAGCATAGCGGTCTTTCTAAGGACTTAGTGGAGGATTCAAAGACCCTATTATTGGTGTATTAGAGTTGAAGAAGGAGAGAAACAAGCTATGAAGCCTCTTTGTAATACAATTTGAAATACAAACACCTATTTCTAATAATATTCTTCTATCTAAAGAGAAAAAAATTTCATGTATCTATGGCCAAATGGTGAATCTTTTGTTATGTCTATTTTAATTATCTGTTGTTTTTAATATTGCATCTTTTTTTATATCAGCTTGCACACAAAAGTTATATCACATTTTGATGTAACTTACAAGTCAATAAAATGTTTGCTAAGTTTGGCCATTCTAATACATATGTAGAAGCGATTTGACCATGGCACCACATTGATTAGATGAAGTGTTTAGATTTTGAAGGGGTAGATGAAGAAATTTGACAAGTTTGGTCATTTCAATGTCAATTTTGGCAAATGTAGGAGGAATTTGATCATGGCAGAGAAGGCAAAGTTGGTTGGGACATCATTGGGTGTCCAAAGATGCCAAAGCCCACCATGGCACGAATTTGGCCATTTGGACACCCTCCAAATGGCCAAATTCGCACCATGGTGGGTTTTGGCATGGGCATCTTTGGACACCCGATGACATCCTGACCAACTTTGTCTTCAGTGCCGTGGTTGTTCCTTCAACATTTGCAAAAATGGACATTGGAATGGCCCAAATTGTCAAATTCCTTCATCTGCCTAATTGAAATCCATGTGTCTGTATAGATGCATCAACTTCAACATAGACAAACATGGAAAAGAAAATATTTACAAAGTAACTTAGCAAATGATGGTTGGTCAATATGACAACTTATGTGCCTTGTAGCACAACTCTGGTAAGACCCTTAGGCAATATATTCTCTATATAATTTCTTGCGCTTTGGAGGAACCTTGTAGGTTGGCTATGTCAATGTAATTTTTAATTTAATCTAGATGACTTTGATCTTCCATCACATCACCTTGTAAATTTTCATTTTCTTTGTTTATCTTGCCTTTGGAGCCACCTTTTAGGTTGGCTATGTCAATGAAATATTTGATTTCATATCACTAAATCACCTCGAAATAATTTGATGCATTACATGAGAAAATATATATTTTGGAGAGGAATCTAAAATTTTCATTTTCTATGTTTTCTTAGTCATGGAGGTTAGCTATGTCCATGTATCTTTTTAGGTTTGCTACTATGCTACCTTGTAAAGGATTGATGCACTTCATGATTTCCTATGAAGAAAGATAGATTTTGAAGAGGTAGATGGAGTTTAACAACTTCGGCCATTTTGATGTCCATTTTTGGTAGATAAAGGAGGAATTCGACCATGACGTAGAAGGCAAAGTTGGTGAGGACATCATGGGGTGTCCAAAAATGCACAAACCCTCCAGATGGCCAAATTCATGCCATGGCAGGTTTGTGCATTTTTGGACACCCCATTATGTCTGACCAACTTTGCCTTCTGCACCATGGTCAAATTCCTACTACATTTGCAAAAAATAGTCACCAAAATTAGCAAACTTGGTCAAGAGTATTATTTTAACTTGGAATATTCATAATATTTTCCTAAATTAGTTCTACAAAAATATATATACAAGTAATAGATCAAGAGTATTATTTTAACTTGGAATATTCATAATATTTTCCTAAATTAGTTCTACAAAAATATATATACAAGTAATAGGACTTAAATGCATGGAATATGAAGAGAATAGTAAAATAGCTATAGCTTTTGCGCTATAACTCCGATTGGAAAATTTTCTAGTTCAAAATCAAAAGCATGAGTAGCTCTATGATATTAGACTGGAAAAATAGGGTCTTTCCCTGAATGTTCAAATTCAATGTAGAAGACCTTCAAAAATCAGTCACAAGTTGAGGGAGTCATAAATTTGTAATCACTTTGGATACAAATGAAGGAAAGGGGACAAGTTTGCATCTAAAAGTTTCACCTCTCTACACAACAAACTTGGAGGTGGTGTATTCGATACTCTACAATTCAAAGCGACATTACCTTATATTGAATTAACAACACATTCGAAATTTCAACCATGACTCAATCAAAATTATTGCTAATGACATGGTATCTTGCAAGGAAGAGAATGTGATAAAATGTACATTTTGTTTTATAATCTCTCCATTCAAATACAAAGACTCTTCATAGCCTGTACCTCCTCTTTGCTACCTCTAATACATAGAAAAAAGAGGATTTTGAAATCCCTAAGTAAGATCCTAATACTAATACCATTAAGGTTCTCCTCTTAGAGTAGCCAGGCACAAAGATTTTTACACCATTGCCAATGGGATACAATTCAATAGGAGAAGCCATGTGATGTGGATCACAATGATCAAGCTATCAATGCTTTGATGCACTTCAGTAGTTAAGTAGGCCATTCTAAAAATTGGATGTGAAAGACCACAAGGTATCCTCCTGCTCGACTAATATAGTGCACCAATGAGTGATCTCAAATGTCTTCTGCATTAATTCAACAACCATTACATTAGTAGACCTAACAAAGCACATTATATTAGAAGACCATAAAATATAAATCAATACATAGGATGCTTACCATCATGGCATTGTCTCCTTTAATGATGCAAGCAAGGCAAATAGGTATAAACTGTAAACTTTAGACATAAAAACTTTTTACATATTACCTGAAAACTTTGGACACAACACCACACAATAAAACCACCAATGCTTTTAATGTCCTCCAACTCATGAAGAAAACCTATGGAAATTCCAAAATACCCAACCTATAATTTATGGATAGCTTGTACTAGTCAAACACATTGTTTGATGTTGCACGAGGGATAAAATGGACATTTTTATGCATTTCTCTAGATTCTTGCCTGCTATTCCATCATTTCAAGTAAAGTTGAAGGACTATACATTTGGTTTTCCATGACTAAAAGGTATTCCTGCACATAACTTACAGATAGTCCATTGTCAGTTATATCAAAGATTCCACTACTTCCCACTCCTATGTTAAAATAGGATCTTGTATACAAGATAGGCAAGGAAGGTACATAGTCTAAGAAATACATCCTTCCTCTTAGGAAGCTTATGTGGACCCTTGACAAAACCTTCCATGACTATCTAGTTAGTCAAACTATAAGTTCAAGTCATCCAATGCGTTTTTCATGTTCTAGAACACACTAGAGCTCACAATATTGTCAACTTCTATCACTTTCTTTCTGACCATGCCTCTAGAACACACTAGAGCTCACAATATTGCCATCTTTGGCCACTTTGGTCACTTGTTTTTGACCATGCCTCTACAACACACTAGAGCTCACAATATTGCCAGCTTGTGTCACTTTCTTCCTGACCATGCCTCTAGAACACACGAGCTCACAACATTATTACCTTGTGTCACTGTGTTGTAGACCATATCTATTGGGAAAACAATAGTTATAGGAGAGGAATGAGTAGTTGTATCCTATATGAGAAGGAAAAGAAAGAAGGAATAAGCTCCTATAGGAGAGCAAAGAGTTGCTCTAGTAGAAGGAAAAGTGCTTGTAGGAGGGAAAAGAGCACATGTACTAGAAGGAGAAGCACCTACAGAAGGGAAAGAGAACTTGTAGGAGAAGCGCCTATAGAAGGGAAAGAGAATCTATAGGATATGGCGGCTAAGCAAAAGGCCATAGAGCAAGAGAGGCCAGATCAAGAGAGGAAAGAGAAGGCCGAGGTAGAGCATGAGGGGATAGAGCAAGAGAAGGCATAGAAATAGTGAGAAGAGCAGGAGAGAGAAGACCAGCTGTAGGAGGTGCTGCAACCCAAATTTTGAAAAATGGAGGGAGAGAGTAGCTGGACTAGAGCAAAGGAGAAGAGAGAGAGGGGACAGTGCAGTAGGCTAGAGGACAAAAGAAATTGGTCCAAAAGGTCCCACAATGGAGAGAGAGGAAAGTTGGACTAGAGCAGGGAGTAGAGAAAGGGGGCAGACCTACAGTAGGCTAGAGGACAAAAGAAATTCGTCCAAAAGGTCCCACAATGGAGGGAGAGGGCAATGGACCAGAGCAGAGGAGCAGAGAAAGGGGGCAGACCTGCAGTAGTCTAGAAGGCAAAAGAAATTCGTCCAAAAGGTCCCACAATGGGTGGAGAGGGCAGTTGGACTAGAGCAAGGAGCAAAGAAAGAGGGGGCAGACCTACAACACACCTAAGGAGAAGAGAAATTTGCCCACAAGGGCCCACAAAGAGATAAATGAGATTTGGGGATGATCTAGGGTGGGTGCACATGAGAGGGTGGTCAAGCATGGGTTAAGGGGGGGGAGGATGGTTTGGGTGGTCCCCAATGTAAGAGGAATAGCCAATAGGGGATCTCTACATGCCTGCCATCCCTCCACCTCAGCATACCATTGCCCCACACAAAGGAGCACTCTCATTGGTACACCTCGAATCCCTCTCTAATCCCTTAAAATTAGGAAACACTAATTGGAGGCCCTTTTGAGACCCCATTTCTCCCCTAATGCGTGAAATATGGGTTCAATTCGGGTGTAATTTGGCCTCCAAATGACCAAGAAATGGGCCTTCGACGAAGGGGCAAAAAAATGCAATTTTGTGAGGAAGGGTCCCCTCTCCCTTTTTTTTTCTAAATAAATAAAAATCAATTTTATTAAGGGAGAGCTCTTATATATATATATATATATAAAATAAAGCTTATATATATAATGAAATAATTAAAGAATTTTTTACTTGGGAAGAAAAAAAAAGGTGGGAGGAAAAAGGGGGGTGGTGGTGGAGGTGGAGGGGGGGAGGAGATGGGGGGGGGAAGGAGATGGGGGTTGGAGGTAGAGGTGGGGGGGGTAAGGGAAAGGGGATGTTGGTGGAGGTGGAGGGGGGGAGGAGATGGGGGGAGGGGAGGTGGAGGTGGTGGAGGGGGGGGGGGAGTGGAGGTGGAGGTGGGTGGAGGAGATGGGGAGTGGAGGTGGAGGGGGAAAAGGGGAGATGGGATGTAGAGAGAGGTAGAGAGATGGTGGAGTGGAGGGTGATGGGAGTGTAGAGAGAGGTAGAGAGATGGTGGAGGGGAAAAAGGATGGTTACCTTGCATGGGGGAGATGGGGGATGGACGGAAAAAGTGGAGGTGGTGGGGAGAAAGATGATGGGAGGTGGAGATGGAGATCAAAGAAGGGGTGACCGAAAAAATGGTGGTGGAAGGGGGGGTTGATGGAAAAAGTGGTGGTGGTGGAAATGGTGGACGGAAGTTGGACAGAACATAGAGATAGATGGAAAATATGGAGGCTTAACGAAATTTGGAGAAGGAAGTGGCTAGCAAAAGTGTGGGGAAAGAAGTGAGGGGGGGTGGTGTTGCTTTTATAGGACGTGGGGGAATTAAGGGTTAATTTTGGGTGTTTAGTATATTAATGTGATTTTGTAAGTCAACATTATCCCTTTGCATCATTTGGAAGCATTTTTTCACTCCTTTGCCTTGAGGGATGTATCTTGAATGGTTTTTCAAAGGGGTTCTTTTTCACACATGCAAACACATGCTCCGCTTTCACTTCAGGCACTAACCTCCCTAGTAGCAGTGCCAAATGTTCTTTGTTTCTCCCAGGTGCAAGTTTCAAGGGTGTTGGTCACCTACAATCATGTCATTGCTCACTGTAGCATAGGTGTTCACAAGTGTAGCATAGGTCCTCGGGTCGTGTTCTGATGAGAGGTGTAGGCTAAAGCTTGCAAAGCAAATCTCATGCACGCATGGGTGCAAAACAGGGTTCGATCATAATGATTGATGGAGGTTCTTGCCTCCACTGGAGTTCAAGGGTTTAGAAGGGGATTTATGGGTTCGAAAGGGGGACAAGGTTGAGAGAGCTAACTAGAAGTTCTAGGGTTCAAAGGGGGTTGCAAGGTATAGGAGGAGTCCAAGGTTGAGGACTGGAGAGCTAGTCTCCTTCGCAGATTCGAGGGGTAAGGAAGGAGGAGGGAGTAGGAGGAGGAAGGAGGAGGAGGAGGAGGAGGAGGAGCAGGAGAGAAGGAGGAGGAGGAGAAGGGAGGAGGGGATGAGGGAGGAGGAGGAGGGAGGAGGAAGGAGGAGGAGGAGTATAAGGGTAGAGAGTGCAAGGGTAAGGGCATGCTAGAACACGATAGTGTAAGAGAGCATGGATGCAATGGAGCATGAACACAATAGTGAGTTTGAACACTGAACCCCAAAGAGTCAGAGCTTCATTCAATTGAGAGATATTTATACATGTTGGTCTCTACACGATCTGTAGGTACCTTCGTGGTGGGACCTCTTTTGTAGGAGACCTTTTGGAAAGGAGTCCCTCCATATTGGGGGGGACCTTTTGGGTCTCTACACAAAGTGGAGGGACCTAAAGAATTGTAGGCTATTAGTCTTTCTCTCTCTAGATCATGATTCTGCAAGTATGATTGGATCTCTTCTAGAGAGGATTTTGGCTATCCTCATCCTTTAAGATTCATCATTCCATCTTTCAGGCTCAATATATTACAAGCGCCACTACTCCACACACATAATGTTGTCATAGTTGTTGTTGTAGACAACACTTCTGGCCCTTGTTGCCACAGGGTCAACAGCAGCATGCTAGTAGTTAATTACCAACCACAGCAGTGGCTTGCAATTACTCACCTTCCAGTTACCACCACTGGGCTTGCATGCATGATTACTACGAGTGTAGTAAATTACTAGTCATCGGGCTTACGTGCTTAGTAGAGTACTAGAGTGCATGGTAATGAGTGGTTAGAGGTGATTAGGCTTCATGATCTATTTTTGTGGTAATTACTACTCGGTGGTGGTAAATCTCATCAGCTACGTCTGCGGTGGTGGCTCTCATCAGCCACATCTGTGATGGCTAAGATGCCACCAAGCTAGCAATACTAGCGACTGAAGTGGCCTGTAATTACTCACTTGCCAATTACCACCACTATGCTTGCATGCATGATTACTACTAGTGCATTAAATTACTAGTCACCGGGCTTGCATGCTCTCAGTAGAGTACTAGAGTGCATGGTAATGAGTGATTAGAGGTGATTAGGCTTCATGATTTGATTTTGTGGTAATTACTACCTAGTGGTGGTGGTTCTCATTAGCCATGTCTTTGGTGGCTAAGATACCACCGGGCTGGCGGTTAATTACCAACCACCATAATGGCCTGCAATTACTCACTTGCCAGTTACCACCACCGGGATTGCATGCATGATTACTACAAGTACAATAAATTATGACCCACTGGGCTTGCATGCTCAATCCAGTAGTGGTGTGCATGGTAATGAAGAGTAATTAGAGGAGATTAGGCTTTGTGATTTATTTTTGTGGTAATTATTGCTCGATGGTGGTGGCTCTCAAACCCTTCATTCCCATAGTCAATTCCCCCTATATCTGCAGGTCACCACCTTAGATGACATGTTCACCTCCTCTGGCCTCTTTATGGCTATGTTGTATGGGTTCCCCCTAGGCGTTGATAAAGGCCTCAGGATTTCCACAGCATAGTACTCTTAACTTGTTAGGGTGACTGTAATTTGAGTCTTGGCAATGTGCATGCTCTTCGACCTCTCCATTATCTCCTCCATTGGCTCCCTTAAACATTTTAATGGAATAAGCTGGGCTGGCAACAATACTGAGTTGTACAAATTCTCTTACTCAATGAGGCTCATAACCACTCAGTAATGGTTGGATGTAATCTTTTGTCCTCTAAGGCTCTCCACGATCTTTTGACTTGGTGGATGTAATGTTTTGGTCTCTAAGGCTCTCACTGATTTTTCATTACATTTATGTAATATCTTTTTATTCAATTTGAGGCTCTCAGTATGCACTATTGTTAACTTTTATATTTGAATGGCTATGGCCGCTAGATGCTCGGCTAGATGTAATCTTTTGGCCTTTAAGGCTCTCAACAATTGCTAAGTTTTTATAAATGTAAGATCCTCTATTCAATTTTTGCTCGGTATAAGTTGTTAATTTTTCTATAACGTGTTATTGGATGTAGATGTACATTGTAATCTCTTTTTCTTAATTTTCACTCAATGAATTGTAATTGATTATCTGGATGGCACCATCGGGCATCCAGTCACCATGGTGGCTCGGAATACTTTTGCCCTCATTTAGGATTTACTGCCAACAAGGACTAAAATACCAGTAAAGTAGGACTACAATTTCCTTGGTTTAGGACCAAAATAGTGTAAAATAGCTCCAACAACCCACCGTTGTGGTTGCATGGAGATACATCTAGAAAAATACAATTGACATATATGGCCTTTAAGGGGTCCCCTCTAGGGGCAAGGGTCATATCAACATGCGTTATACAATATCTAGGATGCTACTGGATAGATATGGCATGTCAATATGGCCCTTACCCCTAAAGGGGACCCATTAAGGGCCATATCATCAATTGCATTTTCCTTGGTTGCACAAGGAAATACATTTTCCTTGGTACACAAATATATAACTCCAAGAACCAGTGCAATAGCTATCATAGATCTCCTTCTATTTGCCAACATGGTGGTCGTCATAGAACTCCTCTTGCAATGCGTAAAAATACTTAATGGAGCTATAACTCCAAGAACTAGTGTGGTGGTTGCTCTAAGACAACAACCTTGAATTTTGGGCAATGACAAGTCGTCAAGCCAGAGACTGCGTTGAGGCAATGTTCAGAATGATAGATTGTGTATCATTATTACACTAAAAACTAGCGCAGTGGTCTCTCCGAGCCAACCTATGATTTGCATGGGTGCGTTGCCTAGTGACAGGTGGCAAAGCTACGGTAAAAGGCTGCACAATGACAGGTGGTTAGGCAGAGATTGCATTGTAGTGGTGTTTAAAATGATAGATTGCATCTCATTATTATGCCAAGAACCAACGTGATGGTCTCTCCAAGACAACCTTGATTTTTAATGATTTGCATAGGTGCACTACCTAGTGAGACAGGTGGCAAAGTTACAACAAAAGGCTATGCAATGATAGGTGGTCATGTGTTGTGTGATGTAGTGTAGAGATGCACGATGTAGTGTAGAGCTGTCATGTGTCGAGAGCTCTATGGTGTTCAAAATAAATAGATTGCATCTCATTATTACGCCAGTGTAGCATCATGACATCTAAAAAAAATTTCGGCAAGAGCGCGGGTTTGTGCAAATTTCAAAATTGCACCCAGGAGCGCATCGCATTGCTATCCCAAAATGGCCCCAAAAATAGCTCTACGATTGGCTACACCCATGCAAATGTTGACCCCAATTGCCATATTCTGATTTTTGAGTTGTATCAAACTTTTGAAATTGACATGTCCATATCTCTTGTGCGATACTGCAAAAGGTGGCATCTATAGTGGTTGAGCTAACATGGCATGCAAATCTGGTACTAAAGCTAGCATTCTAAACAAGCATCCTTCCTTGACTGCTTTTTCTACTAGCTGATATCCTGTGGATTTGTCTCTAATTGTGCAGTCATCTCCATCAAAGATGACTCGATAGTTGTGTTCTATCATGTGACCAATTGACAAGAGGTTCTTGTTGAGCTTTGGAGCATAGAGTACGTCCTTTACCAATCCTTTCTTACTAATGAAATTGTTATAGGGACAATCCTTTTCCCTTGAAGTAGATTCGATGTATTATCTGCCATGTAGATAACATTCTTTTGTCCTTCTAATGGTTTCATCTCTGTGAACAATCCTTGATGCTTTGTCATATGAGATGATGCACCACTGTCGATGTACCAAGGATCCTGATCTACTTCATTGAGTTGATATCTGCATTCTCCTTTTGAATTGTAATCTATGTCAATATAAAACTGTTTTATTCTTTTGCATATCCTCACTTTTAAGAAACATATTCTCAGGTTCATTGGCGTAATGACTGTGACACGAATGTCCATAACAATGATTTCCTCTTCCTCGAAAATTCCCTCAATTTTTGCTGGTCATACTACTTCTTGCAGCAAGCTCTTTCATAGTGTCCAAACTTATGACAGTAGTTGCACTGAATGTTTGACACATTGGTGGATGCATTCCCTCATCCTTGGAATCTTCCTCTGTTGTAAAAATTTCCTCTTGGATTCTGATGTTGATGTTGTTGGTGATGATGTTAATGCTAATTTTGCTCTTTCTCTACCTTTGCTTCTATTTGAAGCTATGAATGCTTGATCATTGGAATGCCCTTTGGGGGTGCACACAACCCTATTGCACATGCAACAGGTTAGGGGTCCACACAACCCTATTGCACATGCAACAGGTTGTAGGTGAATACAACCAGTTGCACAAATCATCAAATTTTCTTGATTTATGCAACATGTTATATAACCCCCAACTTGTTGCACATGCAAGAGGTTGGGGGTACACTCAACCTATTGCACATGCAACAGGTTGGGGGTGCACACAACCTATTGCACAAATCATCAAATTTTCTTAATTTTTGCAATAGGTTATATGCACGCCCAACCTCTTGCACATGCAACATGTTGGGGTTACACTCAACCTATTGCACATGTAACAGGTGTTAGAAATGGAGCATGAGCAAGAGCAAGTGAGCAAATGAGAACAATGACTTCTTGATTTCATTCATGAGTAGAGCTACATATAGGGGAATGCCCCTGAGTAGGTGGCTCCAGATCCATTATTATCTCCCTGATTGTCTCCATCAATAACACCCCCAAGTCCTCCATCAAACTGGCCACCAAGTCCCTAACTTATCTCAATCACACCTAGATGGGTGACACCTAATTGATGAGTCACTTGACACACCTACCATGGTGCTCACTAGCACTCACACCATGTCCTACACAAGCACTAGCACACTGGCACACACACACCACATGACCATGTCCATAAATGTGTCCCCTAAACATCAATTTATCCAACAACACGTTTGGGGTGCACACCACTTGTTGCAAAAATCATCAAATTTTCTTGATTTGTGCAATAATTTGTGTGCACCCCCAACCTATTGCATGTGCAACAGGTTGGGGGTGCATAAAACCTATTGCATAAATCAAGAAATTTTGATTATTTGTGCAACAAGTTGTGTGCACCCCCAACCTGTTGCACATGCAACAAGTTGAGTGTACGCCCAACCTGTTGCATGTGCAATAGGTTGGGGGTGCACACAACCTCTTGCACAAATCATCAAATTTTCTTTATTTGTGCAATAGGTTATATGCACCCCCAACCTGTTGCACATACAACAAGTTTGGGGTGCATGGAACCTGTTGCACAAATCAATATATTTTATAGCTAAAGTTTAGGATCTATGGTCTAGGGTTTAAGGTTTAGATCCTAAGTCTTAGGGTCTAGGTTCTCGGGTCTAAGATCTACATTTTAGGGTCTAGGATGTAAGGGCAAGCATCCAAGGTCACGAGTCTAGGGTTTGGGATTTAGGGCCTATAGGTTAGTGTATAAGGTTAAGAGTTAAGAGTCTAGGGTCTAGGTTCTAGGGTCTAGAGTTTAGGGTCTAGGGTCTATGATTTAGGGTTTAGGGTTTACTATTTAGGGTTTAGGGTTTAGGGTTCATGGTCTAAGGTTTAGTAAAAAATATGTAAAATGTATTCCACACTATGAAATTGATATTCTATTGGTAGATGCTTTGCACATGCCTTAAAATAAGTAACTTTTAGACCTGTTCAAAGTATCATATCTATCTAGGACAAGCACATAAGCCAAAAGCACACTGATGCATATTTTTCAACACTCATGCATGATGCATGATAAGAAACAAGGAAATATGCATTTCAAACCATGAAAATGATATCTTATAGGTATGATACTTTATAGAGGCCTTATAATAAGCATGTTTAAAGCTTTTGCAAAGTATCATACCCATCAGAGCTAGGCATATACCCTAGAGGCACACTGAAGCATATTTTTTAACACCCAAGTATGATGCATGGTAAGAAACAATTCAATAATATCCATTCCAAACCATGAAAGTTATATTTAATGTTATGTTACTTTGGAAATCATTGAAATCTATTTATTTTAAGGCCTAAATAAAGTATCATTACCATTGGATACAAGCACATCGGCTAGAAGCACACTGATGCAAATGTTTCTACACTCATGTATGATGCATGCACGAAACAAGAAAATACTATGCAAATGATATCTAATGGGTATGATACTTTGTAGAGGCCTCAAACTAAAAAACTTTGAGGCCTCTTCAAAGTATCATACCCATTAGAGGTACACACATAGTATAAAAGCACACTAATGCATATTTTCTAACACCAAGCTTATAAATTCATTCGCTAATTTCTAAATTACTTTTGGAATTGTACGTAATCCTTAGTTTATGATTCACTAATTCTCTTCAATTTTTCGAAGAAATTCTTTTTAATTCTCAATTTTTTTTTGAATTTTAAAAATATTTTAATAAAAATAAATGTTATATTAATAATTATAAATTAATTTAAGTTAAATTTATTGTAATTTATATTTTTTCAAACATTGAATATCTTGAAAAGTTTTAAAAGTGCAAATCAAATCAAGCTTCTTAACATTGTTATGACTTTAATAAAATAAAAGTAAATTTTTCACGATACAAATAAAACTAAATTATAATATTTTAAAACAAAAAGTCTCTTTATATTTACTTTTTATATTTTCAAAAATTACTTAAAAATATTTTAATTTGATTATATTTAATAAATAATTAAAATTATTTTTTAGAATATATAAATTGATTTAAATTTATTTCATATTTTAAAAAATTAATTAAAAATATATTAATTTAAATGATATTTAATAAATAATTACATTTATTAATTAGAAAATATAAATTGATTTAAATTGACTTTTTTTAAATAACATTTATTTATTTATTTATTTTCTGGGACAGGAGAGAAGAGACCAGGTAGACATCGAGGCATGTGAGGATGGGAGGTGGGAGGAGGCCAAGGTAGGTGGAAGGGGGGTGGGGCAAAGCCACATCGAGTGGAGGGGGCCAGCATGGACAAAGACCGGAGCAAGCAAGGTCGAGAGGAGGCCAGGGCAGGTGGAGGAGGATGCATGATGCATGATAAGAAATAAGGAAATTATTTTTTAGAATATGTAAATTGATTTAAATTTATTTCATATTTTTAAAAATTAATTAAAATCTATTACATGCACAATAGGTTGGGGAGGAGGGGGAATTGTCCCCCCACCCAACCTATTGCATACAAATAGGTTGGGAGGGTCGGTAGGTGGGTGGGTGGGGAAACGAGAGAGAGAGAGAGAGAGAGAGAGAGAGAGAAGAGGAGAAAGAGGTTGAGATAAAGAGTCTAAGAGAGAGAGAGAGAGATGGGAGGGAGAGAGAGGAGGGGAGAGGATATGAGGGAGAGAGAGGAACGGTATATACATGTGTGTGTGTGTGTGATAGAGAGAGAGAGAGAGAGAGAGAGAGAGAGAGAGAGAGAGAGAGAGAGGAGATACGAATGTGTGTGAGAGAGAGGAGAGAGATGGAGAACATGGTGGGAAATGAAGGAAAGGAGAGGAGGAGGAGGAGGAGGAGGAGGAGGTCGAGAATGATGGAGGATGATGAAGATTTCAAAATGAGGAGTGAGTAGGATTTTATGGGAGGCAGAAAAAAATTAGGTTTAGGGTAGCTTTTTGTTTAGATAAGTATAAGTAGCATAACCTTTAGTCGTCCTTCATTCTTTAATAGTCATGGTTCTCTCCTCATCTAACCTATTGCACAAATGGAAAAATTTTCAAAATGTTACAATAGGCCAACCTATTGCATACGCAACAACATCCAACTATTAAGTCTTGGACCTTTTTTGGGGATTTCCAATGAAATCTCTCTCTCTCTCTCTCTCTCTCTAGGGGAGGAGGGATGAAGGAGGGGGAGGGTTTGCCCACCCCCCTCTCCCCAACAAATTGCATACACAATAGGTTGGGGGGGGAGGGAGAGGGGGAATTGCTACCTCACCCCCCCAACCTATTGCATATGCAATAGGTTGGGTGGGTGGGTGGGGGGAGGGATAGCAATCCCTCCCCCCCTGCGGCCCGCTCCAACCTATTATGTACACAATAGGTTTGTGGGGGATTCAAGGGAGGGGGTGATTGTTTCCACCCCTCCCCCCATCCAACCTATTGCATATGTAATAGATTGTTGCCCCCCATCCAACCTATTGTGTACGCAATAGGTATGGGGGGTGGGGTGTTACCTCTCGCCTCACCCCCCTAAAAAAAAAACCTATTGAGTATGTAATAGGTTGCGGGCAAGGGGGGAAGGGACAATAATCTCTCTCTCTCTCTCTCTCTCGCTCTCTCTCTCTTTCTCTCTCTCTCTCTTTCTCTCTCTCTCTCTCTCTCTCTCTCTCTCTCTCTCTCTCTCTCTCCCTCCTTATGCATGCATAAGGAGGGACTTTAACAACATTACAAAGGAACACGACACCCTCGCAAGCTTGCTTTCACATACCCATATAGCCACTCTGGGCAATTTTATTGCCAAGATTCTTCAATATCGGGAATGTTGTATTACTCAATGTATTTCAGAATAGTTGTTTTCCTACCCCTTCCATAAAAGAAGGGAGACACTTGTATTGTGATTTTCATGGGTCCCATGGGTCGGTTTCTCGGCCCCCAGAGGACGGTAATACATTCTTCTTCTTCTTCTTCTTCTCCAGCTCCTAAGAAGGTGTATTTTTACACCAAGAAGGTGTATATGTACACCACCTTTCTAAGAGAATTGGTCATCTATTAATGTTCAAACTTTAAAAACAACATTACAAGTGTATTCATATTTTTGTGAATGTTTTTAGTGCAATTTTAGAATGGACTAAAAAAAGTCAAAAACATATGAATATTGTGTTTAGAATGATAATATTGCTATACAATAGGAATCAAAAGAAGGCAAAGGTCTCAAATTCTTGGGACAAATTTCACATGGAATAACCATTGCTTCAGGAAGTTTCTCATATGATATTCAAGTGATTGAGGTAGCTTATGGCATAAATATATAGCCACCCTCTTCTTACATGGCAAAATGGAAGTAACAATTGAGGTAAATGCCTACTACAGACTTATTTAAACTCTCAATTCCCTCAAGCAAAGGAAATGGAGTTTTGTTAACATCAAGGCAAATTTTGAAGGAAGCCTTGTTAGGGCTAAACATAAGGTAGACCTTAGATGACTATGATGCATTCAAGATGTATTTTTATGGAGAATAATGAAGGGGCCTATTCTCTACAAGCAACAAAACTTTTGACTTCTCTAATCATACATCTCACACTCTTCTTGTGAACATAGGAAGGCTAGATGAGAATCCCAAACTGAGACAAGGTATGACATTTCTTGATTAGAAGCCCAGTGGTATGCAATAGCCATCTACATGAAAGAGAAAATTCATTTGAGATGGACCTTGCCAATGTTTCAACATTGATGATGGTATTAGCTTGTTAGTATAGGATACCCTCTTAATAGATTAGAAGGTAGTGTATTTAGCAAAAGGTAGCAATTGGTCTGCTTAGATGTATATCCTTAATAGTGTGTCATTTAGCAAAGAAAGAGATTCTAACAACTTATTCTTTTTGTGAAGGAAAATCAAGAAAACGAGTACTCAAGATAGATAAACCGATAGCATGTAGGGACCTTCGTGAGTACCGATTCATTTTGCCATTCTCATGGCTAATTTTGTATGTTGCAAGCCACGGGTCTTGCACTTGCACTAGTTTGTTCTTATCGAGATAGAATTCTACATATATGCAGCAAAACTAATTAAATAGAGAACATTGGTTCACCTCAAGCTTAGTAATAACGATCTAATCAAACCAAGTGGGAATATCAAATTTTCCATACTACAGATTATGTGGCTCAGTAGTGGCTAATCTAGCTAGAGATGTTCATAAAAAAGTGGAGCTATTTTTTATTGCCACTCAGTCTTTGGTGAACTTTGAAGAATGGACTTAACAGTTCCATGCTCAAAACTTTGTAGCCTTTGTAGACTTTGCAAACATCAAGCTACCTAACATCCTTTGTTACATATGGTTCTTGCAAGTTGAAATATAAAGCACCTAATGTCACTATAGCAACCTCTATTCAAAGTTTTGTTTCTTAGGATGACCTATTTTCAAGGTTCTATTTCAACCGTTTCAAGATGGAAAATCTGAGATTTGAGTGGGCACAACCTTCTACGTAGATGTTCATATGGCACTTTGTGGTGCCAAGTGAGTAGAGCCTCCTATACAAAGGAGCGTGTGGTAGAAAAATGATGAAAATACCATTTTCTCAACACCTTCTCACATCAACTTACAGAATCTAAAGGTGCAAATCATAAAGAGAATATAGTCAGATAAGGCTAATCAATACTTTGTATATTTCAAGGGCTTCATAAGCTTGAAATTGATGAAGCCATAGCTTGACAAACTCATCCTATTTATGATTAGTACACAGAACATTTCATTGTAAAATTTACTAGTTACAGTTATATTGAACAATGCCATGGTTGTTTTCTCATGAACAAACTATCTAACAATATACTATACTTCTTTCATGTTTGGACTACAAAACTTTGCAAATTTGTCGCTTAAATAGTTTTAGTATAGATGTAGCATATTCCCACAATCAACATCCCTAGTTTATTTGTATTTGCTTTCTTTATGCAAAGTTATCCTTGTCTATGCTCAACTTGTTGAGAGGACACTTATAGTAGTGATTTACAAGATAGTGGAAGAACACTACTATATAATTAAGGATGCCATAACAGAATGGAGAAAGATATGAGTTGAAACGTGGAAATATCTTAGTATGAAGAGCAATTTGGTCATGCATAATATCTTAGTAAGGAGAGAGTTTGGTTATAGGGTGAATGAATACAAGATTTAGACTTTGTACAATAAAGAACTACTTACAAAATGAATGCCAAACTTTGCAATGGAATTATGGATGGAACGGTATATGGAGACTCATACACCTCTATTGTATCGATAGTTGCCCATGTCTATCATTGTAGCCTAGTTCCTACAAAATGCAAACTACAAACTACCATGCCTGCTACATCCATTAGCAGCAAGCTAAAGGGGGAAAAAAGGGGTGAGGACAAAATCTACACACACTTTTGTTTGAAAATTTTGAGGGAATCAAGGTGGGAAGGAGGGGAATGCGGTGGGAAGGAGTCACAACAAGGAGGCATAAGTGAGGAATCTAAAGGCACACTAGATGGAAAGAGGGGATTTGAGGGGGGAATCAATGGCATTAGGCACTCAATGGGAGATTCTAGAGGAAGATTAGGGAGAGATTCTTAAGGGGAATTTCCTTTATTTTAAAACAAAATTCTTTCTTTTCTTTCCAGGCTCACATTTTCAAAGAGAAAATTCTCTCCCCTCCCCTTTCTCCTACTTAGCAAAACATAATAGTAAACTCATAAGCCTATAGATCAATTAGTCCAGTACTACCATAACTGTGTATAGCTCCATTCTAGCCACTCTAGCTGGGAAAGTTTAAAGCCACACAAAATAAAAGTCACTAACCACTACCCTAATCTAGGCCTAGGGCTAAATTTTTCAAATGAGGAAGTTTAGCCTAGATGTAAATTCTTTAGTCAAATTTATAAATATAAAACCCCCTTTTATAAATATACCATTAGCCTTTATTGTGTGCAACCTTTTGTGAATAAATTTATGTGGACCCAAGCAATAAAAGAATACCTTCTATTGAATGCACGTGCTTCACTCACATATTGATGATTAAACCCCTCGAGCATATTTTGTCACATGATTTACCTAAGTTAGAGAAGTCACTGGAGCATTCATGAAGTATTTGGAGATATCATAAAACAAGTCATTGTCATAGTTCCACTCTACCTTCACAAACTTACTCTATGAATCTATCATGACATGCATGATAGTACTATGGCAAAATTATATGGATTTTGCTATACCCACTAAGTTAGTAGAGTAAGGTAAGGTTTCATGGAGTAAATATACACAGCATGAGATAAATCCTTCTCTTTTCTCCACTCTACTTCAAGGTTTTGTGATCTAGATAGATAGTATGACAAGAGTGCATGCATTCCATTCTCTAAATCAGTCAAGTGAGTTAAATACTTCACAAAGCTTGGTCCATCAAGAGTCCATGATCTAGTACATAGATCTAGATAGACACTATGATAAGAATGCATGAACTATATAGATTCACTATGTCAATCGGGCAAGTGAAGTTCTTTAAGGAATTCATTTTTCAAGAATCTATGGGCTTGATAGACATAATGTATGATAAGAGTGAATGCACTTAATAGACCCACAAATTTATGAGAGGAATACTCATCCTTGCTCCATTCTTCTCTCATCATCTTAGTCCATGAAGAGCCCATTATCTAGTAGCATTATAATTACACATGCATTCTCTAGAACCACTAAGTCGATCAAGTTGGGTTGGAGTCCATGAAGCAAATATACACATCATGAGAGTAATCCTTGACCTTGTTCTACTATACCTTTATAGACTTGGTCAATCAACTATGCATAATGTATATGGGGTAGAACATAGGTCCAATGGACACATAAACATCTCATCTCTATATTATTTGTTTTCTTTTTTTGTTTCTTCTTGCCATGATGTTTGTTAGTTAATTAGTTTAGCAATGTTGATGTTGGATCTATGCATAAAGATAGGGATGTGTATTATGAAAGAAAATAGTGCAAGGCCTACGAAAGTGATTCCTTATCAATATATTCTACCTGTTATAGATGTGGAAGAAGATGAAAATTGAACATTTTAATCTTCACCTTGACATATGAATTTGTTAGGTTAAATGGAGATGTGTTTCTTTAGGTGAATGAAAATGGACAAAGATATAGATATTAGGAATAATTTTTAGCATGGAGAACATAATTTTTTCATATGGTGCCCCTTGTAACTTTTCTCAAGTGGGGTGTCCACAAAAGAAGAGAGAAGAGAGATTCATTAGTGTATAATTTCTATATCCTTGGTACTCTCCCATCATGATGGTGCCAAAATAAAATGGAACATGATCAAGACGGGCTGAGAAATTCTAAAGCTTTCATAATGGATTATAGATTTTGGGCTCTCTTCATGTGATGAAAGTATTGAATGATCTAAAATCTTAACAGCTAAGAACACTAAATAACAAAGATATCCTTGCTCTAAAGTTTATTTTAGTATTATAAAAGATACATAGAAGGGAAAGAAGCAACATACAATGATAAATGATGTGTTTTCTAGAAGAGGCACTCAATTAGCTTTAACTACGGAGGCACAAATAGATCAACATGGTAAGTAAGTACTATGAAGTGGTTTTTAAATAGGCAAGTACAAGATCAATATCATCTCTTCCAATACATGTGTTACCATTTCATTCAGTATTGCAATCTCCATTTTCCAATCACACAATTTTATTACACCATACTATTCTTCTACCACTCACCATCATCTAGTGCTCCATGACACCATAATTCTCTACACCCTCCCTTAGTGGCGACATGGCTATTGCCAGGTAGTTGGACGTGAGATTACACTTTTCATCTTGACTCTTCCTTTCTCTCCTTATGTGTTTAGGTAGCTTTGGCATTGTAGCAACTCTGTCTCTTCACCTTGAGTGCATCATATGGTTTTAAAGGGTGGTAATAACAACTTTTGTAGAGAAAAAAGTGTGAACACCTACAATGGCTTCTGAAAGAGCTTTGCTTGAAATTTGACTAGGACTTCTTGGGCTTTGATGTAGTTTGTTTGCTTTTTTTTGTGGTAGTGTTTCTCTTATTTATAACTAATTTTTCCACAAAATGTGAATCCCAACTTTGTTTGGTTCTTGTTGCAACATTCATTCCTGGTATGCCCAAGATTTCCACAATGGTAACACCTTGGCATTGGTGATGAGTTAATTTTTCCTCCTTTGGCATAGAATACTTGATCTCTTAAAGTAATGGGGAGAGCTCTGTCCTTTATTTTGATTCATGCTTGAGCAATGCTGCTTCAATGAAGCATAGCTATTGCTTCATCCACTTCAATCTTCTTCTTTATCCATACCAATTGTTGCTTCAATGCCTTGAACTACCAAACAAATTGCACTAAGAGATTCACCTTTGAGCTTTTAGCCTCACTTCCAAAGTCTTTGTTGAGTTTCTCCCATGCTAGTTTTGTATCTTTGATCCTTGGAATGTGATGTTTCAAGTGCCTTGTGATTATTAATTGTGCTTTGTGTCCTCTCAATCTCCATACTTGTCTCAATTATCTCCCATAATCCCTTTCTCATTAAGATGGACATGGTTTTCATTTGCCATGTATATAACCCGTCCCCATTAAATTTTGCAACAATTACTTTTTGTGCTCCATGAAGGGTCTTTGTCAAGTACTAGTTTCTACCTCCTTTACAACTTTGGATATCGTGGATGTGTAAATCTTAAAAATATGGGCACTTTTTCCTGTTGGACCAAGTACAAATGCTTCCTAGATCAAAAGTTACAATGTGTCAAAGTTCTCATGATGTATATGAGACATTCACATGCTATTTACTAACTACTCTTAGCAAGAGTGACATCTGATTGTGCATGTTGAGGTATTAATGTTAACATGGTAGGTGACACATGTCTGTTGATGTGGTAAAAGTTGTGTGCCACATGGTAGCATACTGACGACTCTCCAGATTTAAATTAAACAAAGCTAAACAAACTAACCCATGCCACATGTCAATCAATGGGAACCTTAACTGAAAAGAAAAGAACTTTGAAGATGCATATAATCTTGATGGTGGCATCAACAAACTCAATTGTAGATTCTAGAGAGTGAGGAACAAGGCCTACAAAGGAGATGGCAACTACAAGGAAGGTGAAGGCACTAGCTACGATGTCGATTGCAATCGTTGCTAGAGACTTTGTGCATTAACTTTGTTGTGTCTCATAGGTACATTGCTTGTTGTTATCAGTTGTTGCAGTAGTTGTCTAGTGCTATTTTCTTTTCTCTTTCTTGAGTCGTGTTGTTTGTGTGCCTCAGTAGGTTGTCTATTGCCACTTTGCCATATAGGCTTCAAGTAAAACTTTGAATACTACATAGTGTGTCGCTTCTCATTGCGTCTAGCTTGTGTGCTACATCCTTTAAGTAAAACTTTGAATACTACTTGGTGTGTTGCTTCACATTGTAGGTTGTCAATTGCCACTTTGCCATATAGGCTTCAAGTAAAACTTTGAATACTACATAGTGTATCGCTTCTCATTGCGTCTAGCTTGTGTGCTACATCCTTTAAGTAAAACTTTGAATACTACTTAGTGTGTTGCTTCACATTGCATCTAGCTTGTCTACTACATCCTTCATTGTTATCATAGAATTGATGTTCCATCCTTTGTCGTTGTCATAGAGTCAATGTTGTGCTTAGGTGTTGTTGCATCTTGTCACTACTACTTTTGTGTAAGTGTCTTGTTTCTTTTGTGTTGGCCTCCTTGACGTCTATAGTTACTTGGATGAACTTGCTTAAATGTTGTAGTTTTGTGTCTATTAACAGTGTTGTTGACATGTTGTATGCTTCGTCTTTTCTTCTATCGCTCTAGTCATTGAAGCAATTGTCTGCCTTGAAATTATTATTGTAAAGGGTGCTTATGTTGCATCTGGTCATTAGGTGGAGTCCATGCGACTGCTTTGAGACAACTAGATAGAATGGTAGTAGCATGAGCAAATAGGTGACTAGTGTATTCAAGAAATAGCATGAGTAGGATGGAAGCTCAATGAGAGGAGCAGAAGAATGAAGAGGGCTGTATCAGAAGGTCCCTACAAAAGGCTTTGACACCACATGTAACTACAAAGTCTCAAAATAGATCAATATTGCAAAGAAGTACTTGCAAATGATTTCACTTTCGATTAGCAGAGGCCTTTTTAAATAGGCAAGTACAAGATAAACATTATCTCTTCCGATACACATGTCACCATCTCATTTTCCATAGGAGGTGCCTTTTAAATAGGCAAGTATAAGATCAACATCATCTCTTCCAATGCACATGTCACCATCTCATTGCTGCATCCTCCATCTTCCAATTACATTTTTTTCCACTCCATACCACTCTTCTACCACTCACCATCACTCTCATGCTCCTTGTGCAAATTTGGAATTGTAATGAAGACAAAGGGGAAGGTCTCTAAGACAAAAGTTCCTAACATAGATTGTGTGAAAGAAAAGATTCAAGAGAGTACAAAAGAATTGGAGGTACTTGTTGACAAGGATATAACCTCAAACGAAGTTGAAGATAAGATAACGATAGTAGATCCAAACATCAGAAGGAATCAAATCAAAAACTCTTCAAAAGAAAACAAAATTGACAACATCTTAATAGAGAAATGAAACATTAAAAAGCTTCAAAATTCATGGATAAGATCTAGAAATAGGCTTTGTAAAGATTTTGTATCAAAATTATCTATAACTAGAATAAAACAAAGGGAATTTTTTGATTTTCCACAAAATCCAAGGGGAGGGCAGTCCATGGTAGACTCAAAATGGAAGGTAAACAATGAACAAAAACATGGAATTGACAACATCTTAATGGAGGAATGAAACATTAAAAAAGATTCAAGATTCATGGAAAAGATCTAGCAATAGGTTGTTGTAAATATTTTGTATCAAATTCTCTATAACTAGAATAAAACAAAGGGAATATTTTAGTTTTCCACAAAATCCAAGGGGAGGGGAGTCCATGGTAGACTCAAAATGGAAGGTAAGCCATGTACTTGTGCCATGTTTTTCTTCATCGATTGATTTTATGTTGTTAATATTTACTTGAGATTTTTTTCACTAGACAAACCATCAATATTCATTTTGCAAAGTCAAAGTTTTGTATACGTATATCTATCATCCATATATAGAATAGCAGAATTCAAACATTGCCTTTTCCATAGTTCTTCAAGTCTGTCCAAGATAAGGCAATGTTTGAATTCTGCTATTCTATATATGGATGATAGATATAATCCATGATAGCTAAGTAAGGCAATGCTAAGTAAGATATATGCAGTCAACTTTAGTAATAATAATCCATGATAGCTAAGTAAGCACAAGAATGTTCTAGAGTCAAATCTTGCCCATAATATCCTAGCATCCTTTTATGGTCAATAGCATCAGTTCATCTGTACTCTTCCTATGTAGCCCAAGAGGGAGACATAAGCCAGATATAAGTACATCAATCGTGATTATAAGCCCTGCTTCATCAATATTTTTAGATAGCTTGAGGGAAAAAATAGGGCAAATGTACATCATCCCGTGATCAACCAGGTCTCAGCAAAACATAAAACCACACAGCTCAATAGAAATGTAAAAGCTTCCATTATCTATTATACAGGCTCAGTCCAAGGGAATATGATGCAAATACAAAGATCTATGGCTAAGAAGCAAACTGCACACAGTTTGAACAAGCCAAACCAACATATACAGTCATAAATGCGAGGTTAAACTAGGGAGCTTAAGCGTTTCAGTCATCAACCATGGCATGGAGCCTGCTACTGCTACAATCAGTGGCTGAGGAGCAATAGTTGAGCATCATTCATCATGCATATAGAAAAGCAATGTATATCTCAACTTTAGAATGGTGAACGGGTACACAGCCTTTGGTCATTCAAGAAATTCATCAACTAAGGGATCACGGGATACAGAATTTTGTGGTTATTACCCCATTGAAAGTAGAGTTGACGTAAGACACAAGCTCTGAACTGAGTTCATCCTGTGGAAGCTTGCCCACAGTCGCCGGAACTCTCACGCTCCTTGAACCTCCTTCACAAGTTCTCTCGCTAGTGCTCACGGGTAGCGTATGGACAATATGTGGAGTAGTAAAGTATTACATGTTGCTTATAACACTAGAGCATCAACTTCGTGGAGTGATCGGAGGTCGTTCTCCGTGGCCAAATGTGAGACGCTAGGATTTTAAAAAACATAAGGCATCTCTTGTGCCTACTGTGTCCGATTGCGACAAAAAAGAACGACCAACTACCGAGCTTTTCTGATATGCATCAAAGACTATGCCAATATAATCTTCGAAGGAAAAGCGCAGTTTCCACGTCGATACCTCGAGCGCTTATACATGCTAGGTCTTCAAGGATTCAACTCTCCTAAATCCCGGTGCAAATCCTTGCTTCTTCATGCTCCTGGAGCCTACAGTCATTAGAAGCAATTTAGAAGCGAATGCACTTCTTCAGGTAGGGTCGTCGACCAGGGACCCAGCCCTATATTACTTTGGAGTATATACGGACTGATCACGTAGTGTTACAAGATGGGTCACTTCTGATCTGTAGATACGAATTAAAACAGAAGCAAGCGAACGGTAACGTGCGTCCAAACAGATCGTAAAACAGTTGTAGGAGTTCGTTTCACTTGTCAATATGGGCGCTCCCTGCGATAACGGCCAGAAGGTAACTCTGATTCTCCCACTTCCTCAATGCCTAGGGGTGGCATCTCGTGGGCAGGCTCCTCCATTCCAGAGTAAAGGGAGGCCGTTCTGGAGTGGAGACTATGAGCTCAGTTCTCTCCCGATTGTATGTAAGGTCTCTCCCTCACCCCATATTACTAGCAGAAGCAGACCAGATCTTCAACGCGTTTGTTATGAAGCGGATTTCGACCGCACTCTACGTGGGCTGGTCACCGTCTGGCTTCGGCTAGGCGAGTTCCAAAGCTAACGTGAGCATATGTTGGAAAGACGACGAGGGGGAGGGGGGTCGAAATGCAATACACTTAAGAGAAGCAGCTCCCGTCTGGCTGCGCGACGCGCCTCCCGGCCTGCGAAGTCCCACCCATTAGTGGTCGTGGGTCATCGCTCCTCGCTTCATCAGGCTCATGAGAGCCCTCTGCCACTGTCTCCGTGTTCCGCATCTTCCATGCAAGCTTCGCTGTTGCAAGAGCTTAGGGAGAGGGAGGGAAGGCGATGCCATTCCATGCATGGTGTAGAGCGGGAGCGGGGGGAGAGAAAAGTTGAATCCGTGTCACTTACCTGTGCGCCCTCCATCGTTTTGTGGAGTGTGTCCTTCGAGGGTCCCTAGCTGCAGTGAAGAGCCTTGTCAGGGATGGGTTGTCACACCAGGGTTCTCGGCTTTTGTGCAGGAGCTTGGAGCTTCTTGGAATCCGGTTTGTCAGAGGTTTCATAGGCTTTTCCAGGCGTTGGGGTCAATGCGTTGGAGACACCTTGCGAAGGGTGGGAAGCCGGGGCCCGGGAAGAGGAATTCGCATGTGACGGTACTACGCACTTTTGTCAGGCTCCGGGGGCGTTTTGTCTTTATTGCCCACAAGTTACATGCGGGAATGGGCGGTCCTATCCCCTCACTTTAGTCAAATACTTTCTCCATACCCATAAGGCACCTAATGTGCACTATTTGGGATTTAGTTCGTGATGTTCCACCTCTTTGAGGGGGTCCATCGTGGGGGTTTGTAGATGCCCCTAGTTTTTCGGTTGAATTTCCCCTTTAATTGTGGGTAGTACCTTTGTAGTTGATCCTACACATGGAAGCAAGTAGTTCCATCCGTGGGATCTTGATGGGATCGAGTCCCTTCCCTCTTGGGAGGCCAATGTGTGTGTGTGCGCGCATTTCAAGACAAACATTATCCATCTTAGACTTATCAATCAAGTGTGTGTGTGTGTGTGTGTGCGCATTTCAAGACAAACATTATCCATCTTAGACTTATCAATCAAGACTGTACATGACAATATAATTTTTACACGGAGGGATTGAAAATATATTCAATTTACTAAATTATAAATACCGAATGATATTGAAGGAGCACTTGCATCCATCCACAACAAGGACAAGTTAGAACAAGAACCTTAGCTTGTGGGACTTTTGGCTTCAAAGCACAACTCCACTTAATATTGATGTCACAACATCATAAACCATTTATAATGGTATATCATATCGACCTTCGATGGTGATGCATCATGTGGCACCTCAACATTTGAGTCACAGGTATCCAGATGTTCCATGTGTGTGGTGTAGGTAATTCACTCTTTCCGAACTGTCATTTTTCAAAATCCCCAGGTAAGGGGTCATAAGATACTTCACATCATATTTTATAGAGTAACATTTTCCAAGTGAAATGGCTAATTAACCAATATATCAATAATGAAAACTATAACTGTCACAATCTGGGATTATGTTCCCATGTGGAAATTGTATTTGTCTTTCCTAACATGACCCTTTTGTTAAGGTAGTTGTTCCATTATCTTTATATACATCAAAGGCAACAAGACAAAGATCTGTTAAAGTCGTTCATATTTCTCATCACACACATATACCATCCCCATGATAGTACAATGCCAATTTACCTTATCCATGGTGTTCCATAGCCTATCTTTAAAGGGATGGTAAAAATAGAGTTAATACCGATAATATGTCACATGTTGATGTTTACTTTAGAAAATCATACTTTTTGTGAAGATGATCCAAACTCCTCTAAATCTGCCCTACTTTGCTTAGTATGCAAAGCCCTCCATCCCTTGCTCTTAGTAATGAGTATGTACATAACGATAATTGCCTATCCATGTGATAAAGTTGTAAGCTTATGAGTTGTCCTTTATGACGTATGTAGTAGTTATAAGGATCTAGAGATGTCTCAACAATACATAGCTACTATAGTCTCGTAGTTATTAAAAACAAGTGTTCCCTTTTATTAGCCAAATAGTCAAGAAAGTCCAGGTGTATAGCCTTACCTTCCAAAAATCCTATTACTAGTAGTGCTACTAGTCACCCAAATCCTTAGTATCAATAGGTTATGACCTGGCAATGTACAACAGTTCCACGGCTCAATAGTTGGCCACTAGGTTCGTTTAGTCTTCCATCCATGACAGCCATACAAAGGATAACCGTGATGAATTATGATATTTGTGTTTACGGGGCATTAGTGACTTTTAGATAGTTATGCATAGCTTTAAGACAATATATAAGTCTCCATATTACCTCTAATGGCCACTTGTCCAATCCTTCAATCATTTTTGGATTAAGATGACTCCCCCATTTGTCTAATGCTTGACTAGCTCAGATGATCATGCTGTGGAGCTTGCCCAAGTCTTTAGTCCTATGCTAGTAATATCACCTAGTCATGGTGATCTTCAGGGCGAGCCTTCAGATCGTGGGCAAATACTTGAGAGTGGCCAATAGGCCTCGAATGTAGACACCAAGACCAGCACCAGTAAACAGTGAGAATTTTTTGCTGCTCCGTGAAGGATGTTTAGTAGCAGTTTTATGTGTCGGCGCTAAGTCCTCTACGTACACAGCTCATCTATATTGCCTCTTGGGGACATTTTAGCTATGCATAAGCTCTAATTCAACAATCATACATATTGCAAACAATCATGATGCATGCAATATGCGATCATACTGTGTATTTTGAGCATCTATCACCCAGACAGTAATGAAGTAGAGGCAAAGTGTACGTGACATCTTACTTGCTTTTAGCTCGAGATCATGAATGTAGAAGGTACTGCGCCCTATAATTCGACTACTATGTGCTGTCTTAGAACATCAACTAGCTCCACCATAGATGCCAAGCATGGAAAAGGTTGTGTAACTCTAGATCATGGTGTTAGATCTTTCTTAGGCATTATCCCTCCAAGTGTGGCACGAGATAAAAGAATGTTGGGTGGCCATGTATGTGACTGAGAGTTTGAGGCAAAAGTGCCATGCTAAGTCTACTATGTAGAGAGACCAATGATCAGTTCTATGCATGGGAGAGCACCAAGAATGTTCCAATAATCCTACTGGATGTGGCTTAAGGCAAAGAGGTGAATCAAGCTCTATCTCAGGAGGAAGAAGGTGTGCTTTGAGTAGCTTTGGCCTATAGGGAACGTTTATATAGACAATGCTTGCTACGGCCGACTCAGTCGATTTAGTTTAGTGTGTCGTTTCATTTTCCCTTGAGTAATATCGCGTAAAAACAAGTATAATATGCATAATAAATTTCATACACTCCAATCATGAAGACCATGTATTTTTATGAGCGCTCCTTCAAATAGTCATGGCTTGTAGTTTTGAATTTGTGTCCATTCAATGGATCTATTGGATGTACCCTTCTATTACCATTCAAAGTCTCCCATCATATTCATTACAGAGATGAACTTGTATATGTACATATCGTCGGGTTGTGATGCTTGGGTTCCCATGGACCGTAGATAATGTTTTAATGCTCTTTGACTTCCCAGCATATCAATGATTATAGTGTATGTACTCCTTTATTATCACCAACAGGTTTCATTCATAGATATGACATCGTACATAACATGTACCATGAACCATCATTCTTGTCTTAAAACATTTCAAGGATCATCAGATATTCAATCACCACATTAATGTAATGGTCTAGCTTTAAATGTTAGTCCAACACGATAATGTTGTAGCAAGCATGTGTGTGTGTGTGTGCACGTGCACGCGTGCCCAACCATTCGCTCGCACAATTGCAAACCGGCACCCTACGTGGGTCACCATGCCCCATTGTAGGGAGGGGATCATGTTGCCCACCTTTAGATATGAATGATATCTGAAAAAGCTTAATTAGATCATGAATGTTGATCAATGTTCCAGGAAAATATTTATGAGAAAGTCAATTATAGTCCCCATTGTTATCAATTTTTTAAGAATCTTGATACTTTATAAAGGGAGAATTTATACAAATTTTATTAGATCCTCAGTATTGGTCAAAGTGCCAGGGAAATCACCCTTGAGAAAGTTACAAACAATCCTTTTGAGTCTCAGGCTATTGCATCCATTATCAAAAAGGTATCTGAACAATTTATGGATAAAGTATTTAGCCTGCTTAGGATTGTTACAAATGTAAAGGATAGGCATAATTTGATAGCATATACCCATATAACATAGCTTTGATGATCTATTACTATCCACTTTGATGAATCTTGACACCTTAAAAGAGAGGGAATCTTTCTTATCATATTTGAGGATGATGAATGTCCCATTATGTACGGATGTGATAATGATCTTTGTGCTAAGAAATTTAGCGCTAGAACCCATTATGCAACCATTCTCTTACCGGAAAAATGTTGTGGTGTCAGCGATAATCTCCACAAAATCTAGAGGGTAGAAACAATAATCACCATGAGAGCAAAACCTCATAGGGTTAGGTATATTGATCATGCAAATGTCGTCAATATATTTAAAGGGATATTGAAACCATTTCATAATATCCCGTCTGCCTTGTCTGGCCAGATTAATGCAAAATTTGTACTCAAAGTGAAATAGGTATAGATTGCACCAAATGGGTGAGCACGATAAGCCCATAGGAATTCCCATCTTCTGTCTCCAGGTCATGTTGTCTAGTTGTAGGTACATGTTCAAGATAAGCCCCATGAATTAATTTTAATGATAGTTTCCATATCATAGTTGAGATCAAGTCCATCTGTCATGGTCCAAATTCCTTCAATGGGAGAATGGGGCATCTTTCAAAAAGAGATGAATTTGAAGTTACTATCTCTAAATGCCATAGTGATTATTTCCCTTATGATGTTAACTAGACCATTTTCACATACTAAATATTTTGTCGGGAAGATTTAGAGTGTAGTCGTAAAGGGATTCAATCCCCCACCAACAAGAACATTTAACACCACTTCTGAGAAAGACCTCATGCTGAGTTTTAGCACATTTATTTTTAAGTTGTGAGATGCATGTTTTTAGTAAGCACGTATCGATAAGTCCAATTTCATCATATATGCATACAGCAGCATTGGTAATCCATCTAAAAGTGTTTTTATAGGCTTTGTACATACCCATAATAAATGGCAATTTTGTGGATAAAGGTGTCATAGAAAATGAATGGAGTTTGGCCTCTATCTTAATCTTTAAATTTAATGTATTTATGATTTCAAAATCTCCATCATTAAGTCTCCCGTAAGGCGAGTCATGGGAAAATTTTTGACAAACCAATGCCAAGTTATTATAAGCTTTGTCGATTCCATGCATGATGAGAGTACTTAAATTTTCCAAAAGTGTTTATCACTCCATGCATCTTTCATAAACCTCTTATGGTTGGGTAACTTTCTATATTGGTTCCATATCCAATCATAAGAGAATTCTATGAAAATTTGTAAATGCATGTAGGGATATTCCAAGTATGTGGCACAATTTTTTTCAAGCTTGTTCAAGAGCTTTATGAGCATCTCGTACACAAGGTCTTTCAACTAGGTATGATGTGGTTTAATCAGTTTATGAGCTCATGTCTTAACAGTTCGTAATCAATAATACTTAAATCACAAGTAACGACATGACCCCATTTACTATCGATAAAATTTTCAAATTCGTGGCATGAGCAGTGTAACTCAACACTATTACAGAAGGTCTCCTTTGGAGAATAAACATATCCCAATAAATTTTTTTGGAGTTTCCATGTAAACAAGATTTCATCAAAGATAGTATTACCCACCATTACTTTGCACAAATCACAGGCATTTAAAAAAAAGTCTCTCAAAATTATTCCCTCAAGTAGCAGGTTATAAAAAAGAACATGGATGAAGTGTGAAAAGTTACTTTCTCTCATACTTTCCAACACCTTCCTTCCGTGAGTTGAAAAAGAGATCCATCTATGAACCTGTATAAAAAAAGAATCCTTTTAGTAGGATCCCCTTCCTCTATAATAGATATTCTTGATTCTTGAAGAGCTTTTACTTCCCTCCTTAGCATCATATCTTGTGTTGCCATGTCTTGAGTTGTCCATCACGAATGATCCACCGGGGGCGAAATCAAAAGTTTCATGTCTTCTCCCGAGATCACTGCCTTTATTAAATTCATAGGTATCAACTAAATGTTGCCCTCTACCTCTACCCATGGGGGGGTGGTAGCCTCCTCTTCTAGGTATGTTACCCCATCTCCCACCATGTGCTGAGTTGCCACCACCTCTAGAACTTCTGGGTCGCCTTTCATCCATAACTCTAGCCTGTTTTGGGTTGAGAGACCTTATCAAAAATTTAATCCCTTTGCCATTAAGTCCTTGAAATGGATTAGTGTCTAGATCATTTATTGTAGCCTTTACACCTTCATTGACCAGCTCTTAGTAATAGCAAAAAATCATTGCTTGCTTAACAAAGAATTAAAGAAAAGATGAGCACCATTGTATGAAGGCATACATTTTTACTATAAGGGAGTTGCCATGCATAAATATGTGTACATGATTCAGTATGTACCATATAGCATGGTTAAACCACATTATCTTGTTTGGGCATTGTAAACCTACATTGTTAGAGTTGCATTTTAAGTGAGGTTGCATATAATTCCAAACACTTCAAAGCTTCTTCGACTTCTAAAAGACGAATTTGACCACGGCGGAGAAGGCAAAGTTGGTCAAGACATCATGGGGTGTCCAAAAATGCACAACCCTGCAACGGCACGAATTTGGCCATTTGGAGGTGTCAGATGGCCAAATTCGTGCCGTTGCAGGGTTGTGCATTCTTGCACACCCCATGATGTCTTGACCAACTTTGCCTTCTCCGCCATGGTCAAATTCCTCCTACATTTGCCAAAAATGGTCACCAAAATTACCAAACTTAGTCGAGAGTATTATTTTGACTTGGAATATTCATAATATTTTCCTAAATTAGTTTTACAAAGATATATATACAAGTAATAGAAGTTAATTGCATGGAATATGAAGAGAATAGTAAAATAGCTATAACTTTTGCACTATAACTCCGATTTCAAAATTTTTTAGTTCAAAATCGAGAGCATGAGTAGCTCTATGATATTTGACTAGAAGAATATGGCCTACGATCCTATTTTTCCCCGAATGTTCAAATTCAATGTAGAAGACCTTCAAAAATCAATCATAAGTTGAGGGGGTCATAAATTTGTAATTACTTTGGATACAAATGAAGGAAAAGGGACAAGTTTGCATCTAAAAGGTTCACCTCTCTACACAACAAACTTGGAAGTGGTGTATTCAATACTCTATAATTCAAAGTGACATTACCTTATATTGAATTAACAATACATTCAAGTTCTCAACCATGACTAAATCAAAATTATTGCTTATGACATGGTAAATTGCAAGGAAGAGAATGTGATAAAATGTACATTTTTGTATTATAATCTCTCCATTCAAATACAAAGACTCTTCATAGCCTGTACCTCCTCTTTGCTACCTCTAATACATAGGAAAAAGAGGCTTTTAAAGTCCCCAAGTAAGATCCTAATACTAATACCATTAAGACTCTCCTCTCAAGGTAGCCTGGCACACAAAGTTTTTTACACCATTGCCAGTGGGATACAATGCAATAGGGGAAGCCATGTGATGTGGATCACAATGATCAAGTTGTTAATACTTTGATGCACTTCAGTAGTTAAGTAGGCCATTCTAAAAAATGGATGTGGAAGACCACAACGTATCCTCCTGCTCGACTAATATAGTGCACCAATGAGTGATCTCAAATGCCTCTTGCATCAATTCAACGACCATTACATTACCAGACCTAACAAAGCACACTTTGGTCACTTTGTTCCTAACCATGCCTCTACAACACACTAGAGCTCACAATTTTGCCAACTTGTGTCACTTTCTTCCTGACCATGCCTCCATAACACACGAGCTCACAGCATTACCATCTTGTGTCACTGTGTTCTAGACCATGCCTATTGGGAAAACAATAGCTATAGGAGAGGAAAGAGTAGTTGTATCCTATATGAGAAGGAAAAGAAAGAGGGAAAAAGCTCTTGTAGGAGAGCAAAGAGTTGCAGTAGCAGAAGGAAAAGTGCCTGTAGGAGGGAAAAGAGCACCTATACCAGAAGGAGAAGCACCTGTAGAAGGGAAAGAGAACCTGTAGGATATGGCGGGGCTAAGCAAGAGGCCATAGAGCAAGAGATGGCAAATCAAGAGAGGAAAGAGAAGGCGGAGGTAGGGCATGAGGGGATAGAGCAAGAGGAGGCCCAGAAATAGTGAGAAGAGAAGGAGAGAGAAGACCAGTTGTAGGAGGTGCTGCAACCCAAATTTTGAAAAATGGAGGGAGAGAGCAGCTGGACCAGAGCAAAGGAGAAGAGAGAGAGGGGGCAAGCTTGCAGTAGGCTAGAGGACAAAAGAAATTCATCCAAAAGGTCCCACAATGGAGGGAGAGGGAAGTTGGACCAGAGCAGAGGAGTAGAGAAAGGGGGGGGGACCTATAGTAGGCTAGAGGACAAAATAAATTCGTTCAAAAGGTCCCACAATGGAGGGAGAGGGCAGTTGGACTAGAGCAGAGGAGCAGAGAAAGGGGATAGACTTGCAATAGGCTAGAGGACAAAAGAAATTCGTCCAAAAGGTCCCACAATGGAGGAAGAGGGTAGTTGGACAAGAGCAGAGGTGCAGACAAAGAGGGGTCAGACCTACAACACACCTAAGAGAAGAGAAATTTTCCCACAAGGGCCCACAAAGACATAAATGAGATTTGGGGATGATCTGGGGTGGGTGAACATGGGAGGGTGGTTAAGCATGGGTTAAGGGGGGGAGGATAGTTTGGGTGGTCCCCAATGTAAGAGGAATAGCCAATAGGGCATATCTGCATGCCTGCCATCCCTCCACCTCAACATACCATTGCCCCACACAAAGGAGCACTCTCATTGGTACACCTCAAATCCCTCTCTAATCCCTTGAAATCACGAAACACTAATTGGAGGCCCTTTTGAGACCCCATATCTCCCCTAATGCATGCCCAGTAGCCCCATTGGTGATTTTTGGAGGCAATACCCAAACATCTAGTTAGGAGGAGGATGGGACCTCTGTGGAATTTCAATGAGTATTTGCCAAGCACAAATCACTCTAAACATCAACATGAAATTGGAACCATAGGCCAAAGCTGCTCAATGAAAAGTACCTCCTTAAATACATATAAGCTGCATCTCCCTTTTGCACACATCCCACATTTGATGTGGTACCCCGTCGCTACTAGTGGGATGCCAATCATCATGATCTAGATAATTCAGATGCTCCTCATAATTGGCAGTTGATCGGAACACTATCATAGCCTTGGACAAACATGCATCAATTATGCAAGGCAGTTATGACAAAACACTCAAGGAAAGTGCAAAATATAGTGAAGTCTTAGCAGTCATCTTGGAGGTGTCCCTCACCATTGATGACCAATTGCCCGACCTCAGCTTCAATCTAAATCAGTAGATAGATGCTTAAACAACAAGTTGCCTCTTTCAAAGAGCCATATCTCTTCAAGGGCGTTATGTGTATTTGTTAGAAGAAATGGTTAACACCGTCTTCTTAAAACCTAAGCAAGCAATCTACAGTGTTCCTGGATTACAAGGAAAAGATAGACAACAAGCTCGCTCCATCTATAACCACCACCATCTTTACCATACTCATTGGGTGAAGACAACCGCAGCACATCGTCTGTAAACTCAACCATAACCCAAGTACAGATAATCAAATCGGTCCAAGGGAGTTGTTAACCCTATGGCAACAAGGGCCAAAAGTGCAGTCTAGGACAACAACTATGATAACATTGTGTGTGTAGAGTAGCGGCAAAGCTCCGCTTGTAATATCTTGAGCCTGAAAGATAGTATGATGAATATTAAAGGATGAGGATAGCCAAATTTCTCTCTAGGAAAGATCCAATCATACTTGCAGAATCAGGATCTAGAGAGAGAAAGACTAAATATAGAGAGAGAAAGACTAAAAGCCTACACTTTCTGAGGTCCCTCCACTTTGTGTAGAGAGACCCAAAAGGTCCCCCCCAAAAGTAGAGGGACTCCTGTCCAAAAGGTCTCCTACAAAAGAGATCCCACCATGAAGGTACCTACAGATTATGTAGAGACCAACATGTATAAATATCTCTCAATGGAATTAAGCTCCAACTCTTTGGGGTTCAGTGTTCAAGCTCACTATTGTGTTCATGTGATTGATTTCCATTGCGTCCATGCTCTCTTACACTATCATGTTCTAGCATGCCCTTACCCTTGCACTCTCTACCCTTGTACTCCCTCCTCCTCCTCCTCCTCCTCCTCCTCCGCCGTCATCCTTCTCCTCCATCTCCTCCTCCTCCCTCCTCCTTCTCCTGCCTCCTCCTCCTCCTCCTTCTCCTCCTCCTCCTCCTCCTTTCTCCTCTTCCTCCCTCCTCCTCCTCCTCCTCCTCCTCCTCCCTCCTCCTTCTCCTCCTTCCTCCTCCTTCCTTGTCCCTCCTCCTCAACCCTTACCCCTCGAATTCGTGAAGGAGACTAGCTCTCCACTCCTCAACCTTGGACTCCTCCTATACCTTGCAACCCCCTCTGATCCTTGGAACTCCTAGTTAGCTCTCTCAACCCTGTCCCCCTTTCAAACCCTGAAATCCCCTTCTAAACCCTTGAACTCCCTTGGTCTTGCCTCCATCCATCGTTATGATCAAACCCTCTTTCTCACCCACATGTGCATGAGATCTGCTTTGCACGCTTTAGCCTACACCTCTCATCAGAACACGACCCAAGGACCTATGCTACACTTGTGAGCACTTATGCTACAATGAACAACGACATGACTGTCGGTGACCAACACCCTCAGAACTTGCACTTGGGAGAAACATAGATAATAGCTAGAATCTTAGTCACCACCATAGATGTGGCTGGTAATCTTAGACTCCACCACCTCTAATCACTCATAACTATGCAAGGTAGTACTGCCTCCTTGAATTAATAAAAATTTGGGCGAACCATTGCTATGGATCTCACCTTGATAGTTCCTTGTAGTCGAGCTACAAACTTAAGCCTCCGCTACTTCATTCCCTTCATTGTTTCATCTTCTATCCCTCTTGACTATTTCTTTCTCCCTTGCACTCGGACTGTAAACTTAAGCCTCCACTATTCCATTTCCTTCACTATTTAATATTCTATCCCTCTTAACCATTTCTATCTCCCTTTCACTCTTCTTACAACTTCTATCCTCTCTCATAATGGACCTTGCATAGTCTGGGAGCTCCTCACATAGTCTTTCCTCCCCCTTTAGAGCGCAGTGCAAGAGCCTTTCCTCCCTTGATCTTGAAATCATGACATCTAGGATCTCCTCACTCAATCTTCAAAAAGCCAATTTAAATGCTCTCAGCAACTTCACCAGGTTGGTATAGGAGGTGAACATGTAGGAGGGACAAAAATTTTGCCAAGGTCATAAGATTACCATCTTTGAAAGCGTGATTGAAAATGTGTTAGGCATTCTTGGAGGCAATTTAGAAGCACACTCCTTTGAGAAGCAGTGGAAGAGACATGATATTCTAGATCTATACCCCAACGCTCAGATAAGTAAAGATGGTGGAGTCAAGCTTTCTACCTTGCCAACAGACCTCCAAGATTTGTAGAAGAAAATAATGCACTTCTTTCCTAATATGAGAGGAACCGTGAAGTTCCAATAGGTTCAAGCAGTAGTAGAGCAACTGAAAGGACATGATGTATCTTTCTCAAGGACAATCTCCAAGAGCATGATAAACAACCTAAAGAATTGCATGGATAGAAATCCCAATTTTCATCTCAATCCGCTAGAGTTCCAATGCACCTGATTACATCTACCCTCAAAGGGATTTTTGAGCAATACAATAAGAAGATGTCTTAAAAGGTGCCTTTTCTACAAGAGAAAGCCACCGATGTAGCAAAGGCATGGCAACTTGAGAAAATTCTCAGCCTGGAGGGTGTAGAAGCCAAGGTAGAGGAGGCAGAAGCGAGGGCCTTTCAAGCACGAGAGCAAGCTGAGGCCACTGCAAAAATGGTCGACATGGAAAGGCAGGAGAGAAGAAGCAGAGAAGTGCATCAAGGAGCTCTAACATAGGCTTGAAGAAGTTATACTTGATGGGGACATTGCTAGCAATGATGCAAAAGGAGCTTGAAGATCAGAGTTCCAAAAATGAGGGTCTTTATAAAGGCTCTACAACATGTAAAACATATCAAACATTGAAAAAGACCAGATGATGGAGAAACTGAAAAGGGAGAATGCAAAAACCAAAGCGGTGATGGAGCTAAAAAATTAGGTTTTTTAGAGCACTAAATGGGTCACTTATATACAAATATGGCCTTATTAAGCTAAATGGCATACGATTCATTCATTTAAATATTGTGGATTAGTTATGTGATTTCATATTTCTCAATGCAAGTGCACTTGTTAAGATATGTGTGTGTGTGTGTGTGTGTGTGTGTGTGTGTGTATGTATAAATAGAGAGGAAAATAGCTACAAGGAGGACATGCTTGGCAATTGGCTATATGACTTGGAGTCGGCAAAGATGGTGAATATTAATTTC
This sequence comes from Dipteris shenzhenensis, assembly GCF_047967505.1. Lineage (NCBI taxonomy): Eukaryota > Viridiplantae > Streptophyta > Polypodiopsida > Gleicheniales > Dipteridaceae > Dipteris > Dipteris shenzhenensis. Next base: position 2,590,669 of record NC_141619.1, on the reverse strand, counting down.
CTTGGCTATCATTTTTTCTACTCCTTTAAGGTACTTATCAAGCTCATGACGTAGTTTCTTTTGGCATGACATGATGGCGGTACGAAGTTATATAGAGCTCCAATACTAGGATAAAGAGGACCCCGAGCAAAATGGAGGAGTTACTATGGGCATAGGCAGAGGCAAGCAAGTAGTTGATGGTCTGAGTGTGTAATGAGGTCTACGATAGTTCATCAGACTGGTCTAAAGAGTTGGGAGATGCTTGCTATAAAGAGGTTGATAAGATAGTTGGGAGTTTGGAATTTCCTTGACGAAAAAATGTCATCATATTCTTAAAAAAGTAAAAATCTTGCATGCATTTCTTGGACTTGTGGACTGCTAAGGTTCCCTTAGTTGTTCTTTTAGGTGTAGAAGCCAAGGTAGAGGAGGCAGAAGCGAGGGCCTTTCAAGCACGAGAGCAAGCTGAGGCCACTGCAAAAATGGTCGACATGGAAAGGCAGGAGAGAAGAAGCAGAGAAGTGCATCAAGGAGCTCTAACATAGGCTTGAAGAAGTTATACTTGATGGGGACATTGCTAGCAATGATGCAAAAGGAGCTTGAAGATTAGAGATCCAAAAATGAGGGTCTTTATAAAGGCTCTACAACATGTAAAACATATCAAACATTGAAAAAGACCAGATGATGGAGAAACTGAAAAGGGAGAATGCAAAAACCAAAGCGGTGATGGAGCTAAAAAATTAGGTTTTTTAGAGCACTAAATGGGTCACTTATATACAAATATGGCCTTATTAAGCTAAATGGCATACGATTCATTCATTTAAATATTGTGGATTAGTTATGTGATTTCATATTTCTCAATGCAAGTGCACTTGTTAAGATATGTGTGTGTGTGTGTGTGTGTGTGTGTGTGTGTGTATGTATAAATAGAGAGGAAAATAGCTACAAGGAGGACATGCTTGGCAATTGGCTATATGACTTGGAGTCGGCAAAGATGGTGAATATTAATTTCCTTGGCTATCATTTTTTCTACTCCTTTAAGGTACTTATCAAGCTCATGATGTAGGTTTCTTTTGGCATGACATGATGGCGGTACGAAGTTATATAGAGCTCCAATACTAGGATAAAGAGGACCCCGAGCAAAATGGAGGAGTTACTATGGGCATAGGCAGAGGCAAGCAAGTAGTTGATGGTCTGAGTGTGTAATGAGGTCTACGATAGTTCATCAGACTGGTCTAAAGAGTTGGGAGATGCTTGCTATAAAGAGGTTGATAAGATAGTTGGGAGTTTGGAATTTCCTTGACGAAAAAATGTCATCATATTCTTAAAAAAGTAAAAATCTTGCATGCATTTCTTGGACTTGTGGACTGCTAAGGTTCCCTTAGTTGTTCTTTCAGGACCTTCATGGAGGATGATATGAGAATGGTGATCATGGATGATATGGACTCTTCATATCGAAAGACACAAAGTCATGCATGAGCAAGTTGTTTTGGAGGTGATGCAGGACTTGAAGGGAATGGTGATGCAAACGAGATGCCTGGAGCTTGTGATGCTACTAATGTAAGTCTTGAAGCTCAAAAGTTTATTGAAGAAGAAGAATTCACATGATGCATTACATCTATTTAAATTTAAATTTCTAAAATGATGTTTCTTCATGTGTGTAGTAGCAAGCAGGAATGGAGAATCTATCCATTTGGAACAAGAAGGCATGGAGAATTCATTGTATTGACCCAAGGCAACCTACATGATCCATTCCAATGTGTTGTACATGAGATTATAAGAACTTACGAGTTGAATGTGAGATTCCAAATAGCATAGTGTTCTTTCTTAGGACTTAGTCAAGGATTCAAAGACCCTATTATTGGTGTATTAGAGTTGAAGAAGAAGAGAAATAGGCTATGAAGCCTCTTTGTAATACAATTTGAAATACAAACACCTATTTCTAATAATATTCTCCTATCTAAAGCAAAAAAATTCCATGTATCTATGGCCAAATGATGAATCTTTTGTTATGTCTATTTTAATTATCTATTGTTTTTAATAGTGCATCTTTTTTTATATCAGCATGCACACAAAAGTTATATCACATTTGATGTAACTTACAAGTCAATAAAATGTTGTTTGCCAAGTTTGTCCATTCCAATACATATGTAGAAGAGATTTGACCATGGCACCACATTGATTAGATGGAGTGTTTAAAAACCAAAATTTGGGATTTTCCTACATCACCTTGTAAAGGATTGATGCATTTCATGATTTTCTATAAAGAAATATAGATTTTGAAGGGGTAGATGAAGAAATTTTACAACTTTAGCCATTTCAATGCCATTTTTGCCAAATGTAGGAGGAATTTGATCGCGACGGAGAAGACAAAGTTTGTCGTGACATCATGGGGTGTCCAAAAATACCAAAACCCACCATGGCACGTGGCCATTTGGACACCCTCCAAATGGCCAAATTCGTGCCATGGTGGGTTTTGGCATTTTTGGACACCCCATGACATCCCGACCAACTTTATCTTTAGTGCCACAGTCAAATTCCTTCAACATTTGCCAAAAATGGACATTGTAATGGCCCAAATTATCAAATTCCTTCATCTACCTAATTGAAATCCATGTGTCTTTATATATGCATCAACTTCAACATAGATAAACATGGAAAAGAAAATACTTACAAAGTAACTTAGCAAATGACGGTTGGTCAATATGACAATTTATGTGCCTTGTAGCAGGGCTCTGGTAAGACCCTTAAGCAATATATTCTTTATATAATTTCTTGCGCTTTGGAGGAACCTTGTAGGTTGGCTATGTCAATGTAATTTTTAATTTAATCCAAAAGACTTTGATCTTCCACTACATCACCTTGTAAATTTTTATTTTCCTTGTTTATCTTTCCTTTGGAGCCACCTTTTAGGTTGGCTATGTCAATGAAATATTTGATTTTATATCACTAAATCACCTTGAAATAATTTAATGCGTTACATGAGAAAATATATATTTTGAAGAGGAATCTAAAAATTTCATTTTCTATGTTTTCTTAGTCATGCAGCTTGGCTATGTTCATGTATCTTTTATTTTAATTTTTAGGTTTGCTACTATATCATCTTGTAAAGGATTGATGCACTTCATGATTTCCTATGAAGAAATATAGATTTTGAAGAGGTAGATGAAGGAGATTGACAACTTCGGCCATTTTGATGTCCATTTTTGGAAAATAAAGGACAAATTTGACCATGGAACAGAAGGAAAATTTGGTCAGGACATCATTAGATGTCCAAAAATGCACAAACCTACCACGGCACAAATTCGGCCTTCTACGCCATGGTCATATTCCTCCTACATTTGCCAAAAATGCTCACCAAAATTACCAAACTTGGTCGAGAGTATTATTTTGACTTGGAATATTCATAAGATTTTCCTAAATTAGTTTTACAAAAATATATATACAAGTAATAGAACTTAATTGCATAGAATATGAAGAGAATAGTAAAATAGCTATAACTTTTGTGCTATAACTCCGATTGCAAATTTTTTTAGTTCAAAATCGAGAGCATGAGTAGCTCTATGATATTTGACTCAAAAAATATGGCCTATTACCCTATTTTTTCCCGAATGTTCAAATTCAATGTAGAAGACCTTCAAAAATCAGTCACAAGTTGAGGGGGTCATAAATTTGTAATTACTTTGGATACAAATGAAGGAAAAGGAACAAGTTTGCATCTAAAAGGTTCACCTCTCTACAAAACAAACTTGGAGGTGGTATATTCAATACTCTATAATTCAAAGCGACATTACCTTATATTGAATTAACAACACATTCAAAATTTCAACCATGACTCAATCAAAATTATTGCTTATGACATGGTAAATTGCAAGGAAGAGAATGTGATAAAATGTACATTTTTGTATTATAATCTCTCCATTAAAATACAAAGACTCTTCATAGCTTGTACCTCCTCTTTGCTACCTCTAATACATAGAAAAAAGAGGCTTTTGAAATCCCAAGTAAGATCCTAATACTAATATCATTAAGGTTCTTCTCTCAGGGTAACCAGGCACAAAGATTTTTTATACAATTGCCAATGGGATACAATGCAATAAGGGAAGCCATGTGATGTGGATTACACTGATCAAGCTATCAATACTTTGATGCACTTCAGTAGTTAAGTAGGCCATTCTAAAAATTGGATGCGGAAGACCACAACATATCCTCCTGCTCGACTAATAAAGTGTACCAATGAGTGATCTCAAATGCCTCTTTGCATCAATTCAACAACCATTACATTAGCAGACCTAACAGAGCACATTACATTAAAAGACCATAAAATATAAATAAATACATAGGATGCTTACCATCATGGCATTGTCTCCTTTAATGATGCAAGCAAGGAAAATAGGTATAAACTGTAAACTTTAGACATGAAAACTTTAGGCATGAAAACTTTATACATATTACTTGAAAACTTTGGACACGAAACCACACAATAAAACCATCAATGCTTTTAATGTCCTCCAAATCATGAAGAAAACCTATGCAAATTCCAAAATGCCCAACCTACAATTTATGGACAGCTTGTACTAGTCAAACACATTGTTTGATGTTGCACGAGCAATAAAATGGACATTTTCATGCATTTCTCTAGATTCTTCCCTGCTATTTCACCATTTCAAGTAAAGTTAAAGGACTATACATTTCATTTTCCATGACTAAAAGGTATTCCTGCACATAACTTATAGACAGTCGATTGTCAGTTATATTAAAGATTCCACTACTTCCCACTCCTATGCTAAAATAGGATCTTGTAAAGAAGATAGGCAAGGAAGGTACATAGTCTAAGAAATACATCCTTCCTCTTGGGAAGCTTATGTGGACCCTTGGCAAAACCTTCCATGACTATCTAGTTAGTCAAACTGTAAGTTCAAGTCATCCAAAGGGGAAAGACCTACAGTAGGCTAGAGGACAAAAGAAATTTGTCCAAAAGGTCCCACAATGGAGGGAGAGGGCAGTTGGACCAGAGCAGAGGAGTAGAGAAAGAGGGGGGCACACCTACAACACACCTAAGGAGAAGATAAATTCGCCCACAAGGGCCCACAAAGACATAAATGAGATTTGGGGATGATCTAGGGTGGTTGCACATGGGAGGGTGATCAAGCATGGGTTAAGGGGAGGGAGGATGGATTGGGTGGTCCCTAATGTAAGAGGAATAGCCAATAGGGGATCTCTGCATGCCTACCATCCCTCCACCTCAACATACCATTGCCTTACACAAAGGAGCACTCTCATTGGTACACCTCAAATCCCTCTCTAATCCCTTGAAATTAGGAAACACTAATTGGAGGCCCTTTTTAGACCCCATTTCTCCCCTAATGTTTTTATCGGATCCTTCAACATTGACATTTTTAAATCTCCTCCATCTTAGAGGAATATGGTTATCTTCCCTCATTTCATTTGAACAGACATGAAATGTTTTCTTCTTCAGCTTCAAAATTCAATGCTTGCATATGCCACGAATGCATTCATTGCGGTGCCACTCACAATCTCCCTTTGGACATACCACTAGCTCCCATAGAGAGCTTAGGCTACAAAACCTGCTCTCCCTTGCAATACATGATGAGGATCCAGATGGCCTGCAAATTGTGCATTCATCGGGGAGACATGTGCATCAATCCCCAATGGAGAAATGCTCCAACATGACCAGATCTCAAGTCATTCATAGCTTGTCGGGCCAGGTCAAAGTCTATGTGTGTTTTGCAACAATCGACATTTATGTCTTTGAGTTTCTTGGCATTCCAAGGCTTACAATGCTCAAAGCTCCTCTGCCCAATTGAAATGTCGGAATTCTGATCCATAAACTTAAGATAGAACTCCTTCTACTGATCCAACATGCAGAAGCAATTGAACAATGAGCCCTCTTTTAAATGGAACAATAGTGCAATGAGCTCCCTTTTTGCACTACTAAAACAAGACAAAACAAAGTATGCACAAAAATGTGGTCTAATTAAAGTATATAATGAAGCAAAACAATTTTCAACCACCATGCTAGTTTAGGATAGTCACAATTTCAATTACCGAGCTGGTTTAGGACCTATTTAGGACTGTCACAATTTCAATCACCGGGCTGATGTAGGACACGTTTAGGATAGTCAACCACCGGGCTAGTTTAGGACACATTTAGGACAATCATAATTTCAACTACAAGGCTGTTTTAGAACAGTCACAATTTCAACCACTGGGTTAGTCTAGGCTGATAATCTCAACTTCACATATTAGATAATAACAAGTATATTGCTTTGCATTTCTAGATTTCACAATTAGAAAATAACATTTCACAATTAGAAAATAACACTATATTGCTTTTCATTTTTGAATTTCACAATTTCAATCAATTCAGTGATGTTTGCCTTGAACCAGCACCGGACTGGGTTAGGATCATCAGATTAAGTCCAAGCCATCGAGGTCTAGAAATTAAGTGGTATATGACCCAAATAGTAGGAAATTAAATTTAACTAATTTAAGTACTAAGAAACACAATAATTTCAACCATCGAGAGTATCTATTCAACCCCGACAATCACATAACTAGTGATTGAGCTAAAGCAACCACAGTTGCATGATGTTCCAACCATCGGGCTGGTTTAGTAAAAGAACATTATATTACTTTTCTAATGTGAAATATATTTCCTATTATGTTCTGCTCAACCATGCCACTGGCCTGGTCAACAAGTAATGTTTGTTCAACCACTCCAATTCAGAACAATCACATAATTGGTGATTAAACTGAACCAGCCACGGTTGCATAATGTTCCAACCACCGAGTTGGTTTAGTAAAATAACTATATATTGATTTTCTATTGTGAAATATAGTGCTATCAATTTTTACTCAATCATGCCACTAGGCTGGTCAACAACTAAGCTGGTTCCGAACAATCACATAACTGGTGATTGAGTTGAACCAGCCTACGATTGCATGATGTTCCAATCACAGAGGTGGTTTGGGACAATCACATTTAGTCCAAGCATGGTTTAAGAAATGAAACAAGTAGACTATCCCAAAACTCAATCACAAACAACCACCAGGCTGGTTTAGGCACTACTGACCTACGTTGTATCAAGCATGTGTATGATGTGCTCCTCAAACACCTTGCGTATCGTCCACTTTTTACAAATGTCCTTTCTATTTAAAGAAACTCTCATATTTTGGTGCCAAAACGTTGTCACTATAGCAATGACTTCTGCAATTAAGCTATCTCTCCTTTTCTTACATTCTATTGAAGCCCACAGACTTCTCGGATTGGAATGATCGTGCATTGCTTTTGCTCTATGAGTTCAACCACTGGAGCCACGTTGGTCCTTTTGATTGTGACAACATCTTTGACATTGTGCACCCAAGCCGTTTCTCCTTTGTTTTAGGGGACACCAACATAGCTAATGTCTCCCTCTTTGCAGCTAGTTGGGGAATGATGTGTCAATATAGATAACTCCATATATTATTGACCTTGTAACGTTCAAATTGAGTTCTAATTTTGATCATTTTCATTGTTACTTTTTTAGTTAGATGACCATGGTGATATAACATGAATTAAATTAGTTCTTGGACTTGAAAGATGACCTATGTAATGAAGATTCAAAATGAAATAGATCAAGTTTTAATAGTCCAATTTGAAATAACAAATATGAGTTGATGAGCATTAAAAATGACCTATAGCTATATTATGCAAACCCATTAGAAGGCCTCATTTTGTTTATAATTTTCAAGTTTGAGTCTCAGAAGTCATTGGATTGTCCCAAAATTCCTAAAATGGTCTTCACACACTTTGGAAGTCTCTTGGATTCTCTATAGTAGTTAGAGATTTGAGCATAAATTTTGATATAGATGTGCACACCTTGAACATACCTTTAAAGGAGACGTGATGAATGCATATGCATAAAAGCATAGGTCACTCACCCACCCCAAATGCTTCCCCCATGGCACATCTTTAAATGGATTGAATGCATAGGTCACTTCATCCACTCCAAAAGCTTACGCCTCCACTTCATTGTGCTTATTGATCTCATTTGGGTTGTACTAGCACTAGTCCTTGATGATGATGAATGCATATGTACAAATGAAGGTCACTTCACCCACCCCACATGCTTCCTCCTATGGCACACGTTCAAAGAGACCATGATGAATGCATAGGTCACTTCTTCTACCCCAAAACTTCCCCCTCGCTCCACTTCATTGTGCTCATCAAACTCATTTAGGTTGTACTAGACATGATGCAAACATGTAAACAATGGGTGAGATATCTTAAACTTGATCGACTTTTAAGTTCAAATGGAAGTAAAGGTTTCCAAAGCATGAAATAGAAATTTTGTCTCTTATACCTTGAAAAAGTGCACATAGTCAAACATAACACTTCAGGTAGTGCTATGTGGAGGGATACCATGCCACAACTTATGTTTAGTGAATTGAACTTATAATATTTTGATGTTTCCATTAACCAATATTCTAAGAGAAATAAAGCACACTTACAAGTACTCAGGCAAGGCGACAAAGATTTTAAGCTCTTGAGACAAGAATTCTAGGGAGCAATAAGAAAGTTGAGGAAAGATAGGGCATGTGCACTTAATGTCAATAATTTCCTACTTAACTCCACGTTTCATGTTGAACATTGTGAGTTGTCTAGCCCCTACTTTCACCATTGTAAGCTTCTTGGACACATGAACTGTATGGTTACATGTTCTCCTCATTATAAGATTGGATTTATCTTATACTTGACTTGCTTGATGATGTGTTTCTAGATGCTATGATGGTGTGGTTCTAGATACAACTTTGTAGTAACAAGATGATCAACTATGAGACTTAACTTGGTAATTACCACTTTTCTTGATGCTATGTCCACTCTAGGGACATGAAATGTCGAGTTATATTTTACTCAAACTCATGTTTTATAGTACTATGCATCTACTGATAGTACTAATAGACTATATTTACTTCTTCACAATTAATAAACTGAGAATAGGCTTTTCTAAGTTTATATTGTAGGAAGTAAAGCCTACTCAACTTTGTGATCAACCTATAGGTCTAGTAAGCTAGCACAAGATAGGCGTACTTCCTTTGTTAGCTTAATTAGTTGAATCTATCTTTTTCAAACCATTAAAGCAGTTGATTGTTTTGAGTTTACTATTATTTGTCTAGATCGTGTTCTCCAAAGGCTCTCCATATGATTTATACATACCATGCCCTTACACCCAATTGTCGACTCTACATAGATCTTTGCATCACCATAGCATCTTCATAAGGTAAAAATCTTGGTAGAATCTAAATCGATTTTTCTTGAGGATATTGGGGAATATAGCGCTCAACTTATGGTAAACTAAATTATGAGTTAGCCTCTAAGGTGCCAAGTTATATTTAGTGTTTGAGATTTAATTCTAGTTTAAAATTACTAGATTTAAATATAGATAAAAGGGAATAGAGTGCCCTTCATATTGTAGCCTGTAGTAGAGTAAATAATGATTAGCCTTTGAGACCCCAAGTTCACTTGTGTGTCTCAAACTAGGTTGGTAAGAGAAATATATATTTTTAAAAGATTCTTTGTGCCCTTGGTAAGATAAAATAACTTTATATTTTGTCTATTTTTGACACACTTGATTTTTTACAAATTGTTGGATTGATTGTCGTTGTACCCTTTCTTTTCTCATAGGGGGATTGGAAACTTTTTGGGGGGTCTTCTTCATCTTATAACATTTGTCATTTTATTCCTTTATCCATTATTGTGTTAAAGAATTACCCACAAGTCTCCACTTATTATCATGCTCTTGCATATAATTTGCTCAATATGTTTTGGTTGGGGTGGCTAAAATAAGAATCATAAATTTTTTGTGAAGGCTATATACACTTCTAGAAATGCGAAGTTCACACTTACTTCCTTTTGGGATGGTAGCAAGTGAGTCGATTTATTTCTCTAGGGATATGCACCATGACCTTTTATTTAGGATACGAAGGTATCACCACTTATATTTACTTTATTGAAAAGATCAATAAATTGAAATATTGAAAGCTTCTTTTTGTATAATAGTTTTGATGAGACTAATATATTTTTGCAAGTTTATAATATTTAAATTACCTTTTAGTTTTTGGCATAATAGCTGGTCAGTGTATAAAACTTGGTTATATACTTAAGTTTAACTTTTCCAGTAGAGATGGATGGCTTTTTTAAAAAGACTTTATTTGTTAGTTTGTTTTTATCAATAGGACACACACCCCCGCGAGAGAGAGAGAGAGAGAGAGAGAGAGAGAGAGAGAGAGAGAGAGAGAGAGAGATTTATGAATTCTAATTATTAGATGCAAGGTCATTTCTACGTCCAATTCTAGATTTCTTCGACCACTAGACTATGATGGTTGAAAAGTGGCATAGTAACATCAATCAAATAAGCTTATTCCCCGTGGCCATGTAGAAAAGGCATGTAGAAAAGGCAATCGTGCATGTTTATCAACACGACCCCTTTAGAAATCTTTAAGAGATCTTCATATTATTTTTCCTTGGTATCTTTTTATGGATTCCCCTCCACATCAACTCTTCATTCCAATTAATGCACTTCATTTTAGTATTTGTCCTATCATTCTTAGCATGCGCATTAATTTTTCATGCTTCATTACTCATATGTGGTATTTGTGTGAAATTAGCTTTATGATCATTCGGCTTAACTTTATGATTCGCATGGCTTATTTTTTATGAACTTAAGAATCTCAGCATGCGCATGGTGATCCTAAACTTTAAAGAAAATAAAATTAGGTGATATCCAAATTGCGTACGCTACGGATAGACCCATATTACAGTGTTTGCATTACTCAACTACGATACAAAAGTTCTCAGCTTTTGGAAAGGCAGCGTGCGTTGTTCAAGGCACACTTGATTGACGGCTCATAGACAGAGAAAGCCCGGGCGCCACCATGGTAAAGGGCACAGGCATTGCAGCACCGTGCTGCACGGGTGTCCTTTTATGGAATGATGAGGGTGGCTGGCCTGGCTGCCCATTTCAAAAGTAGATGTGCGAAGCACTGTCCAGCAGCTGCTATATAGTCTACTGGGATATGGGAAACTTGGAAGGCGGCCAGAAAACTTAGAGAAGTGCTAGAGAGTAGGAAAGCTAATATACAGCTGGCTGAGCTGGGTAGCTGAGGAATATAAATAGGAGGCAAAGAATGAGAATTGAGAGAATGAGCTGAGCAGTTTTGATGAGGAGAAGCTTGACGCGAAGCTGACCGAGAAATGGGCAGTTTGCCCAAGAAGAGGGCAAAAAGATAGAATTTGAGTCCACGCACGGTCCTTGTGAGTGACGCTAATTAAGGTATCCGAGGATCTTGGTGTTAAACCTGTCGAGGTTTCATCCATGGAACCGTCGACTGGCACTATCCGCCGGTTCATGTCGATGGGCTGCTGTGGGTCTCCTCAATCTGTCCATGGGCATGCTCCCGCAATCCCTGCGCCTACGGCTGACCAGCGTCGACTTGGCGGCTGGAGGAGTATGCCTTACATCCTGCGTAAGTTCAGCCCGATTTCCCCCGTGAGCTGCCAATTAATAGTTCATGCTTGTGCTCGCTGATTATTATGTTTGTGGGCCTGTATGACTCTATAGCTCCTTTTTTTTTACAGAGCCCATGCATTGAAGTCTAATCTTCGTCTTCATGTGGCGCTGCATGCAGTGAACGAGCTTGCCGAGAGGCTCGCCAGTGTGGGCTTTACCCTTAACTTCATCTCATATTTGATGGGGACTTACCACATGAACCAGGTTGCAGCCGCCTCCTTGATCAGCATCGTGTCCGGTACCGCAAGCCTCACGCCTTTGGTGGGAGCATTCCTGTCGGATGCTTACCTGGGGCGTTTCTGGACGATCGTCCTCGGATCCGTTTCCAACTTGATTGTAAGAAAATCTCTGTCCGGAGTACGCTTTCTGAGTGTTTTGAAGTTCGTCGATTATCTCAGTTTGGGGCTTGCAAATATCACACTAAAAACAAATAATTCAACGAGGAAGTTTCAACGGAGCACTGGAACGAGAAGGTCCGATTGAAGCCTGTTCAGCGAATTGACCTCGCGAAAAATCAAGCATTGGGACGAGGAGGCCCGAGCGAAAATCAATGTGACCTAGGAAGCCCGATTGAAGCCTGGATTAAGTGCATCTCTCTTGAGCTAGACCGTAATCGAAATGCATGCATTGGGTTTGCAGGCATCGATATTGCTTATCTCAACCGCAGCTTGCCCGTCGCTCACACCGGCAGCCCATCAGCAGGCATCCCATGGGCAATTGGCGTTTCTCGTCGTGGCTCTCACGTTCACAGTCTTTGCAGCCGCAGGGCTTCGCCCCTGTATATACGCCTTCGGAGCTGACCAGTTTCAAGCAGGTACCCTCGAAGACAAGAAGGAGACGCAAAGCTATTTCAACTGGTATTTCTTTTTCATCTATGCGGCTGCCCTAGCCGGTGCCACGGTCCTTGTATACGTGCAAGACAATGCCGGCTGGGTATGGGGCTTCGGTGGACCAGGCGCCTGCGTTGTCGTCGCCTTAATCCTCCTTTTCATGGGAAGCCGTGGCTACCGGTATGTTCCTCCTGCCGGCAGCCCCTTTACAGGCTTCGCACAAGTAATTGTGGCAGCATTACATAAACGAAACCGTGCCTTGCCACTTGATGAAAGCAAGCTGCACAAAGCTGCGGGCCACCAAATGATCGAGGAAGTTTCGAAGGCCGACCTTTTCCCGCACACAAACCGTCTGAAGTGAGTTCCCACAGTCCCACTTCTCAGACTTGTTTCATTGTTCAGCGGTTTGACTTCATCCATCGACAATGCTGTTTCGACCAGAAAATGCTTCTCGTCAATAGGAGAGAACCGAATGACAGGTTTCTGATATTTGTAATTTGTGTCCAATATTAGGTGGCTGGACCATGCAGCTATCGAAACCAAGGACGACTTCAATGAAGATGGAAGCGTCAAAAACCGTTTCCGGCTTTGTACAGTGCATCAAGTGGAGCAGCTCAAAGCCATAATCGAAGTGGCGCCGATCTGGTTGATCAGCATGCTATCAGTCACGGTGCTCTCTCAGCACGCGGCCTTCAACATACCCCAAGCAAAGACCATGAACCGGCACATGGGACTGTCCTTCAAGATACCCCCAGCATCCATGAGCGTCTTTTCTTCCGTTACATTGTTGATTTGGATGCCGATCTATGATAGAATTATTGTACCCAAAGCTCGCAAGATTACGGGGCATCCCCACGGAGTCAAGGTGCTGCAACGGATTGGCATCGGATTCCTCATATCAGTATTGGCACTGATTGTATCGGGCTTGGTCGAGTCCAAACGGAGAAGCTTTGCTCGCGAACATGGCTTCACCAACCAGCCTCACAAATCTATTCCTCTTTCCGTCTTCTGGCTGGTGCCCCAGTACTGTCTGTACGGGCTGGGCGATAGCTTCCATGCAGTTGGCCAGCTGGAGTTCCTTTACGACCAGCTTCCTGACAACATGCGCAGCATGGCCGGTGCGGTCTTCTGGTGCAGCGCTGGTGTGGGTCACTACGCTGGCACCATCATCCTGCAGATGGTGCACAGATGGACCAGTACGCCAGGGCACGAAAACTGGCTTTCAGACAATCTGAACCGAGGCCATCTCGATTACTTCTTCTATCTACTGGCGATGCTACAGCTCTGCAACTTCCTCATGTTCCTGACTGTTTCTCGCCAGTACAAGTATAAGGGCTCTCACAACAAATTTGACAACGATAATCAGCAGCAAATCGGAGTAGCAGCAGAAAAGCCTGATCAAGAGATGCTTTCTCATCATGGTGCTGTCTGTACACCAGCAGCTTTCGAGGGTCAAGTGATACCTGTAGGAAATCCACTTCTGCGAACGTCTGCTGCCCAAGTTGATGTTGTAGTATGAAAAGATATGGAGCTAGTTCACGCTGCAGTGTGTTTTCAAGGCGGTTGTTGCGAAAGAATGAACGAGTATTGCAGATGTTTGAAAACGTTGTAATGTCGCTTGATAATGAAGTAAATCTCACATAATACAGTGTACCAATTCTTTGGCCCATACCCATTTTGAAGTAGAACTCTCGCCTGTCGGATTTGCATTTTTGGCCCTCATTATATTCTTAGTCCAAGAGAATGAACTATAGTATACATTAAAATGAATGTGGTGGCCACATTGGTTGTGGCAAGTGGTAGGAACGTTCTTCTTAGAATGGCCCTTTAGGGAATGCCTACTAGAGCTTGTGCATGTGTGTGCGAGTGCTTGCATGTCTGTGTGTGTATGAGAGAGAGAGAGACGAGAGAGACGACAAGAAAAAGGTCTAAAAAGGGCGATCCTAAAGGGCACCCAATCTATTGGCTGTCCTTTTGTGAGGCTTGAAGGACGGTCAAAACAGTTTTGATAGGACAGGGCAACCAAAATTTTATCCACCCTTTTTTCCTTGAAAATGGGCACAAAGAAGGGCGGCCAAACAAGTCCTCCCTTTTCTTTCAATAACTAGATTTGTGGCAGGTAACCTTTCCGTCGTGAAGCGCATAACTACTAACTTGAAATTCAACCCAAATCATAGCATTTTATCAAATTTTTAAAGGAAGAAAGCAAACGAGAAAAAATGTGGACATGAGACACGGCACAGCGTCCAATAGGACCCGATCCTCCCTGCAAATGTAAGGGGTGGTGATTTATTATTGACTTGGTGATGTCCATGTTGATTGTGCAATTTGGAAGTTGAAGCCCACAACAAACACATGAATAAAGCGACGCTCACAAGAGCTCATAACTGATCCTCATCGTAGACTATATAATATTGTCACATGGATCACAATCATATGAATAAAGGTGTCGATAATATATATAATTCAATCTTGAATCTAGCTTGGCTTTCCTTGCTCCCTCACACTGAGAACATGCATCAAAAGAGAGGAATGTTGTAAGAATTCAGATCGAAAACAAGCAATTTTGAATGGACGAGCAATTGAAAATATTTGTATGATAATATTATATTATAATATATATACCACACATAGTGTAGGCATAGAGAGAGCGCTCTTCCTTCCCCAAAGAGTTATAATCTGAGGGAACGGGCAAGGCCCTGGGCACTGAGAATATAAACGTCGAGAATATAAATGTCAAGAATATAAGCCCTGAGAATAAGTCTTGTGAATGGATAAGATACTAGCATATTACCTGGATGTCAATAGCCGTAATTGTATTTGTAACAATTTTAAATGACATCGAAGAGCGATTGGTTGCTCCCAGAATAGCATTTACTCAAATCAGAGAGCTATCATAAGGCAGCATTGTTAATGTTGTGTCCAACACAAGTAAAGTGCAGCATATCTTGCTACGATTCATTAACGATGAGTCATCCATTATTCTCGAAATCAAGAAAAACTACAATATAAGAGCACATACCTTTTCGAAAAAGTTCTTCCGAATGTTTTGATGCGAGTACTACACACCCTCATTCAAACACCACTTTACAGAGCTAACAACGTTGAAATAAACAACCAATGGACTGCACATTTCCAATAAATAATACATGATAATCAA
Source organism: Dipteris shenzhenensis (assembly GCF_047967505.1). Taxonomy (NCBI): domain Eukaryota; kingdom Viridiplantae; phylum Streptophyta; class Polypodiopsida; order Gleicheniales; family Dipteridaceae; genus Dipteris; species Dipteris shenzhenensis. Next base: position 2,575,130 of record NC_141619.1, on the reverse strand, counting down.
ACAATGGAGGAAGACAACGACGACGACGAAGCTGATGACGAAGAAAAAGATGACACCTATACAGATACACTAATTCATAAACTTATTACAGCTGAGCAAGTCATAGATGACAAAACAGACATCAGGTACGTTGCTCCTTGTGAAGACAACAGACCGTTGGATTTGTTCCAAGACAAGTGCAGTGAAGAACTAAACTTTCCAACACTCTTCTTAAGACATGAAAGAAAATTGAAAATGCCAAGCTTACATACGAAGACATAGAAAAATGATAATTAACACACACATCCCTTCATTTCTCACAAAATATACCAAATCTGTTCTTCAAATCAATCAAAGTTTGATCAACCAAGTGAAGCAATCGATTTGGGTTCGCTTTCGTAAAGGGGCTTTACAAAATAAAACAACATATGCAAAGGATATTATGAATGATACCAATATTGAAGCTATTCTGAAGTCTACAATTGGATACAGAGACTTCGAGAACCTACGCACTTCTCCAGACTATAAAGAGAAACTAAAAAAAGATGTGTTCGCAATGATGAAACAATTGGGCCACCCAACCTTTTTTATGATACTACCATGTGCAGAGAGACTATGGGAATCTTTGACAAAATGTCTACAAAAAACGAACTCAAACAATAACAAAACACATCCAAAACACAAAGACTCAATCATCACATTAAGAGAATTGATAAGAGACAATCCGACAATATGTGCAAGATATTATATGCACAAACTCCAAATTTTTTAAATTTAATAATGAAAGAGAAACAATTACTCCGAAATGTAATGGACTACTTTTTTGTTACAGAATTTCAAGATCAAGCAACAAATACAAGTGACAGTCTATTAATTGACAACGGCAATACAACAATAAAACATGAGCCCACACAAGAGCACGAATTTTCCAAATACGACATTGCATTAGACATGAAAACAAAACAATGGAAAACATTGAATGAGAAATTCATCACTTCTATTAAAAAACAAATACTCGTGCAAAATGACAAGTACTTCAAACTGATGCGATCGTTGAACTTTGAACAAAGAGAACTATTCGATGATGTTAAATTAAACCAAACGAAAAAATACACCTATTCCTAACAGGTGGGGCTGGAACAGCAGGGAAAACATATCTTCTGTTGCTCATAGTACAAGGTTTGCTTTTACAACCAGACAATCCAAAACATAGATTACGAATTACATGTGCTAATGTTAGCTTACACAAGAAAAGCTACATACAACATAAACAACCTCACTATTCACTCCGAACTACATTTACCATTATAAACAAAGAACCTAACAAGCTTGGCCAAGGAAAGACTAGACACACTCATCCGTCTCTATGAACAAGTACAACTTATTGTGTTCAATGAGATATCATTAGTTGGTAGGCAAACTTTAGATTTTGTAGATCTTCACATGCGTACATTTAAAAGAAATCACCGCTACAACAGCAACGATGATGAGAAACTAGAAAAAGGAGGAACCTTTCAGAATTGGATAGGTGAAAGGATGTGGTATGAAACTGTTATGTGTCCAACGGCCAATATTTGCATGCTCTAATTTGCATGAAGGTTTGTATTTGTGCCATGAGTGGTTGGTGCAATGAGGTATGTGCATGTGGTTCATTTGCATGCACATGTGCATGTGCTTTTTCGTACACATAGCATGTTGAACATGCACCACAAGTCATGGTAGTGGACAAAGCTCACCTCCTAGGCCCAGTCTTAAAGTACTAGAATATCTACAAGATATATAAAACTTATGAGCGGGTACAAATACATTTGTGAATGTAAGGCTCATGAGGCATGCTATCATATGGCCGTTGATTTTGTATGTACCAAGCCTATAGGCTTGACTAAGCTTATGGGTTATAGTAGTGGAATCCACTTCTTGTCATTGGATGTCATTGGCCGGTGCTATTTAAAGTATCAGCTATGGCTACCCTCACTAAACATGCCACCATAGCAAGATGGTGTGAAGTCGTGGTCATGAAACAATTGTTTGTGTTATTGCCTTGAAAGTACCATACACATTCCAATCTTAACCTAGAGTCTAGATTGTGTGCTTCGCATTAATACTTTGTTTCTAATGTTAGCTTTGAGTGAATTGTCACATTAAATAGTA